>NC_041393.1:247453280-247472609 GCF_002162155.2 Triticum dicoccoides
TAACCTAATGATCACATTTTCCTTTCCATGGGTCTGTTTGACCCTTCTTGTGACCTATATAATCTAAGCAGTGATAATCCCCTGCTTAGGTAAGCACCTCGTTGTACCACTCTGTAAGTAAGACCCTATTACTATTGTTGATGACATTCCAGTAACCACCGATGGACGAGAACCTTGCCTATTGGTCCGCCTCGTTCAACGAGCAGGAAAATGGTTCTCTTCGTCCCTCGCCCTTGGTACCTATGTTGTTGCCGACATGACCCTCAGACTCTCCTCTAACATGCCTTGCTTACATGATCGTGCAAGATGTCACCAACCTTCTACTTTTAACCACATGGTGGGCCCATAACCCACAGTTTCACAGGATCGAAACCTGACTCTCCTGTACACCCCCTGTTCCCAAAGTTATTCCTCACGCTTGACTTTGTATGTAATTCACGGGCCACTTGCCTGTAGATCTATTCTGGTATCGGACGCAATACTTATACCCGTTGCTCTGGACCCTTTCGCACCCTGCTTCAGGCAATGAACGATTGCCTATCCGCTTGAAACTTCTTATCGCCCTGTCTTACTTTGCTCTCGATGTGTGTCGTTTGTTCAACTCGCGAGATACTCATAAGTTCATTCTGGGGATACCCCCAGATGATTTTCACTTATAACATCCTTGCATTGTAGAGCTACCCCTTACCTATTCGTAAGTACGATGGAGTTCACGAAGAAATGGTGGCGAGTTTATCACGATGCATCGGAATAAAGGATTGAAGACATCAACGAAAGGAACTAACTTCGTCGAGAAGATCCGTTAGAATATCGTAACCAAAACTTTCCCCTTACTTCCCTCTTAAATCTCGGGACGAGATTTCTTGTAGTGGAGGAGAATTGTGACGCCCGGGTAATTATGCTACAGTAATCCCCACTAATGTTGCCACGTCACCTCGGTTACTGTGGATAAACTCGCGTTAGTTCGAAACCGGTTCGAATTCAAAATCAAAACAAAAGCAAAGATAAAAGGTTTCAAAACAAAGACTAAAAATGTTCAGGGGTTGTCTAAAATAGCTAACCTAATTATGGTGGGGTGCACTAATTTTGGTAAAATGCTTTGGCATTTTAAGTAAACTAAAAACAGAAAAAAAAGAAATTAAAAATAAATAAATAAATAAATAAATGATTTAATAAAATTAATTATTAATTAATTAATTATCTAATGAATTAATTAAGTTAATTAATCCGGTTTAATTAATTTAATTAACTAGGTAGGTTAATTAAATAGTAATTATGTTGACTAATCTATTATTAACCTAAACAGACAATGACAGGTGGGTCCCACTGGACCCACATGTCAGGTTGACCAAGTCAACTCGGTTGACTGCTGACGTCAGCAAGACATCATGCTGACGTCATTAATCCATTTTTCGAATTAATTAAATAATTAATTAAATTCCAGAAATTAATAAAATCTTTAGAAAATCATATCTTTTAATCCGTAACTCGGATTAAAATATTTTCAACATGAAAGTTGCTCAGAACGACGAGACGAACCCGGATACGCAGCCCGTTCGTCCACCACACACCTCTAACATACCAAACACGCAACTTTCCCCCTCCGGTTCATCTGTCCGAAAACGCGAAACCCCGGGAATACTTTCCCGGATGTTTCCCCCCTTCGTCGGTATCACCTACTACCGCGATTGGGCACACCGAACACCGCGTATTGCCTTGATATATTTTGTGGTACTTTGTTTGCTCTGTATTCATTATTTCTTCCCCCTCTTCTCTCCGGTAGACTACGAGACCGACGCTGCTGCTGACCAGTTCGACTACGGAGTTGACGACCCCTCTCTCTTGCCAGAGCAACCAGGCAAGCCCCCCCCCCTTGATCACCAGATATCGCCTATTCTCCTCTATACTGCTTGCATTAGAGTAGTGTAGCATGTTACTGCTTTCGTTAATCCTATTCTGATGCATAGCCTGACATTGTCGCTACATCTGTTGATACCTTACCTGCAATCCTAAATGCTTAGTATAGGATGCTAGTTTATCATCATTGGCCCTACATTCTTGTCAGTCTGCCTTGCTATACTATCGGGCCGTGATCACTTGGGAGGTGATCACGGGTATATACTATACATACATACATACTATACAGATGGTGACTAAAGTCGGGTTAGCTCATTGAGTACCCGCAAGTGATTTTGACGAGGGGGCTGAAAGGACAGGTGGCTCCATCCCGGTAGAGGTGGGCCTGGGTTCCCGACGGCCCTCGACTGTTACTTTGTGGCGGAGCGACAGGGCAGGTTGAGACCACCTAGGAGACAGGTGGGCCTGGCCCTGTTCGGCGTTCGCTGATACTTAACACGCTTAACGAGATCTTGGTATTTGATCTGAGTCGGCTACGAGCCTATACGCACTAACCATCTACGTGGGAGTAGTTATGGGTATCCCGACGTCGTGGTATCAGCCGAAGCACTTCAGACGTCAGCGACGGAGCGGCGCGCGCCGGATTGGACTGGAACGCCTGCTAGGCTAGGTCTGCTTCCGGCCGCCCACGCAACGTGCAGGTGTGCTCAGGGCGATGGGCCCAGACCCCTGCGCGCTTAGGTTTAGACCGGCGTGCTGGCCTCTCTGTTGTGCCTAGGTGGGGCTGCGACGTGTTGATCTTCCGAGGCCGGGCATGACCCAGGAAAGTGTGTCCGGCCAAATGGGATCGAGCGTGTTGGGTTATGTGGTGCACCCCTGCAGGGAAGTTAATCTATTCGAATAGCCGTGATCTTCGGTAACAGGACGACTTGGAGTTGTACCTTGACCTTATGACAACTAGAACCAGATACCTAATAAAACACACCCTTCCAAGTGCCAGATACAACCGGTGGTCGCTCTCCCTCAGGGATATGAGGAGGGGATCCCCGGGTAGGATTATGCTATGAGATGTTGCTTGGAGATGCTACTTGGAGGACTTCGACCTACCCTCTTCTGCCTGTTGCAAGACGAAGGTGACCAGAAGCGTAGTCTTCGATAGGACTAGCTATCCCCCTTTTATTCTGGCATTCTGCAGTTCAGTCCACCGATATGGCCTCCTTACACATATACCCATGCATATGTAGTGTAGTTCCTTGCTTGCGAGTACTTTGGATGAGTACTCACGGTTGCTTTCTCCCCCCCTTTTCCCCCCTTCCTTTCTTTCTGGTTGTCGCAACCAGATGCTGGAGTCTAGGAGCCAGACGCCACCGTCGACGACGACTACTACACTGGAGGTGCCTACTACTACGTGCAGCCCGTGGACGACGACCAAGAGTAGTTAGGAGGATCCCAGGCAGGAGGCCTGCGCCTCTTTCGATCTGTATCCTTGTTTGTGCTAGCCTTCTTAAGGCAAACTTGTTTAACTTATGTCTGTATTCAGATATTGTTGCTTCCGCTGACTCGTCTATGATCGAGCACTTGTATTCGAGCCCTCGAGGCCCCTGGCTTGTATTATGATGCTTGTATGACTTATTTTATTTGTAGAGTTGTGTTGTGATATCTTCCCGTGAGTCCCTGATCTTGATCGTACACATTTGCGTGCATGATTAGTGTACGATTGAATCGGGGGCGTCACACTCCCCCCCCCCTCGGGAACCACCAATCTTCTCGAGAGAAGCTCCGGTTGGCAAGAAGCTTATACCAAAACTTGTCCAAATGCGGCCAATTTTTTACCACCGCATGTTGGTGCCATGAAATGACACCATGCCAAGTTTCATGATTTTCAGGTGAGTTTCGAATTTACAGGAATTTAAAAACCAAGTTTCTCAATGTTCCCGGCCGAGATGTTTGAATTTCATTCCCATTTTTTGCATGGGACCTATAAATTCACCCAAAGACACACATGTGATTTTTCAACAAACTTTGGTGCACTGGAGCATGTGCTTGTAGTTCAAATTTGAATTATGCACATTAAATGCCTAGAAAGTCAACTAATGCATAAAAATGCCAAACGAACCGGGAATAATTCCAAATTTATACACAACACTCATGTAGTTGCATGTTCACTGTACATAAATGTTCTAGCAATTAAAACACCATCCTTTCCCTCCATAACACCATTTTATCATTCAAAACATAATGAAAAAATCAGGCACACCACAAAAAGTTTACTACCAAGAATCGTGTGGGATGCGATATAAAATATCTTGGCGAACCATCTTGTCTGGCTTACGCAGGAAGCTTCGTCGTCTACAGTCCACCACCCGCGCTAGAACCACACTTGCGCACCAGTTTCTCGCGGCACCGAGCGAAATTTTTCTACACCGCGGAAATATCTATCTCCCCGCCCCCTGCCTCGCACCAAATGCCACATTTACACTGTTCCTCCTTGCTTTCCAAGTACAAACCTTCACTGCTGCTTACTGGCGGCTCAGCCTCCTCGCCGGCGACCCTTCTTCTTGCAGCGACGCCTCCTAGCCGGTGACCCTTCTTCTTGCAGCACCGCCTCCTCACCGGCGACCCTTCTTCTTACAGCGCCGCCTCCTCGCCGACGACCCTTCTTCTTGGCGTGTGGCCTCCTCACCGCTGGCCCTTCTTCTTGCTGCGTGGCCTTGTTGATATGGTCAGGTAATCCACACCCCACCCACACCATCCACCTCCTTCCCTGTCCCACAAGCCTCGACTGACGGTGCGACACCTTCTGCCGAAATCACTGGCCCCGTCCTCCAATTAAGCGCCGCCCACAGCCATTTTGCACGCAGTATAACGTGGAGCTTAGTAGCATCCGGCAGCGGAGAAACAAATCGCGGCCGCACGTGCGCATGAGGTTGCTATGGCTACCATGCATGTCGACCGCCAGATCTTGGAGGAGCACCTCGTCTTTGAGACCACCGTCGACACCGCCACGTGGTTGTCTACTTTAAAATATAGTTTGTGCTGTTTTATTGAGGCCACTGCCAGTGCCTTCTGGCGATTTGTTCTCTGTAATGTTAATATGCAATCTAATGTTCAGTTAACAGTTTGGTCTTCTAAAATGTAATGTTCAGTTAATAGTTTGGTCCAACAATTGCTACATTTCATAGTACTGTTCTCAAGCATTCTTTTTTTTGTTAACTCTCCTATCTTCTAGTACATGTTTCTATTCTGCAATGTCGTGCTCAGTTAACTATTTTGGTTCATTTGGTCTGCTGTCGATTTAACTGTTTGGTTCAATTCTGCAATTTGATTTTCATTTGTTGTGGGTACAATTTTGTATTGTTATGTATGTGAGAAATAAATCGAATTTGGCTGTACTCAATACATATTCTACTGATAGTATGGCAACTCTCACTTAACCTGATCAAGATCTTCCTTATGTGTGTTGTAGGGAAACAATGGGACACACTGCAGTTTACCATCGAGGTTTGCTCATGCATGGTCCTTTCGCCAATAGCACATTATTGTGCAGTTGCAGGAATCATTCTAATATTTAGGTTTCTTACAATTTGGTCTTGCACATGTAGGTCCTGCTGTCGGAGCCTTAGACCCACTGTTCGATCCATTTTGCATATGGGGAAATGCGATGTCCATGAATATCAGTCAAGTCAAGAAACTCAAAAAGATTGTTAGGATGAAGAAACTTGCAACGAATAACAACAAGATCTTTGTTTGCACAATGAAGAAGACATCAGTCAACTATAGGATGGTACTAACTCTGTTACCTTGTTTTTACCCCTTGTGCCATTTCAAAATTTATAACAACGATTTATGCATATCTTTGTTTTCAGTACTTTTCAAAGCAGTTCAACGTTGATTACCTCTCAAACCACCTGCATGGTAAAGAGGCGAGGAAGGTATTCATTCAACACCCACGGTACAATATTGAAGTCTTCTGGAAGAGGGCGAAGGTTTGGCGGGCAATTATCCATAGCCACTAGCCTAAAGTTGCAAGGACATTCAACATCACCGAAGGCACAATATTTGCCTTCCGCTTCTGCAGTTTCCCAGATGAGATTCATCTGTCTATTTACCATGTATGATGCTACTTTCCAAAGGTTTTCGATGTTGCATGTGAAACTTGGTGATGTTGTGTAATGGCATAACTGAGTGCTGAAGCTATCTGATGTAATTCGATTATGAAATCCTGGTTGCCGTTATACGGATATGAAATATCTGGTGTGTTTTATAAGAAATGTCAATTTGATTACTACATGGATTATCAATAATAGGCTAATTACCCTGCTTATTGGGGTTTTCTATTGCAGACGGTTACTCAGACAGCATCGTGGGCGATGAACTCAAACAACCCACACGGTTTCTAAAAGTAGGCGTGTCCGATCAACTAACAATCACACACGGCTTCCGGTAGAGAACTGTTTGTGTTAGGCCACCTTGCACAAATGTTTCCACACAAAACTGTTGTGATATACATATGAACAGAAATGTTTTTCTAGGATTCACAGTGTGGGATGTACATACGAATGGAAATGATTGTGTTTCGATGCCTCGCCCGATCACACATAAGCTCATTTTGCCCCCGCATGTGTGGCCGGAGGGCCTATCCCCGACGGTTTCTATGTCGTGTGGGAAGGACCCCCCTATCGCACACACTCACTAGGCGACAGTTTAAAACTCCGTCACAGAAAGGGGTAAAAACGTTTGTATAACATGTCTCTGCACCAGTGGTGAAACTATAAGCCCCTATCTTTCAATGAGCCTGGTTGAAACTTTTTGCTCATGTGTATGGGACAAGTGTTAGCTATCATAGAAGACTATATGATGGTTGAGTATGTGGACTTGCCAAAAGGCTCTGATACGTGACCCTTCCTGAAAAGATGATGAGTTGTAGTTGCAAAGTTTACTGAGAACATAGTTTGTTACTTTCCAATAGAGCTTATGCTTTTACTTCAATGTTGTGATGAATTGTTACTTGTTCAAGAGAAGTTATATGATAAAATTTATGTGATAAAATTTTATGATAAAATTTTGTTGCTGTTATAATAATATGCATGATGCTTCTATGTCCGTATTTTGTTTTTATCGACACCTCTCTCTAAGCATGTGGACATGTTTTTCTATATCGGTTTTTCGCTTGAGGACAAGTGAGGTCTAAGCTTGGGGGAGTTGATATGTACATTTTGCATCATGTTTTCCTACTGTTATTATAATGTTTTATGCATAATAATGCTTTATGGAATAATTATAATGCCTTTTCTCTCAAAATATGAAAGGTTTACACAAAGAGGGATGCCGGCAACTCAAATTCTGGACCTAAAAAAGCTACGTCAGAGTTACCTATTTTGCACATCTTCAAATGAGCTAAAAATTTACGGAGAATTGTTTTGGAATATATGAAAAATAATGGAGCAAATAACTACCAAAGGGGGCCCACCAGGTGGGCACAACCCACCTGGGCGCGCCAGGCAGCCCAGGTGCGCCCTTGTGAGTTGTGCCCTCCTCGGCCCACCTCCGGCGCCCATCTTCTGGTATATAAGTCATTTTTACCTAGAAAAAATAAGAGGAGGACTTTTGGGACAGAGCACCGCCGTCTCGAGGCGGAACTTGGGCAGGAGCACTTTTTCCCTCCGGCGGAGCGATTTCGCCGGGGGAACTTCCCTCCCGGAGGGGGAAATCATCGTCATCATCATCACCAACAACTCTCCCATCTTTGGGAGGGCAATCTCCATCAACATCTTCAACATCACCATCTCCTCTCAAACCCTAGTTCATCTCTTGTGTTCAATCTTTGTACCGAAACCTCAGATTGGTACTTGTGGGTGACTAGTAGTGTTGATTTCATCTTGTAGTTGATTACTATATGGTTTATTTGGTGGAATATTATATGTTCAGATCCATTATGCTATTTGATACCCCTCCGATATTGAGCGTGATTATCATTTGTGAGTAGTACTTTTGTTTTTGAGGCCACGGGAGAAATCTTATTGCAAGTAATCATGTGAACTTGATATGTGTTCGATATTTTGATGATATGTATGTTTTGATTCCCTTAGTGGTGTCATGTGAACGTCGACTACATGGCACTTCACCATATTTGGGTCTAAGGGAATGCATTGTGGAGTAGTTATTAGATGATGGGTTGCTAGAGTGACAGAAGCTTAAACCCTAGTTTATGCGCTACTTCGTAAAGGACTGATTTGGATCCAAAAGTTTAATGTTATGGTTAGATTTTATCTTAATACTTTTCTCGTAGTTGCGGACGCTTGCAAGGGGGTTAATCATAAGTAGGAGGTTTGTTCAAGTAAGAACAACACCTAAGCACCAGTCCACCCACATATCAAATTATCAAAGTAGCAAACATGAACCAAACTTACATGATGAAAGTGACTAGATGAAATTCCTGTGTACCCTCAAGAATGCTTTGCTTATTATAAGAGACCGTTTTGGCCTGTCCTTTGCCACAAAAGGATTGGGCTACCTTGCTGCACTTTACTTACCATTACCGTTACTTGCTCGTTATAAATTATCTTGCTATCAAACCATCTCTTACCGACAATTTCAGTGCTTGCAGAAATTACCTTGCTGAAAACCAATTGTCATTTCCTTCTGCTCCTCGTTGGATTTGACACTCTTACTTATCGAAAGGACTACGATTGATCCCCTATACTTGTGGATCATCACTCTCCGCCTTGATGTACGGCCGCACGTGCAGCGGGGCCGCCGACGGGTAGATGGAGAAGGTAGGCCGAGATGTGGAGTGGGCAGGAGCACTCCTCGATGACGCGGAGGAGGAACCCGCCTCGTGGTCGTGTTTCCCCGTCTTCGCAGGGATCCACTTCCACATCCCCATGACGCGAGGCGACTGGAGCTAGGGTTTAGGTGTCGGGGCTCGAGGAGGGAGGAGCAGATGGAAGTGGAAGTGCGGAAGTGGACTGGTTGGTCTACAGCTTCCACATTAAAAAGGACGGGCGGGGGCGGCTGGGCATGCAGATTAGATGGGGCAGGTGGGAAACAGTTGGACGGCCGATATGCGAGCCCGGGAGCGGGCGACCAATCGATGCGTGCTCGTCCGTCGAATGTCCATCTAAGCGCAAATTCAATAAAAAACTATACCCAGTTTGTGTCAATGCGGACATGAAAGGAATGTTTTCGGGTTCGCTTCGCGCGTTGGGACCACTCCATCTATCTGTTTCGACCCAAACGGGTCAAAAACGGACCACATCCATTTCTACCCAAATGGGTCAGAAATGGACCAAATGTGGTCGTGCCTGGGAGTTGGCCTTAGAGCAACTCCATCCGGGCGACCCAAACGAGCGCGCATTTTATCCGTTTTTGATCCATTTGGGTCGGCCTAGCGGACAACTGTGTCTCCTTTTTCATCTCAGTCGGCTCTTCCACCCAACACTGGACGACGCATTTTTGTTCGCGCGAACTTTAAAAAAATATGTACGCACGCATCCAAATTTAACTTAATTAAACATAAATGACCGGTCAACCAGCGACCAAAGTCCACTTAAACATTAATAAAACTTGAAAAAACTAGCTTGTCTGCGCGCTGCCCTAGGCATCGTTGTCGTCATCCTCCCTAGCGCTGATGAGGTCGATGAACGCTGACACCGGCCCAGCCCAGTGGAATGCGCTCTCCCACACCGCCAGCGCTGCTTCCTCCGCTGTCTACCTCGTCGACTGCACTGCTGCGACACGACGGGCACGCTCCTCTTCTCTCTCCCGGTGCTCCTCCTTCTCCTCCCGTGCCCAGCGGGCATGGCGCTCCTCCGCCTCGCGCTCCGCCACTCACCCTCGACGCACTCCTCTGCCAGCACGTGGGCCCTCCATCGCTGCAGGTATGCCGCCTCTTCCTCCGGCGTCACGCCCAGCTACACGGGCAGCACACGGACCCACTCGCAGAGTTGTCCGGTCCACTGGTACCTTTCCGGCTCGGGCTCCATGGGCGATGGCTCGACCTTGGGCTCGGGGAGCGTCGGCGGTGGTTGGGGGGATGTAGTCCCCAGCCGCTGACAACACGAGGGCCTCCTACAGGCCCTCCCGGTGCGTTTCCTCGTCGCGCCTGCTCTCCTCTAGGGCGCGTTGTATCGTCGTCGCCTCCTCCTCCGACTGGAACACTGTTGGCGGTAGGGGGATGCCAGGGTTAAGCTGCACGCCACAGCGACGCTCCTCCTCGTGCTCCAGCACGAACCAGACCTCGCAGTTGGGAGAGTCCGCTGCCGCTGCTTCGACATCAGGAGCTCACGGTGCTTGCGCACCTCCTCGACATGTGCTCACAGCGAACGGGCACCGCCAACACCGGGATGCGGTGTGGGTCCAGATGCCAGCCGTGGGGCAGGCTGACATTTGGATAGGGTAGCGGCTAGCGGTACTGCCAGTGCAACCGGGATGTACTGCCTATCCTGTTCTCGTGGCAGCCCGCCGTGTCAAGGAGCCGCTTGCGGCGGCAGAGTAGGCGTGCAGGACGAGCTGGCGCCAAGGTAGAGCTTCCCCTTGCTCTTGCTGAACAACCCCATGGCGAGCTAGGGTTTTGCGATCGCTGACGAGGGAGCACACCTGGCCAGATGTGGACGGGGGAGGGGAAGTGGATGAGGGCAGACCCCCCCTTGCACGCTTGCATTAGAAAAGGACGGCGGCCGACAACTTTCACCCACTACAAAGCGGGCCCGAGGTCGGTGGTCGTGTTTAATACGACTGCGGGCGATGGTTGGGCGGTCGACAGGTGGGGCCGTGACGGACACCGAGCGGACGCACATGAGGTCTATCTCGTGTCGGCGTGGCGTAAATTTGGGTTTGAAATGCGTCCAGACGAATACTGAGCAAAGCTTTTGGGTTTTAGAGCATCTCCACTCGCGCCCCCAATAGGCCTCCCAGGGCATTTTTTTTGCCGGCAACGAAAAATCCCCCCAGTCGCGCCCCCAGGACGCTGATTTCCGCCGGTTAGGCCCATTTTTTGGCCGAGTGATCCGAGGTCGAACCTAGTGCACCGGGGGCCGCTTGGGGGCTCCGGCGGAAGGGAAAACAGTGCATGGGCCACCACTGTCAGGCGTAAAACATTTTCCCCACCTCTAGATTCGCCCCCGCGCGCACTACCCTTCCTCCGTCGTGCTGATCCCGGCGCCGTCCACCTGCCCACCGTCACTAGAGAGGCCATTTCCTTGCCGAGAAAGAGATGGTTCACCGCGGCAGCCTCCACCCTGCTCTTGGGCGAGCTTTTCCGATGCTCCGGCGATGCAAAGCGGGGATACCGGTGGCTGCACGCCTACTACGCCCGCCAGGTGTTCGGCGATTTGTCTGCTCGACAATGGACTCGGACGACGAGGAGGCGTTCGCGGCGCTGCTGGAGGAGGAAGCCGGTGACAACGCCCAGGACGAAGAGCACCTCATGGTCCTCGCCGCTCTGGCAGGCCTATTGGCGAGCAATGCAAAGTCGTGGCGAGGTGTCTCGGCGTCGGGCCGACAGAAGGCAAAGCAGAGGCATCGGCTGGAGGGCTATTGCTTGCTCTATGCCGACTACTTCGCCGACGCTCCACTGCACGGCGAGAAAGTATTTTGGCGCCGTTATCGGATGAGTCAAAAGCTCTTCCTCGGGATTGTGAATTCCATCCGTGAGTTCGAGAGCTACTTCAAGTGCAAGAAGGATTGGACCGGCAAACTTGGATTCACCTCACTCCAGAAGTGCACGACAACTATGAGGATGCTTGCATACGGAGCTCCCGGTGATATACTGGAAGACTATGGACGCATGGTCGAGTCCACCACCATTGAGTGTTTGTACAAGTTCTGCAGGGCAGTGGTGGCAGTGTTTGGACCACAGTACTTGCAATCACCCAATACTGAAGACACTGCTCGGATCCTAGCACAAAATGCAACAAGAGGATTTTTTGGGATGCTTGGAAGCATCGACTGCATGCATTGGACATGAAAAAGCTGTCCATTTGCTTGGCAGGGGATGTACAAAGGCGCCAAAGGAGCTTGCAGTGTGGTACTTGAGGCAGTGGCCACACAGGACCTCTGGATTTGGCACTCCTTCTTTGGTATGCCAGGAACTACAATGACATCAACGTACTGCAGTGCTTGAATGTCTTTGCCAAGCTTGTTGAACGTCATGCTCCTCCGATGAACTTTGAGGTCAATGGGCGCCACTACGACAAGGGATACTACCTAGCAGATGGCATCTATCCGAGATGGTCCACATTTGTGAAGACTATCTCAAACCCTGTGCCAGGAGGCAAGAACCCCTATTTTGCCAAGTGTCAGGAGGCTTGCAGGAAGGATGTCGGGTAGACATTTGGTGTGCTCCAATCTCGATTTGCTGTTGTCCGGTACCCCGCTCTGACCTGGTCGAAAGATCAAATGTGGGAAGTCATGACTTGCATGTCATCTTGCATAACATGATCATTGAGAGCGAGTAGGAAGAGCCAGTACTTGACACTGAACCATATTACAGGCAGGGTCCTCTTGCCCAAGTTGATCACCAGCTACCGTCAACCTGGACTGCCTTCCTCAATATGCGTCAGGAGATCCGAGAGCCACAGGTGGATGAAGAACTGCAGCACGATGTGGAGCACCTATGGAGGCTCAAAGGCAACGCCTATCTCGATGTGTGATGAAATATGAGTTTTTATTTATCTTCAAATTATGAATTTGATTTGTATTGATTTATATGATGAACTATGTGATACAAATTAGTTTATGTTGAATTTGTGCCAAGCACGTCGAAATTGAGCCAATTTGCGTCGAAAGTGGGCCGAAAACGATGGCTGGAGGGCGATTTTGGGTCGGCGACTGGGAACCATAGCCCCCACGCCGATTTTATCGTCAGTTGACCCTGGCAGCGCTATTTCAAGCCCCTGGGGACCGAACGGCCGGAGATGCTCTTAGTACACGTGTTGGACCGACGTTTTGGTCTTTTTTTTAGGATAGACCAGGTTTGGTCCTGTAGAGGGGCGATTTGATTATTTGTCATCACTTACTATGGACTTTGACATTTTGCCACTCATTACATTGAAATTGATCTGGTGACACTTCTTAGTTTGCATTTTGATTTTTTGCCACTTTTCAACACAAAAATAATCTTTGTAAATGAAAGACAAATGGAGTGCACAAAGCAGAGGACAAAACTACCCCTTTACCTGTTTGACTGAAACACATAACACATCCTCCTCCCCAAATCGAGATGAACCCTAACTCATAACTCAGCCGCCGCCGTATCTGCTGCTCCCGGGCGGCCCCGCCGCCGACGCCCCTGCTGCTTTTTTTTTTGAATGTTGGTAGTTGATCTACCAAATTCATTGATCAGAGGGGAAAAAAACCAGTACAGGGGAGGCCCAAGGGGCAATGCATCTAGAGAAAAGATGCCAAAAGGAAAAAGATTACAGAAGGAAACCCCTCAGCCTGGGTCGAATGGGATCCCAGCTCCCGCCATATTCCAAAGAATGATCTCTTCCTTCACGCGCTGCAGAAAAGAGCGCACCTCCATCCTTTTGTCCTCAAAAATGCGTCTGTTTCGTTCAGCCCAGAGCTCCCAGGAGACTAGATTCACTAGAGACAGTGCCCCTTTTCGTTTTGCTGGTCCGGCCTTCGTGCAGCAGGTGGTCATCCACTAGTTGATGCTAGTTACATGCGCCCAGCCCGTAGGCT
Organism: Triticum dicoccoides; assembly: GCF_002162155.2. NCBI lineage: Eukaryota > Viridiplantae > Streptophyta > Magnoliopsida > Poales > Poaceae > Triticum > Triticum dicoccoides. The sequence continues at coordinate 247,466,823 of NC_041393.1, forward strand.
GCAGTGCAGGCATGTTGGCGAGACCAGCCAAGCCCTCCCAGCTCTGCTTCTCCCATGGGCATTCGACCAGCAGGTGAAAGGCCGTTTCCAGGTTGCGTTCACATAGTGCACAGAAGTAGTTGTTCTCCCAGCCGCGGCGAAGGAGCAGGTCGGCTGTTAGGATGCGGCCCAAAGATGCCGTCCAGAGGAAGAAACGACACTTAGCAGGCGCCCAACCCTTCCACATCAGCGCAGCAGCCTCCGGTTGCACCGATCCCAGGAACTGTAGTTGGTAGGCAGATTTGGTAGAGTATTCTTGACTTGAGTTGAACCTCCATACGATCTTGTCAGGGGTATCATCGACTAGAGTCACCAAGTCAAGCAGACCGGCTAGTCGGGTCAACTCACCCTCCATCTGTATTGTGAGGCCATGCGCAAGGTCTAGCATCCACCTATCCTCATGCAAGGCTTCTCTGACCGAGCGATTCTTTCTAATGGAGACTCTGAACAGGTTTGGAGCAATTGTTTTTGGACATAGGCCTTGCAACCATCGGTCATGCCAGAAGCTTGCCAATCTGCCATCGTTTACTGTGATCGATGTCGCCATGGAGAATAGCGCCCTGTCTGAGTTGTCGCAAGGCAAGTCCAGACCAACCCAAGGCCTCTCCGGGTGTTGCCAGGACATCCAGAGCCATCGAAGGCGGAGCGCTCGCCCGAATTTCTGTAGATCAAAGACACCCAGGCCCCCAAGGTGCTTCGGCCGAGCCAGTAGCGCCCAACTGACTCTGCATTTTCCTCCAGTACACGACGTCTCCCCACTCCATAGCCATGTCGTGCAAAGCCGGACGACCTGCTTCCGAATCCACACGGGCAGCTTGTGCACAGTCATCAAGTAGATAGCGAGGGAGATCAGTGTTGATTTAAGCAGCACTAGCCTTCCACTCTTGGCCATCATGCCGCCCTTCCAGCAAGCAGTTTTGTCGCCAAACTTCAGCAGCCAAGGCTCAAGGTCCACGTTTTTGAGAGTGCGCAGGGAGAGCGGCATGCCAAGGTAATTGCACGGAAATTTCTTCACCACTACCCCAAGCGGCTGTAGTAGCTGCTATAGGTCTAGATTTCCACATCGAATAGGCATGGCCGAGCTCTTGGATATGTTCGTGTGAAGGCCAGTGACACTCCCGAAGAACGTGAGCAGTAACTTTATCATATTGGCGTCGGACGCCGACGGCTTCAGAAACAGGACGACATCGTCAGCGTAGAACGAGCAGCGCATCACCGAACGGCGCCCGGGGAGCTTCGACAGGAGACCTCGTTCAGTGGCTAGGCTCATGATTCGCTGCAGGGGGTCCATGGCAAGTACAAAGAGGAATGGCGAGATGGGATCACCCTGCCGCAGTCCTTGCCGATGGAAAATTGAGTCAGATAAGGCTCCGTTGATCAAGACACGTGATGAAGAGGTTCGAAGGAGCATGGCAATCCACTCCCTCCATCTGACGCTAAATCCCCTTGCTCTGAGCATATCCAATAGATAGGTCCAAGACACAGAGTCAAATGCTTTTGCGATATCAAGCTTTAGCAAGACGGCCGCCTTATTGCTTTTGTGGAAGAACCTTGCAGTGTTCTGGACATATAGAAAATTTTCCTGGATGCTGCGATGCTTGATGAAAGCAGCCTGGCAAGGGTCTACAAGCTGACTCAGCTTCGGCGCAAGTCTTCTGGCTAAAATCTTAGTGAATATTTTGATCAGGCTGTGTATGAGAGAGATCGGCCGGAAGTCCTGCAATCTATCTGCACCTAATTTCTTAGGCAAAAGGACAAGCAGAGCTTTGTTGATCCTAGCAAGACCGGTGCTGTCCATGTGATAGAGCTGATTGAGCGCCGCAAGCAGGTCAAGCTTAATTATCTCCCAGCATGTCCTGAAGAAACCTCCCGAAAAGCCATCCGGGCCGGGCGCCTTATCCGCAGGCGTGTCATTAATTGCAGCTTTGACCTCTTGGAGAGTGAATTCCCCTTCTATGTCATGCATATCAACCTGATTAAGGTCCAACTCGTCCCAGTTGAACGTGGTCGTGGTCGTTTGGGCCGTCCCAAACACATCAGTGAAATAGCCATGGGCTAGCTGTAACATTCCTTCCGCAGAGGATACCGCGCCTCCCGGGCCATGGAGGATGTGGATCATATTCCGCTTATGCCGAGCGTTCGCTTTCCGCTGGAAGAACTTTGTATTGGCGTCTCCAACCTTGAGCCAAAGCACACGGCTCCGCTGACGGCGCTTGATCTTGAGCAGGACTGCCAAACCCATCGTTCTGGATTTAAGCTTGCGCCGCAGGTCCTGTTCAGCAATCGTTAGCTGGCGCGACTCTTGCGCAATCTCAAGCTGCAGAATTAACTCATTGGCAATGGTCAGCTGTTTTTGCAAATCTCCGATGTGCGTTCTGCTCCAGTTTCGTAGCGCTTTGCTAGTGCGCCAAAGCTTCATGTTCAGGCGCGAAATTGGGCATCTGCCACCAGTTCCTTCCGCCCAGGCCAGCTGCACTACCTCATGAAACCCGGCGATGAACTGCCAATAACTGTCGTAGCGGAACCGGCGGTTGGTAGCAATAATGCCCTCATTTACCAACATCAGCGGACAGTGGTCGGAGATGGCAGAGGCAAGCGGCAGTAGCTTGGCGGCCGAGAAAAGCAGCTCCCACTCAACGTTACAGAAGGCACGGTCTAGACGAACAAGGGTGGGTACTTGCTGCTCGTTACTCCATGTGTACTTGCGACCAACTAGGGGAATTTCGTGCAGGCTTGACCTGTTAAGGGTGCGGCGGAAGCGATTCATCCAACGTCGGCAGACTCGATTATTGTTTTTGTCTTGCGGGCCTTTGATCAGGTTGAAATCGCCTATTAGCAGCCAGGGGCCAAGGGTTGCGTTATGAATCAGCGCAAGTTCAGCAAGGAATGCTTGCTTCCTAGGCTCATCATGCGACCCATATACAGTGGTCAAAGACCACAAATCCCCTCCATCCACGGGCGAGAAGCAAGCCGTGATGGAGAACTCGCGTGTCTCGATCATGGTTGCCGTGAAGCGATCAGACCTCCAGCCTAGAAGGATCCCTCCTCTGGTGCCGTTCGCATTAAGGGCAGCATGCATATCGAACCTCGGCCCCAGGATCTCAAGCCGGTCCGCCGCCGAACAGGCCGCAAGCTTCGATTCCTGCAAGCAGATAATCGAACTTGCCGACTGGTCAATCAACGCACGGACCGCCGCGCGCCGCGCGGAATCGTTCAGTCCCCTAACATTCCAGTTCAAGATAGAGCCCTGCAGATAACCGGTGGAGGAGTGCAGGTGGGCGCTGCTTATCAGTCGAGTCCAGCCCACATGGTCCCATGGGCGGCGTCCCTGAACCACGCATAGCCGAGCGCACTGCAGCGGCTAGGGAGCTGGAACGGCGCCCGGCGCGCGAGTGCTTCAGGCTGCCAATGACCCGTTCGCCACTGACACCCCGCCTGCCCCATGCTGCTCTTGCTTGCCCGTGTACTAGTGGTACAACAGCTGCTGCAATGCATAATCCCAGCGCTTGGAGCGGGAGCAATCAATATAGCAGTTCTGCGCCCGCGAGACAGGAACGAACGGACAGGAAGAGCTCATCTATCGACTCGGTCAATCGAGAACATGGGCAGGTTCGGGATTTCACATGGGCAAGGGCAAATCCTCAAAGTTCCAACTAAGAAGTGGCAAAATATCAATTACAAAGTAGACAGTGGCAAATTGTCAAAGTCCCAAGTAAGTGGTGGCAAGAAATTAAAATCCCCCTTGTAGAGTGGCCAGGAGTGTGGAGGCTCTCTCACACACGCCGGTTCGCCCAAAACCCTCCTCCGCAAAAAAGAATCCTCTTCTTCTTCCTCCTCCGCGACCGCGTGCTCTGCGGCGGCCTGCCCCACCCACTGACCCAGTCGGGGCGGACACGACGATGCTGCCCGGGATAGCCCCGGAGACACCGGGGCTGAGCGACGGCGCCGGGGCGCTCGAACTCGTGTACGCCTCCTTCCCGGTGTCGCCTGTCTGCACATTCCCCTCCCTTTGCTGCGCCGCCGCCGACGGAGACAAGACCGACCGCGTCAGCCGCCTCCCCGACGATGTCCTCCGCCGCGTGGTCTCCCTCCTGCCCGCCAAGGACGGCGCGCGCACCACCGTGCTCTCCTCGCGCTGGCGCGGCCTCTGGCACTCTGCGCCACTCGTCCTCGTGGACACCCACTTGCTCCCCGGGGGCGCTGCGGGGGTTCGGCCGGCCCGCGCACGCGCCGGTGCCGTCTCGCGCTTTGTCTCCGCCGCCCTCGAAGCACATCCTGGGCCCTTCCCCTTCGCCAGCTTCACGTGCAGTTTCTTGGACGGCGCCGACCGCCGCGTGCTCGCGCGCTGGTTCCAGCTCCTTGCCACCAAGGGCGTCAAGCAGCTCATCTTCGCCAATCGCCCTGCCCCGCTTCCCGGCCTGCGCCTCCCTTCCTCACTCTTCAGCTGCGCCTACCTCCGCCGGCTCTGGATCTGTGCCTGGGTGTTCCCGGAGACCGCCACCCTCCCGCGCGGCGCCGGCTTCCCCAACCTCCGTGAGCTCGTCCTCGGCCGCACCGTCATGGAGGACAAAGACCTCGAGTTCGTGCTCGGCGTGAGCCCCGTGCTGGAGATCCTCGTGGTCGCCGGAAGCGAGACCCGATTGCACGCTTGTCTCGCCAGCCCCAGCCTACGGTGCGCGCAGTTATGCTTGTCCGCCCTGGACGAGGTCGCCGTGGTGGACGCCCCAAGCCTGGAGCGTCTCTTCCTCATCAGTGGCATGACCAAAATGAGCACGACAGTCAAGATTGGCCATGCTCCTAAGCTGCGCTTGCTGGGATACCTGGAACCAGGAATGCACATACTGCAGATTGGCAACACCACCATCAAGGTACGTGCGGCGCCAGCTCACCTCATTTCTGACTTTCCAATAATTCCTTTTATGATATGGACTGAACAAGATTAGTGCCAACAGGCAACCATGTTCTAAACCTCAGTTTACTCAGCCAAGAACTCATACTAGATGCCCTCACGATTAGCAAAAAAGAATCATTAACATGATAAACCGACATAGTACTAGGCAACTACTCTGGTAATCGGTTGTCCATTTCTTTCTTGCAGTCCTGCCGGTATTTGTAGGAGGCATAATATTGTTGTGCATTTGGAAACGGTTCATCACCAACATAGTTTTGGGAATTTTCATCAATGAGGCTGTAATACAGTTCCGCACTTAAGATTAATGAACTTGCCGTTTGAAGATACAACACATAATTGCAATTTCACAGAACTGTCCAACTTTTACATTTCAGGGGGGAAAATAGGTAGGAGGAACACATAATTGCAATTTCACATAACTGTCCGAATATTCATTTTGGAGGAGAATTAGGTTGGGGGAACACATAATTGCAATTTCGCAGAACTGTCCGAATTCACATTTTGGGGGAACAGTAGGTAGGGGGAATACGTAAGTGTAGTTTCAAAGAAGTGTCTGAATTTTGCACATTGTAGTGATCACAAATTCAGTAAAAGGCCTAGTACCCTGTTGATCACTACAAAGTAAGGTGGCAAGGTGACTACAAATACCATTTACTGAATCTGTGAAAACTGCATGCACATCGTCGGTGATTGATTTGTGGCTTTTGGTGCATCGCAGGCTGGAACAAAGGCGAGCGCAAGCACCACCGTCTCAAGCGTCCAGATGTTGGCCTTGCAACTGCATTTCGGAGTCCCCGGTGAAATCAAGATGCTTCCCAGCTTCCTCAGATGCTTTC
>NC_041393.1:247473081-247485391 GCF_002162155.2 Triticum dicoccoides
CGCTACATTGCATCAGATTGCTGCTGCATAATCAGCAGAATGTGCAGCTGAAACTGTTTGCTGAACTAAATTGCAGTCTGCGGACACTAGTGGACCCGCCACCAAGCTCAGCGTCAAGTTCAGGCAGGGCACAAGTCCTATTGAGTGTGTCCAGTCACAGCTCAAGACTTTGTTTTTCCGCGAGCTACAAGGGCATCGTGGCGAGTTCCATTTCCTCACGTTCATCGCGGAGAATGCGCAGAAGCTGGAGAGGATGTACATCTGGGTGAAAGAAGACCTGAGTTACCCCGCGAAGGTATCTATGGGTGCCAAACTGAGGGCTCTTGAGTCTGCTAATTGGGCTAGCAGGGACTGCAAGATGCTATTCAGGACCAGTGAATTTCCTGGAGGTGGTACCCCTTTCAACCTCGCAATGGGAGTAGATTTATCATTTGCCGACCCCTTCTTCTGCCACTGAAAGCCTGAAGATTTCAACTGCAATTGGTGCGCGTTAGGACAGAGCCCTGCTTCTACTAGTATCAGTAGCTTTACTTGCTAGTCATTTGTTAGTATCTGGATGATGATTGATAGCTTCAACGAACTTGGCGCGGTTTCGGTGGCGGTACTTGTACATCAGTACAAAATTCTGAAAAGCATGTGGGTTCAGTTCATGTGGTAGTAACAGGGACCTAGACATTACCTGAGCTGGTATTTTGCTAACTGCATTACCAAGTTTCTCCTCGATGGTCCTTGATGCAACCAAATTAGATAGTAGAACGTAGTTGCAGCAGGATATCTCACTTGACTCATCTTATCAGTGAACTTGGCTTTTTATAGAGCGCGGGGCTTTTGAAGAACTGTTACGGCATATACTTGTTGGGGTCAGTGTGATTGTGTGAAGTGGGAGCTCCAATTGATGGAGCAGTAGAACACTTTAGTGAACCTTAATTTGGAGTTTTTCACAAGCGGACTCTTCCTTGCGCTTGGCCGCGATTCACTACCGGCTCTTTGTGCTTGTTGTTGACAAGGTGTTTTCTTCGGTCTATTGCGCGTGTGCGCCTGCATCAGCACATACTGTACTCGTGTATTCAGATGAGAGTGACATATCACTACAACATGTAGATACACGATTTGTTTAATTTGTGTAGCAACCATAACAAATTTGTATGGTCTCGCTCGGGGGCAGGGCATTTTGGAGGCCTTTTAAAAAAATTCAAAATTCAAACTTTACAGTTAAAAAAAAACCTGAAAAAGGTATGCAAGGATGAAAAATAATCATGAACCTTGAGGATGAATAGTACATGTGCTCATAGATTTGTTTTTTTTGTGTAGCTCCCATTTTAACGAATTTCGTCCTGAAAATTTACACATGTGCATCATGCCATCAAGTACATGTGATTTTTTTTCATGAAACGTAAAAAATATGAATTTTAAATTTTTTAAATTCAGCCTTCATGGGGCTCGGCCTCCGTTTGGCATTTTCGCTCGCTCGACTCCTCTTCAGTTAAAGACAAGAGAGTAGAGAAATGTTTAGGGCCTGTGCACTGGTGGCTGGAGCCAACTTGTTTTTTTTTCTTTTCAAAACGGAGGTTTGGCTCATCCATTAATTGAGAATAAACTTAGAGACGTTTTTTAATATAAAGTCTAAGGCATTACTTTCCTGGCATGATTTATCTCGAAGCTTTGTGCCGACAATGCACCTAAGGGGAACACTCGTGCATTTCTCTCATTCCAAATCATCCAACTAACCAGCATAGTAAGAAAAGCCATGGGCCATGGCCCTTTGATTTGTCATATGCGCACTTGCCATGTTGATCCTCACTCCTTGATGGGTCTTTTTGCAACCCGCGATAAAGTATCAAGGCATTTCTAGAAGAGGTGGGCTGCAACTTCGTTTTCTCTCCTAGATGAAGAGCATAAGACACATTTGGGCATCTCCGCTTGTGGCCTACCTATACGCGGTCCAAATTCAATTTTTCTTAGATAAAAGGCATAAGCAATGCCCGACTTTAAATTAATAAAGCCAATATAGATAAGGTATTACAAATCAAGAGTAACCAGTTCAAACACAGAGCTAGATAAAATTTACATGGGCTCAAAAAACAAATCACATGCCGACCAACACATTGAGGAGAAATAAAACTATGCCTCAAGAGCCTTTGTTAGTGGCGTGGATGGCTTTGATCAGACAAAGCACCATTGCGGCTACTTCAGAGTCCTTCCTCCTCCCGAGAGGGCTCCACTACTACATGAAAAGTGGTCATTTAAAGATACAATCAGTAGGGTGATTTGGAAGTTTTTCTTTAACAACTAATTTGTTCTGAAAATTCCACAACACCCAAGCCAAGGCCGCAAAGTTATGTCAAGCAAGCCTAAGTTGTTGACCCCTAAGGTTTTCCAGAATCGCAAGGGCATCCTAAATGGAGTTCGGATCCCAGGATGGCTCGAAGCATTCTCTAGCACAACTCTAGAGATATTTGGCAAGGGCACATTGGATAAGAATGTGATAAGCATCTTCAGGGTTCCCATAGAGAGCACACTTCCCATCGGCCATTGCGTTTATGTTACATCCCAATTTTTTCAAATTTAGGAAGTGCATGTTTGCTCTCTCGTAAGAGGGGTTAGGTAACCCCCAAGTATAAGGGTGAAGTAACCAAGCAATAAGTATTTCCCTCTGTAGAGAACCAAGGTTAATCGAACCAAAAGGAGTTTTTTCCAGCAAACAAAATCGCGGGTACGTGCACACAAAACACAATACGAACTTGCCCCCGATACTTCATGAAGGTTGCCAGGCTTCTTGTCATGCTAGTCACAAAAATAAATTGCACGGTATAATAGGAATTGATAGAAATGCAAAATAAATAATATGGTACAACAAGGTAAAACAAATTTGGTGATGTTTTCAGTAAAGGAAAATATACCCCGAGGGGCATAGGTTCAGTGTGGCATCTCTCCAAGCAGACAAGTGTGGTGTGGTGAACAAAATACAGTTGGACAACAATTAAATTGCATTATTTATATTTACGAATATGATCATTGATGGTATAATCTCATATAGGCATTACATATGTGGTATGTAGGCCTTTATCCAACTGCATCTACAACTAATACTCCACCACACGACTGCTATCCAGCATGCATCTCGAACTATTAAGTTTATGACAAACAGAGCATTGCAATAACCAAGATGACATAATATAGACAGTAAAACTATCATCCATGTGTGATAAAGAAACCATCGTTTTATCCTTAGTGGCAACAATACAATACATGTATGTTCCCCTTGTCACTAGGATGAATCACTGCAAGATTGAACCCACTACTATGCACCACTCCCTCTAATGAACTACCCATCAATCTTGGCCAGATACAACTAATATATTAAAGAGCATACATAGATACTTAATTATATAAGAAATAATCTTAAAAAGATTCAATATAATTCAATAAACAATCTGATCATAAAGTGATAGTTCGTCATATACCAAGAAGCACACCACCTATTACATCATATTGATCCCGATCATGTGAGCCAGCTCACGGGAACTTTGTGTTGAATCATAAGGGAGAGAGGATGCCCTCTAGCTATTGATATGGACCCTAAGGTCCCAACGGAACTACTCACACATGGTCACTGAGGCAGCAAGGTTGATGAAGACGCCTCCAATGATGGATTACCCCTCTGGTAGGGTTCTTCCATATTATGTCATCCTCAGCGTCCTCAATGTGACGGGTGTCCCAAAGGCTTGACCAAAGGGTGGAAACTCACGAATGTGGGCCAATGACCAGGATTTTGATTGTGGAAATCCAAGCGCCATCCTTCATGGCCTTCCTAATCTTTTCAATTCTTCTCCCGGACCATAGATTAGAGGAGCAATATCTTTGAGTTTTTTCACCATGCACCCAAGGGGAATCCCAAAAGGGGGTGCACACCATTACCAATGGTAACAACGGTGGAGGCATAGAACAAGTCCAAGTCTACCTCGCCACACGGGTTTACCATGTCGATTCACATCTTGGATGGATCTTTCCATTCAAACCAAGGCCAACACAATCAAAATGCTCGCTTAATCTAGATCTTGGTGTGCACACTTCCACCGGTTGTCTTGTTGAGGGTCTGCTGAGGATTGAAGCAGCTAATGACAATGTTGACGAGGACGGGGACTCCATGATGTGATGCGACGTAAAACAAGAACAAACTTGTTATCAAATCTATTGAAATTGTCGCTAGGAATCAATCTTAGCCTGGTATCGTGGATATATAAGTTATTGCTCTTTTGGTTCCTCGCCTAGATGGTGGATAGTGCTACCCTAGGCATTGTATGTAATTAGCTTTTGCTACTCTAAGTCTTCGGGACTTGTCGCCTGATTACGTTGGCATTAGGTAGTACGTAGCTTGATTTTAAGATTTGAGACTATTATTCTTTTGTTTGCCCTCGATGTTTTTCTGTTGTTGTTTTTGTTATATGATGACAATGGAACTCGACCATTGGTTGTATGAAAAACAAATACATGAGGGTATCATCTCTAATCTATACCTACTAATAAAGGAAGGAGAGTTTCCACCCGTTCGTTGTGCACTTTTGCAAAAACACCCCCATCATTTATAGGAATCAACCCGAGGCACATCTTAAGTGCCATAAAAATGTTTCATCCGTGTTAATGGGACGGTTGTCCATGCTATGTTGATTGACTTGAGTTGTTTCTTATGGCCCAAACCCCACGCGGGTCAGCACAACAACAATTCTTTAATTTCTTTAATCAGCTTAAAACTGGTGGGTGAAGGAATTGAACTCACGACCTCAAGTGATCAAGAGGTATACTTTTTCCCACTAACCACCAGAGTGGTGTTGTTCTTGTGCAACATTCTACACATTTTCCCATTTTCAAATTTTATCCTTTTTTCTTTCGTTGAAGCATTCCGCAACGAAACTACGTGTGTGCATGAGTGGGGTGATGTTCGGAACCCAAACTATGTGTGTGCATGCGTGGAGTCATTTTGTGGTCTTGGCTGATTTAGGCTAGTTGGTGGTTACCATGTGAAGAAATAAGGCCTATGTGAACACGTATACTTTGATCTTATGTATGGTTACAATTTGATCCGTATCATCCCTCCTTTTCGTACATCATCCATGTAAGGACGACGGAAGTTTGAGTCACGTTTCGTCTAAGCAATATTGGATGGAAATAAGCCCTAGAGGCAATAATAAAATGGTTATTATTATATTTCCTTAATCATGATAAAGGTTTATTATTCATGCTAGAATTGTATTAACCGGAAACTTAAATACATGTGTGGATACATAAACAAATACTGTGTCTCTAGTGAGCCTCTACTAGACTAGCTCGTTGGTCAAAAGATGGTTAAGGTTTCCTAACCATAGACATGAGTTGTCATTTGATAATGGGGATCACATCATTAGGAGAATGATGTGGTGGACAAGATCCATCTGTTAGCTTAGCATATGATCATTCAGTTTATTGCTACTGCTTTCTTAATGTCAAATACATATTCCTTCGACAATGAGATCATGCAACTCCCGGATACCGGAGGAATACCATGTGTGCTATCAAACGTCACAACGTAACTGGGTTCTCATAAAGATGCTCTACAGGTATCTTCGAAGGTCTCTATTGAATTGGTGTGTATCGAGATTGGAATTTGTCACTCTGTGTATCGAAGAGGTATCTCTGGGCCCTCTCGGTAATACACATCACAAGAAGCTTGCAAGCAAAGTGACTAAGGAGTTAGTTGCAAGATGATGTATTACGGAACGAGTAAAGAGACTTGCCGGTAACGATATTGAACTAGGTATAGAGATACCGGCGATCGAATCTCGGGCAAGAAACATACCGACAGACAAAGGGAATTACATATGTTGTCATAAGGTTCGACCCATAAAGATCTTCGTAGAATATGTAGGAGCCAATATGGGCATCCAGTTCCGCTATTGGTTAATAACCGGAGAGGTGTCTCGGTCATGTCTACATACTTCTCGAACCCATAGGGTCCGCACGCTTAACATTCGTTGACGATATAGTGTTATATGATTTATATGATTTGGTGACCGAATGTTGTTCGGAGTCCCGGATGAGATCACGAACATGACGAGGATCTCTGAAATGGTCCGGAGGTAAAGATTGATATATAGGACGATACTATTCGAACACCGGAAGAGTTTCAGAGTGCACCGGGTAGTCATCGGATCGCCGGAAGGGGTCCCGGACACCCCCGGGAGGTCTATGGGCCTAATGGACCAAGGGGAGGCATACACCAGCCCACAAGGGGCTGGTGCGCCCCTCTCCCTGGCCGGCCGGCCCTAGGATAAGGAAAGGGGGAGGGTTGGCCCCTCCCTCATCATGAGAGAAAGGAAAGGGGGCATGATGCGGCTTAAACTACGTCGGTATTTCCCCAAAGAGGAAGGGATGATGCAATACTGCTACGGTAGGTATTTCCCTCAGTGATGAGACCACGGTTATCGAACCAGTATGTAACGCCCCGGATTCGTTGCGCCAGGTGTCCACCAATTATTCACCGTCGTTGCCATGTCTTTTGCTTGCATGTTGCACTTTGCCATGTCATCATGTGCATCTCATTTTGCATACATGTTCGTCTCATGCATCCGAGCATTTTCCCTGTTGTCCATTTTGCAATCCGACACTCCTATGTCCCCCGGCGCCCCCTTTTGCCTCTTTTCATGTGCGGGTGTTAAACATTCTTGGAATGGACCGTGATTTGCCAAGCAGCCTTATTATACCACCAGTAGACCGCCTGTCAAGTTTCGTTCCATTTGGAGGTCGTTTGATACTCCAACAGTTAACCGGGGAACCGTAAAGGCCTCTTTTGTGTGCAGCCCAACACCCCTTCAAAGTGGCCCAATAACCCATCCAAACCCCCTCCATGCTCTCGGTCGTTCGATCACGATCATGTGGGCGAAAACCACACCTCATATGGACTCTCCTAGCTCCCAGAATCTATAAATATGTGCCCCTCCCCGAAATTTCGGTGCAAACCCTAGATCAAACCTACCTCTCGCCCGCCGGACATGTCCGCTCCACCGCGCCGCCGCCCGGAGCGAATCAGCCACCGCCATGTTGCCGTCTCCAGCCTCTCCCCACCGCAGGCCCGCGGAGCCCAGCTGGGGCCCTTGTAGGCCCGATTCGCCGCCGCCGCGGCCCGAGCGACCCCGAGCGCGCCGCAGGCGCCCGCCTCCGCGCCGGAGCCTCTCTGCTGTCCAACCCACCACCGATCGCCGCCATCCCCGCGCCGCCTGGCTCCCTGAGTCGCCGCCGGGCGCTGCCAGCCTCGGTCCGCGCCTCCCTGCGCCCGATCCCTGTCGATCCCGCCGCTTGCTCGCCGGCGCGCCCATCCTCTTCGGTCACCGCCGCCGTTCGCCGCCTCCGCTGCCATGCGCCGCCGTTGAAGGAGCGCGCCCCGCCGCCGACCTTCTCCAGCGCCCCGCCATCGGACCCCGCGCCGTCCGCCCGTCGGCACCGACCCTCGTCGTCCCGCTCCGTCTCGTCGACCGCGCCAGCTCGCCGGAATCTCGCTCGAGTCCCTCCGGCCGGATCCACCACGGGTGGATGAGATCCACCCGCTCATCCAACCAAACGCCATCCCGCGACCCGGATATCTCCGTCCCGAGTTGACTTTTACCGGAGGGTATATTTCTCTCTAAGTCCCTAATTTTTGCATTCTGATGCCCTGTTCAACATGCCATATGTCCTCATCCGTAGATCCGTTTTGGATGTATGATATATCAAAATGTTCACTATGAGATGCTCTTATTTCATTCCATTGTGACATGCTTGTTTGAGTCCATCTTGATGCCTGAATCATCGTTGCAAGAGTGCTATATGATGTTAATCTGCTGAACTGTTATAACTTGATGATTTGTCATTTTTGTTGCATTTGATGTGTGCATCTTATGAGCTTGATGTCTACATGTGTTCTGTACTATGTCATGCCATCTTTACAGTGGTGCAATCCTTGTGTTTGTGTGAGTCTTGTAGTGAGTGCATCGAGCTCGTGAAGTAGGGTACTTGTTGTTGCTGTTTTGCTAGTCTGAATCTGTTATATCATGATGCTATGTAAACCTACTGCTACAAGTCATTCTGTGCATAATATGGAGATGTTCACTAAGGATGTTTTGTTATACATGTCATGCTCTATCCATCCATGCCCCTGGTTGCATTTATAGCCTGCTGTAGCTTGTTGTTATCTCGCCCTTGAAACTGCTAAATAATGTTGCTGTCAGCCTGTTAACATTAGGTTCAGTTTTGCCATGTGTTTTGCTAGCGATCCATGCACCCTATAAACTTTCTCTTGCCATGTTTAGCTTCATAATCATGTCTTACTACTGTTGATCACCTTTTCATGCCATTTATTGCTCTGTGGTGAGTGGTTCAAGCTCACCAACATGCCTACTTATCGTTGTGCCTGTCATGTCTGAATTTGTCATATCACTTGCTATGTTTACATGGGTGCCATCATATTTTCTGCGCCCTTTTGGCTCATGGTCAGTAAGGGACTTTTGTTATATGCAATAACTATATTCATGCCATGCCTTTTTTTGCCATGTTAAGTTCTTGTAGCATGTTGTTTGATAGCTCTAAACATTGCAACCTGATGTTATTTTCTGCCAAGTCTGAAACTGTTATTATTTGCAATCTTTCCATGTCCTTTTGAGCATGTTCTAGTAGTTTATGGAGATAACTCCGTGTTCATGTTTTGTCATGCATTACCTGTACATCATGTCCATGCCTTTTGTTTTCATATTGTGGTACTGTAGCATGTTGTTTTGATGCTTGCTAGATGCCTAGTTGCTGTTTTGGACAGCTTGTCCTTTAAACTTGTATAGTGTATGTGTTGAACCGTTGCTCCGTTTTGAGTGTGCTCTATATGAAACTTGCTTGTTTTTGCATGAAGTTTCATATTATCATGTTGCATCCTTGTTTTGAGGTGTTTGCTTGATGTTTGGATGCATTTAGCATCAATGCCATGTTTGACTTGGTTTGCTCATATCTTCTAGGCCGTAGCTCCGAACCAAATGAATTTTATATGTAACTTGACTAGATTTTCATGTAGATCATCTTGGTGCATTTTAACTTGCTGTTTAACAACTTGAACATAAGGTTATTCAGTTCTGGACCAATTTCTAAATTTGCATATGAGGACTTACCGGATTTGTCATACGTTGTTTCCGGCCTCATTTAAACTTGCCTTGATGTGTTGTTCTTGTTTGCATCATCTCTTGCCATGAGTAGCCTCATCTAGCTTTGTCTTGCATCATACTTGGTTGAGCATCATGTCATGTATATGTGTGGTGTGTTTACCATGTTGTGTGCTTCTTCTTGATAGTTCCTGTTTCGTTGCGATCGTGAGGATTCGTTCGTCTACGCTTGGTTCGTCTTCGTGGCTTCATCTTCTTCATGGACCCGTTCTTCTTCCTTGCGGGATTTCAGGCAAGATGACCGTCACCCTGGATCTCATTACTATCATTGCTATTCTAGTTGCTTCGTTCTATCGCTATACTGCGCTACCTATCTTTTGCTCTTCAAGCCTCCCAAATTTGCCATGTCAGCCTCTAAACTTTTTCACCCTTCCTAGCAAACCGTTGCTTGGCTATGTTACCGCTTTGTTCAGCCCCTCTTATAGCATTGTTAGTTGCAGGTGAAGTTGAAGATTGCTCCATGGTGGACAGGGTTATGTTGGGATATCACAATATCTCTTATATTATTAATGCATCTATATACTTGGTAAAGGGTGGAAGACTCGGCCTTATGCCTGGTGTTTTGTTCCACTCTTGCCGCCCTAGGTTCCGTCATACCGGTGTTATGTTCCCGGATTTTGCGTTCCTTACGCGGTTGGGTGATTTATGGGACCCCCTTGACAGTTTGCTTTGAATAAAACTCCTCCAGCAAGGCCCAACCTTGGTTTTACCATTTGCCTCACCTAGCCCTTTTTCCCTTGGGTTTCCGGAGCCCGAGGGTCATCTTTATTTTAGCCCCCCCGGGCCAGTGCTTCTCTAAGTGCTGGTCCGAACTAGAGCCCTTTGCAGCGCCCCCTCAGGGAAACTTGAGGTCCGGTTTTAGTTGTACGGATTGCTCATCCGGTGTTGCCGTGAGAACGAGATATGTGCAGCTCCTATCGGGATTGTCGGCACATCGGGCGGCTTTGATGGTCTTGTTTTACCATTGTCAAAATATCTTGTAAACCGGGATTCCGAGACTGATCGGGTCTTCCTGGGAGAAGGTATATCCTTCGTTGATAGCGAGAGCTTATCATGGGCTAAGTTGGGACACCCCTGCAGGGTATAAACTTTCGAAAGCCGTGCCCGCGGTTATGTGGCAGATGGGAATTTGTTAATGTCCGGTTGTAGATAAATTGACACCAGATTCGAATTAAAACGCATCAACCGTGTGTGTAGCTGTGATGGTCTCTTTACGGCGGAGTCCGGGAAGTGAACACGGTTTTGGGTTATGATTGACGTAAGTAGGAGTTCAGGATCACCTCTTGATCATTGCTAGCTTCACGACCGTTCCGTTGTTTCTCTTCTCGCTCTTATTTGCGTATGTTAGCCACCATACTTGCTTAGTCACTGCTGCAACCTCACCACTTTACCCCTTCCTTTCCCATTAAGCTTTGCTAGTCTTGATACCCATGATAATGGGATTGCTGAGTCCTCGTGGCTCACAGATTACTACAACAACAGTTGCAGGTACAGGTTATG
This sequence comes from Triticum dicoccoides, assembly GCF_002162155.2. Classification (NCBI taxonomy): domain Eukaryota; kingdom Viridiplantae; phylum Streptophyta; class Magnoliopsida; order Poales; family Poaceae; genus Triticum; species Triticum dicoccoides. The sequence continues at coordinate 247,483,794 of NC_041393.1, forward strand.
CGATGTTCATGACGCGAGATCGATGTTTGCTTGTTTTGGAGTTCGCCTTCTGCTTCTTCTTCGATCAGGGGATAGGTTCCAGGTCGGCAACCTAGGATAGCAGGGTGGATGTCGTTTGAGTTTCTGTTTGTGTTTCATCCGTAGTCGGATGGTGCTCTTATGTAAGATGATGTTGTATTTGTGTGGCATTGTATGTCTTTTGTATGTATCCCTACCTATTATGTAATGTTGATGTAATGATATCCACCTTGCAAAAGCGTTTCAATATGCGGGTCTATCCTTGGTGGGACCTTCGAGTTCCTTTTGGATAGGGTCGCATATTGGGCGTGACAAGTTGGTATCAGAGCCTAGACCGACCATAGGAGCCCCCTTGATTGATCGTGTAGTTTGGCCGTTGTTGAGTCTAGAAGAAAACTGATTTCTGAGTCTAGTTATATCGGAGAGTAGGAATTCTTTTTACTCCTCAGCCCCTTCGTCGCTCTGGTGAGGAATCTTGACGTAGGTGTTTTGGACTACTTCTCTTCCCTTTCAAATTTTTCTTTAGGATGACGCGGTTAGTTTTTCGTTCGTTGGTTCTCAGCTCTTTTCATCCGGTGCATTTCTCGTCAAGTTGACTCGAGCCTCTTCATCTTTGCCAAGTTCAATCCTCAGTTGTTTTCTTTTTCCCACCCGTCCACCCTTTTCTTCTCGGAACTGGTGTCCGTTATCGAGTATTCATCCTACTCATGCGAAGTCTTTGTTTTCTTTCCTCAATTACTTCAACCGGTGCTTTCTCTTCAAGTTAGTCGTCGATTTCCCCTTCCAAGTTGCCTTTGTTTTTCCCGCCCTCCCACCCTTTTTCTTCCCAGAATATGAATCTCTTTCGACCATCAATTTCATTCGTGCGGAGCCTCTTCAGTCTTTCGTCAATTGTTTCAACCGGTGAATTCTCTTTTGTTTGACATTCTTCATCTCTTTTCCGGTGGACTCAATTCAAGTTTTTCGGGTTGATCATATTCTTTTCCTCGGCTCAAGTGTTTTCCCTGCTCGTTTGCCTCTCGCCATTCAATCATTCCGTAGTTCGGAAGACATCTCAAGAGATTCGTCTGTGTTCAAATTAATTCGAGGGTGTCACCTCATTCAAATATTTCATTTCTTCCGGTGCATCATCTATCTGTTCAACATCCCTTTTCCAATGGTGTTTTATTTTAGTGGGCCCTAACCCACATGTTTTTCCCAGGATCTTACCTGTTCCGTTTGTCAGAGATTCTTTTCTTACCCATCCGGAGTATTTCAGGAGTTGCTTTCCTGTTTCGTTGATCCGGAGGCCTCCATTTCAAAATACTTCTTCGTTCCAAGTTTTCACTTTCGTTTATCCTATAGTTGTACCGGTGCTTCGTTCAAGCTTTATTTACTCAGCTCATGATCTCTTCGTTCTTTTGCATCTAAATCCCCTCTAGCATTTGGTTCTTCTAATTCTTCCCGGTGATTCATTCTCTTTCATCAGTCATTTTCGAATTCTTATGGTGGTTTGTTCAAGATTCTTTTTCCTTGATTATCATTTTAATCCATTCGTTCTTTCGAATCCTACCGGTGGCTCATGAAGACTTTCTCAAGTT
>NC_041393.1:247485621-247487258 GCF_002162155.2 Triticum dicoccoides
ACAAGAATAAGCTGCAGGCAAAATCCATTGTTTGTCATCAATTTAATTTGATGAAGGATAAGCATACAATAAATCTTATTCTTATTTCATCCAAGTGAGTAACACCTTCCTTCGGAGTTTGTTCGTGAGGAATAAATTCTAGTTCCAAGTATTTTCATCTTTTCTTTTCCGGAGTTCAAATTTCCTCGACCATTTCGTCGGAACCTCCATCTAAATCACCGCAAGGCTCATCCTATTCTTTCATCCTTCATTTCTATCTCATCATCCTTTTGTCACCGGAGTTCTTCATGGTGGATCGTCATGATTTAATTCATTCTTCAAGAGTTCATCAAGATTCTAATCGAAGGAGCTCAAGTATCCTTCTTCTTGCTTCTCGAGGTGCAATCAATTCTCCATATTCTTTTGAAGAGGAGTTTTGCATTTCTTCGTTCTTCTCAGCTATTTAATTTTTTTCCGCTTGTGGTCGGAGATCACCTCATAATTTTGAGATGTTATCTATAAGTCCACAACAAGCCCATTCTTTTCGTTGTTGATTTTCTCAACAATTCCGTTCAATCCTTCCTTCTAAGTTCTTTTCATTCCATTTTTTCAATTCTTCCGGAGGCATTGCGTTGTTCATCTCGTCAAGTGCCATCCCATCTTGTGAAGCTTGTGTTATATTCCTCCATGTTTCAGCCGGAGTGCTGCCTAAATCCATTTCAGTCTTATTCGTTTCTTATCTCGTTCTAACCGGAGTGGTTTCATAGTCTATCTGATTCCGTGAGCATTCGATTCTCGTCATTCTCGTTGTTCCTTTTCTTCTCGAGTGCTCTCTATTCTTTGCTTTTCCTCTTGCATTCTTATTTAACCTCATCCCTTTTTTCCTTCCGTCTCGGTCCTAAAATCTCGGGACGAGATCTCTTGTTAGTGGAGGAGTGTTGTAACGCCCCGAATTCGTTGCGCCAGGTGTCCACCAATTATTCGCCGTCGTTGCCATGTCTTTTGCTTGCGTGTTGCACTTTGCCATGTCATCATGTGCATCTCATTTTGCATACATGTTCGTCTCATGCATCTGAGCATTTTCCCCGTTGTCCGTTTTGCAATCCGACACTCCTATGTCCCCCGACGCCCCCTTTTGCCTCTTTTCGTGTGCGGGTGTTAAACATTCTCGGAATGGACCGTGATTTGCCAAGCAGCCTTGGTATACCACCGGTAGACTGCCTATCAAGTTTTGTTCCATTTGGAGGTCGTTTGATACTCCAATGGTTAACCCGGGAACCGTAAAGGCCTCTTTTGTGTGCAGCGCAACACCCCTTCAAATTGGCCCAATAACCCATCCAAACCCCCTCCACGCTCTCGGTCGTTCGATCACAATCGTGTGAGCGAAAACCACACCTCATTTGGACTCTCCTAACTCCCAAAATCTATAAATATGTGCCCCTCCCCGAAATTTCGGTGCAAACCCTAGATCAAACCTACCTCTCGCCCGCCGGACATGTCCGCTCCACCGCGCCGCCGCCCGGAGCGAATCAGCCACCGCCACGTCGCCGTCTCTAGCCTCCCCCCACCGCAGGCCCGTGGAGCCCAGCCGGGGCCCGCGTAGGCCCGATTCGCCGCCGCCGCGGCCCGCGCTTGCCCGAGCGAGCCCGAGCGCGCCG
>NC_041393.1:247487617-247503435 GCF_002162155.2 Triticum dicoccoides
CTCCCTGCGCCCGATCCCCGTCGACCCCGCCGCCTGCTCGCCAGCGCGCCCATCCTCTCCGGTCGCCGCCGCCGTTCGCCGCTTTCGCCGCCATGCGCCGCCCGAAGGAGCGCGCCCCGCCGCCGACCTTCTCCAGCGCCCCGCCGCCGGACCCCGCGCCGTCCGCCCGCCGGCACCGCCCCTCGTTGTCCCGCTCCGTCTCGTCGACCGCGCCAGCTCGCCGGAATCTCGCCGGAGTCCCTCCGGTCGGATCCATCGCGGGTGGATGACATCCACCCGCTCATCCAACCAAATGCCGTCCCGTGACCCGGATATCTCCGTCCCGAGTTGACTTTTCCCGGAGGGTATATTTCTCTCCAAGTCCCTAATTTTTGCATTCTGATGCCCTGTTCAACATGCCATATCTCCTTATCCGTAGATCCGTTTTGGATGTATGATATATCAAAATGTTCACTGTGAGATGCTCTTCATTTCATTCCGTTGTGACATGCTTGTTTGAGTCCATCTTGATGCCTGAATCATCGTTGCAAGAGTGCTATATTATGTTAATCTGCTGAACTATTATAACTTGATGATTTGTCATTTTTGTTGCATTTGATGTGTGCATCTTATGAGCTTGATGTCTACATGTGTTCTGTACTATGTTATGCCATCTTTACAGTGGTGCAATCATTGTATTTGTGTGAGTCTTGTAGTGAGTGCATCGAGCTCGTGAAGTAGGGTACTTGCTGTTGCTATTTTGCTAGTCTGAATCTGTTATATCATGATGCTATGTAAACCTGCTGCTACAAGTCATTCTGTGCATAATATGGAGATGTTCACTAAGGATGTTTTGTTATACATGTCATGCTCTATCCATCCATGCCCCTGGTTGCATTTATAGCCTGCTGTAGCTTGTTGTTATCTCGCCCTCGAAACTGCTAAATAATGTTGCTGCCAGCCTGTTAACATTAAGTTCAGTTTTGCCATGTGTTTTGCTAGCGATCCATGCACCCTATGAACTTTCTCTTGCCATGTTTAGCTTCATAATCATGTCTTACTACTGTTGATCACCTTTTCATGCCATTTATTGCTCTGTGGTGAGTGGTTCAAGCTCACCAACATGCCTACTTATCGTTGTTCCTGCCATGTCTGAATCTGTCATATCACTTGCTATGTTTACATGGGTGCCATCATATTTTCTGCGCCCTTTTGGCTCATGGTCAGTAAGGGACTTTTGTTTTATGCAATAACTAGATTCATGCCATGCCTTTTTTGCCATGTTAAGTTCCTTTAGCATGTTGTTTGATAGCTCTAAACATTGCAACCTGATGTTATTTTCTGCCAAGTCTGAAACTGTTATTATTTGCAATCTTTCCATGTCCTTTTGAGCATGTTCTAGTAGTTTATGGAGATAGCTCTGTGTTTATGTTTTGTCATGCATTACCTGTACATCATATCCATGCCTTTTGTTTTCATATTGTGGTACTGTAGCATGTTGTTTTGATGCTTGCTAGATGCCTAGTTGCTGTTTTGGACAGCTTGTCCTTTAAACTTGTATAGTGTATGTGTTGAACCGTTGCTCTGTTTTGTGTGTGCTCTATATGAAACTTGCTTTTTTTGCATGAAGTTTCATATTATCATGTTGCATCCTTGTTTTGAGGTGTTTGCTTGATGTTTGGATGCATTTAGCATCAATGCCATGTTTGACTTGGTTTGCTCATATCTTCTAGGCCGTAGCTCCGAACCAAATGAACTTTATATGTAACTTGACTAGATTTTTGTGTAGATCATCTTGGTGCATTTTAACTTGATGTTTAACAACTTGAACATAAGGTTATTCTGTTCTGGACCAATTTCTAAATTTGCATATGAGGACTTACCGAATTTGTCATATGTTGTTTCCGGCCTCATTTAAACTTGCTTTGATGTGTTGTTCTTGTTTGCATCATCTCTTGCCATGAGTAGCCTCATCTAGCTTTGTCTTGCATCATACTTGGTTGAGCATCATGTCATGTATATGTGTGGTGTGTTTACCATGTTGTGTGCTTCTTCTCGATAGTTCCTGTTTTGTTGCGATCGTGAGGATTCGTTCGTCTACACTTGGTTCGTCTTCGTGGCTTCATCTTCTTCATGGACTCGTTCTTATCCCTCGCAGGATTTCAGGCCAGATGACCGTCACCCTGGATCTCATTACTATCATTGCTATGCTAGTTGCTTTGTTCTACCGCTATGCTGCGCTACCTATCTTTTGCTCTTCAAGCCTCCCAAATTTGCCATGTCAGCCTCTAACCTTTTTCACCCTTCCTAGCAAACCGCTGCTTGGCTATGTTACCACTTTGCTCAGCCCCTCTTATAGCATTGTTAGTTGCAGGTGAAGTTGAAGATTGCTCCATGGTGGACAGGGTTATGTTGGGATATCACAATATCTCTTATATTATTAATGCATCTATATACTTGGTAAAGGGTGGAAGACTCGGCCTTATGCCTGGTGTTTTGTTCCACTCTTTCCGCCCTAGGTTCCGTCATACCGGTGTTATGTTCCCGGATTTTGCGTTCCTTACGCGGTTGGGTGATTTATGGGACCCCCTTGACAGTTTGCTTTGAATAAAACTCCTCCAGCAAGGCCCAACCTTGGTTTTACCATTTGCCTCACCTAGCCCTTTTTCCCTTGGGTTTCCGGAGCCCGAGGGTCATCTTTATTTTAGCCCCCCCCCCCCGGGGGCCAGTGCTTCTCTAAGTGCTGGTCCGAACTAGAGCCCTTTGCAGCGCCCTCTTAGGGAAACTTGAGGTCTGGTTTTAGTTGTACGGATTGCTCATCCGGTGTTGCCCTGAGAACGAGATATGTGCAGCTCCTATCGGGATTGTCGGCACATCGGGCGGCTTTGCTGGTCTTGTTTTATCATTGTCGAAATGTCTTGTAAACCGAGATTCCGAGACTGATCGGGTCTTCCTGGGAGAAGGTATATCCTTCGTTGATCACGAGAGCTTATCATGGGCTAAGTTGGAACACCCCTGCAGGGTATAAACTTTCGAAAGTCGTGCCCGCGGTTATGTGGCAGATGGTAATTTGTTAATGTCCGGTTGTAGATAAATTGACACCAGATTCGAATTAAAACGCATTAACCGTGTGTGTACCCGTGATGGTCTCTTTTCGGCGGAGTCCGGGAAGTGAACACGGTTTTAGGTTATGATTGACGTAAGTAGGAGTTCAGGATCACCTCTTGATCATTGCTAGCTTCACGACCGTTCCGTTGTTTCTCTTCTCGCTCTTATTTGCGTATGTTAGCCACCATACTTGCTTAGTCGCTGCTGCAACCTCACCACTTTACCCCTTCCTTCCCCATTAAGCTTTGCTAGTCTTGATACCCATGATAATGGGATTGCTGAGTCCTCGTGGCTCACAGATTACTACAACAACAGTTGTAGGTACAGGTTATGCGATGTTCATGACGCGAGAGCGATGTTTGCTTGTTTTGGAGTTCGCCTTCTGCTTCTTCTTGGATCAGGGGATAGGTTACAGGTCGGCAGCCTGGGCTAGCAGGGTGGATGTCGTTTGAGTTTCTGTTTGTGTTTCATCCGTAGTCGGATGGTGCTCTTATGTAAGATGATGCTGTATTTGTGTGGCATTGTATGTCTTTTGTATGTATCCCTACCTATTATGTAATGTTGATGTAATGATATCCACCTTGCAAAAGCGTTTCAATATGCGGGTCTATCCTTGGTGGGACCTTCGAGTTCCTTTTGGATAGGGTCGCATATTGGGCGTGACACAGTAGGAGAACCACACAACACTATGTAAACGATACCTGCACACAAAGAACAAATACTTGCAACCCGACGCGTAAGAAGGGTTGTCAATCCCTCTCGGGTAAAAGATAGATTGGTTTGTAGTAGATTCGATAAATAGATCTCGCGGAAACACAGAAAAAAATAACAAGAAAAATTACAGCAAGGTATTTTTGGGTTTTTGGAATAATATATCTGAAAATAAAAGCGAATAAAAATAGATCTTAAAGCAAATATGGTAAAGAATAGACCCGGGGGCTGTAGATTTCACTAGTGGCTTCTCTCGAGAAAAATAGCATATGGCGGGTAAACAAATTACTGTCGCAATTGATATAACTTCAAATAATTATGACGATATCCAGGAAATGATCATTATATAAGCATCACGTCCAAGATTAGTAGACCGACTCCTACCTGCATCTACTACTATTACTCCACACATCGACCGCTATCCAGCATGCATCTAGTGTACTAAGTTCATGGAGAAACGCAGTAATGCAATAAGAATGATGACATGATGTAGACAAGATCTATTCATGTAGGAATAGACCCCATCTTGCTTTCCTTAATAGAACCAATACATATGTGTCATGTCCCTTTCTGTCACTGGGATTGAGCACCGTAAGATCGAACCCATCACAACGCACCTCTTCCCATGGCAAGAAAAATTGATCTGGTTGGCCTAACTAAACCAAAGATTCAAAGAAGAAATACGAGGCTATAATAAATCATGCATATAAGAGATCAAAACTCAAATAACTTTCATGGATAAAATAGATCTGATCATAAACTCGAAGTTCATCGGATCCCAACAAACAACCGCAAAAAGAGTTACATCAAATAGATCTCCAAGAGACCATTGTATTGAGAATCAGAAGAGAGAGAGGAAGTCATCTAGCTACTAACTACGGACCGAAAGGTCTACAATGAACTACTCACGCATTTTTTAAATAATACATTTTTTTATTAATTTGCACAAATATTACGCCCGATAAATAATTTTCAAAAATAATACACCGTCGACCCACTGCTGGTCGACTGGACCTAGTCGGTCCACAGCAGGCCGAATGATCCCCTGTCGGCTCGCTGCTGGCCGAATGGCCTGTCAGCCACCAGTCCAGGTCTGTTGGCCAGTTGTGGGCCGACTGGACTAATCAGCCCGCTGTAGGCCGATAGGCTCTAATTGGCCAGCCGTAGGTCGACTGGTGCATGCCACCATTTTTTCCCTGTATGATCCCCGCTTATATCACGGGCCACCTAAGGGAGTCCTGGACTAAGGGGTCCTCAGGCGTCTGGCCTGTTAGCCATGGGCCGGACTGATGGGCTGTGAAGATACGAAGACCGAAGACTCCACCCGTGTCCGGATGGGACTCTCCTTGGCGTGGAAGGCAAGCTTGGCGATCAATTATGTAGATTCCCTTCTCTGTAACCGACTTGATGTAACCCTAGATCCCTCCGATGTCTATATAAACCGGAGGGTTAGGTCTATAGGACCGAATACTCATTACCATAGTCATACATGCTAGACTTCTAGGGTTTAGCCATTACGATCTCGTGGTAGATCAACTCTTGTAATACTCATATTCATCAAGATCAATCAAGCAGGAAGTAGGGTATTACCTCCATAGAGAGGGCCCGAACCTAGGTAAACATTGTGTCCCCCGTCTCCTGTTACCATCGATCCTAGACGCATAGTTCTGGACCCCCTACCTGAGATCCGCCGGTTCTGACACCCACATTGGTGCTTTCATTGAGAGTTCCACTGTGTCGTCGTCAAGAGGTATGATGGCCCCTTCAATCATCTACAACGATGCTATCCAAGGGGAAGTCTTCCTTCCCGGACAGATCTTCGTATTCGGCGACTTTGCTCTACGGGCCAACTCACTTGGCCATCTGGAGCAGATCGAAAGCTATGCCCCTGACCATCAGGTCAGATTTGGGAACTTGAATTACGCCGCGGACATCCGTGGAGACTTGATCTTCGACGGATTCGAGACTGCGGCAGCCGCTCCCTATCACCTCGATGAACATGACTTAAATCTGTCATCGGACCACATCCAGGAGATAACTCCTGTAACTACTCTGGCCTTAGATCCAGAGCAAATCGCACCATCCGAGGACGGGAAGCTCAACCCCGCCACGAAGGCCACATGTGATATCTGTGTCACCGGAACTCCGGACTCGTTTCCGGCTATAAGTTCCAAGCCATGTGCGTCTGCGGACGCCGAGCTTGATCGGTTATCGATCTTCAAATTCAGCGCCGCAGACATCTTCCGACACTCACCTTTCAGCGACGTGCTAAACTCATTAAAGAATCTGTCCTTGGCGGGAGACTCACAGCCGAATTATGTCCGGTTCGAACTGGAGGCTGATGATGGAGAATTTTGCTTCCCACCCACCACCCACTTCATACCCACTATCGATGACTTAACCGACACACTCGATTATGACTCTGGAGACATCGACGGTATGGACGATGATGCCGGAGAAGAGGAGGCCCAAGCCACGCCGTTCACCATACGGTGGACGGCCACTTCCTCATATGCCGTATACATGGTGGATACGCCAAAAGATAATAGCGGTAACGACAAGGAAAACCCAGTGGAGGGTGACCCCCTAAGACACAACCAAAGTGCTGGCGTCAGCGGCGTCGCTCTAAACCACACCGCAGCAAGGACATCAACACCGGCAGAGGAGACGACAACACTCCGGACGGTGCTGAAGACATAGAAGACCACGACGAACAAACTGCCGAATAGGACAATCAGGAGGATGGGCAAGTCAGCCCTGACGAACAGGCCATAAATGAAGACTTGGAGGAAGGTAGTTATCATCCGCTCTCCGAAGAGGAGGTGAGCCTCGGCAACAAAGATTTTATCGTGCCTGAGGAACCCCTCGAGTAGGAGCACCTTAAGCGCCGGCTAATAGACACTGCAAGGAGCCTGAAAAAGAAGCAGCAGCAACTTCAAGCTGACCAAGACCTGCTGAACGATAAATGGGCTGATGTCCTGGCAGCCGAAGAATACGGCCTCAAACGCCCAGCCAAAAGTTACCCGTAACGTAAATTGCTACGACAGTTTGATGATGAGGCGTTGGAGCCCATACCATCATCGTGCAATGCGGCTGACCGACCACCACGCGGTCGGGACAAGGCGGCAACTCAAGCCGAACACCAGCCGCTCCACCTCACCGTAAAGGTAGATATCAAACAGCTCGGGGACATACCTATGACCTACGGCAAAAACTGGATAATAATGCAGGGCATACTAGATCGATCTACGGATCGCGAGGGCGCGCCCCGACACGCGACGACTGCCACCTATTTGGACGTAACAAGCCCAGTCACGCCCGGGCCGAACTCCGCAGACGGACTCCGTAGGAGCTACATCACGATGTGGCCCGATATGGAGGCGCAGCACACCCTCTTTGCTTCACTGATGAAGTGGTGGACCATGAATTCCTAGAAGGGTTTAAACCCATAAACATCGAATCATACGATGGGACAACAAACCCCGCGGTCTGGATTGAGGATTTCCTCCTCCATATTCATATGGCTCGCGGCAATGATCTCCACGCCATCAAATATCTCCCATTAGAACTCAAAGGACCAGCAAGGTACTGGTTAAACAGTCTGCCTAAAAACTCTATCGGCAGCTGGGAGGATCTGGAAGACGCATTCCGCGACAACTTCCAAGGTACATATGTCCGGCCACCAGATGTCGATGACTTAAGTCACATCGTCCAATGATGTCTACTACACAACCTTCTTCTAGTGGACGTTGTTGGGCCTGCAAGTGCACATGTTTGTAGGACAGTAGCAAATTTCCATCAAGTGGATGACCTAAGGTTTATCAATCCGTGGGAGGCGTAGGATGAAGATGGTCTCTCTCAAACAACCCTGCAACCAAATAACAAAAAGTCTCTTGTGTCCCCAACACACCCAATACAATGGAAAATTGTATAGGTGCACTAGTTCCGCGAAGAGATGGTAATACAAGTGAAATATGGATGGTAGATATAGGTATTTGTAATCTGAAAATATAAAAACAGCAAGGTAACTAAAGATAAAAGTGAGCGTAAATGGTATTGCAATGATAGGAAACAAGGCATAGGGTTCATACTTTCACTAGTGCAAGTTCTCTCAACAATAATAACATAGATAGATCATATAACAATCCCTCAACATGCAACAAAGAGTCACTCCAAAGCCACTAATAGCGGAGAACAAACGTAGAGATTATGGTAGGGTATGAAACCACCTCAAAGTTATTCTTTCGGATCAATCTATTCAAGAGTTCGTACTAGAATAACACCTTAAGACACAAATCAACCAAAACCCTAATGTCACCTAGATACTCCATTGTCACCTCAAGTATCCGTGGGCATGATTATATGATATGCATCACACAATCTCAGATTCATCCAACCAACACAAAAGTACTTCAAAGAGTGCCCCAAAGTTTCTACCAGAGAGTCAAGAACGTGTGCCAACCCCTATGCATAGGTTCATGGGCGGAACCCGCAAGTTGGTCACCAAAACATACATCAAGTGGCACATGATATCCCATTGTCACCACAGATAAGCACGGCAAGACATACATCAAGTGTTCTCATAAAAGACTCAATCCGATAAGATAACTTCAAAGGGGAAACTCAATTCATCACAAGAGAGTAGAGGGGGAGAAACATCATAAGATCCAACTATAATAGCAAAGCTCGCGATACATCAAGATCGTGTGAAGTCGAGAACACGAGAGAGAGAGATCAAACACATAGCTACTGGTACATACCCTCAGCCCCGAGGGTGAACTACTCCCTCCTCGTCATGGATAGCGCCGGGATGATGAAGATGGCCACCAGTGAGGGATCCCCCCTCCGGCAGGGTGCCGGAACGGACTCCCGAGAGGTTTTTGGTGGCTACAGAGGGTTGCGGGCGGTGGAACTCCTGATCTATCTTGATTTTCGATGGTTTTAGGGTACGTAGGGTTATATAGGCGAAAGAAGTCGGTCGGGGGGGTGCTCGAGGGGTCCACGAGACAGGGGGCCGCGCCCTGGGGGAGGGTGCCCCCTATCTCCTGGGCTCCTCGAGTATCTTCTGACTTGATCTCCAAGCCTCCAGGATGATATTCTTCCAAAAAATCACGATGCCGAAGGTTTCATTCCGTTTGGACTCCGTTTGATATTCCTTTTCCTCGAAATACTGAAACAGGCAATAAAACAACAATATGGGCTGGGCCTCCGGTTAGTAGGTTAGTCCCAAAAATGATATAAATGTGTAAAATGAAGCCCGTAAATATCCAAAAGGGGTAATATAATAGCATGGAACAATCAAAGATTATAGATACGTTGGAGACGTATCAAGCATCCCTAAGCTTAATTCCTGCTCGTCCTCGAGTAGGTAAATGATAAAAACAGAATTTTTGATGTGGAATGCTACCTAGCATAATTCTCAATGTAATTTTCTTTATTGTGGAATGAATGTTCAGATCCAAAAGATTCAAAATAAAAGTTCATATTGACATAAGAAATGGTGATACTTCAAGCATACTAATCAAAGTAATCATGTCTTCTCAAAATAACATGGCCAAAGAAAGTTATGCCTACAAAATCATATAGTGTGGCTGTTGCTCTATCTTCATCACACAAAGTATTTAATCATGCACAACCCCGATGACAAGACAAGCAATTGTTTCATACTTTAGTAATCTCAAACTTTTTCAACTTTCACGCAATACATGAGCGTGAGCCATGGACATAGCACTATATGTGGAATATAATGGTGGTTGTGGAGAAGACAAAAAAGGAGAAGATAGTCTCACATCAACTAGGTGTATCAACGGGCTATGGAGATGCCCATTAATAGATATCAATGTGAGTGAGTAGGGATTGCCATGCAACGGATGCACTAGAGCTATAAATATATGAAAGCTCAACAAAAGAGACTAAGTGGGTGTGCATCCAACTTGCTTGCTCATGAAGACCTAGGGCATTTTGAGGAAGCCCATCATTGGAATATACAAGCCAAGTTCTATAATGAAAAATTCCCACTAGTATATGAAAGTGACAACATAGGAGACTCTCTATCATGAAGATCATGGTGCTACTTTGAAGCACAAGTGTGAAAAAAGAGATAGTAGCATTGTCCCTTCTCTCTTTTTCTCTCATTTTATATTTTTTTTCTTTTCTTTTTTTCTTTTTTTTCTTTTTTTCCTTTTTATTTTTTTTTCTTTGGCCCTTTTTTGGCCTTTCTCTTTTTTTTTAAAGTCCGAAGTCTCATCCCGACTTGTGGGGGAATCATAGTCTCCATCATCCCGACTTGCGGTGTACTAGGATATGCAATGAATCAAGAGTGACATGTATGAAAATTATGAAGGTGGCCTTGCCACAAATACGATGTCAACTACATGATCATTCAAAGAGCAATATGACAAAAGTAATGTGTGTCATATGAACGGAACGACGGAGAGTTGCATGGCAATATATCTCGGAATGGCTATGGAAATGCCATAATAGGTAGGTATGGTGGCTGTTTTGAGGAAGGTATATGGTGGGTGTATGGTACCGGTGAAAGTTGCGCGGCACAAGAGAGGCTAGCAATGGTGGAAGGGTGAGAGTGCGTATAATCCATGGACTCAACATTAGTCAAAAGAACTCATATACTTATTGCAAAAATCTACAAGTCATCAAAAACAAAGTACTACGCGCATGCTCCTAGGGGGATAGATTGGTAGGAAAAGACCATCGCTCGTCCCCGACCGCCACTCATAAGGAAGACAATCAATAAATAAAATTGTGCCCCAACTTCATCACAAAGCGGTTCACCATACGTGCATGCTACGGGAATCACAAACCTCAACACAAGCATCTTTCATAATCACCTCAACTAGCATGACTCTAATATCACTACCTCCATATCTCAAAACAATTATCAAGCATCAAATTGATCATAGCATCCAATTCACTTTCTATGATAGTTTTTATTATACCCAACTTGGATGCTCATCATTCTAGGACCAACTTTGTAACCATAGAAAATACCATGCTTTTCTAAAAGACTCTCAAAATAATATAAGTGAAGCATGAGAGACTAGCAATTTCTACAAAATATAACCACCGCCGTGCTCTAAAAGATATAAGTGATGCACTAGAGAAAATGACAAACTACTCCGAAAGATATAAGTGAAGATCCATGACTAGTCGAATAATTGTGCAACTATGTGAAGAGTCTCTAACATTAAGGAATTTCAGATCTTGGTATTGTATTAAAACAACAAGAAAAAGAAAATAAAATGACAATGCAAGGATAGCACAACTCATGTGAAGAAGCAAAAGCTTAGGCTCAACCGATACTAACCGATAGTGGTTGAAGAAGAAAGGTGGGATGCCTACCGGGGCATCCCCAAGCTTAGATGCTTGAGATTTCTTGAAATATTATCTTGGGATGCCTTGGGAATCCCCAAGCTTGAACTTTTGTGTCTCCTTAATTCCTCTCATATCATGGTTTCTCTTTTTATCAAAAGCTTCATCCACAACAAACTCAACAAGAACTCGTGAGATAGGTTAGTATAACCCAATGCAAAACCTTATCATATTCTACTGTAACAAATCACTAAAATTATTATTCAACATTGCATACTAAATTCCTCTGCATATTTAATACTCCTATCCTCAAATAGAATCATTAAACAAGCAAACATATGCAAACAATGCAAACATAACAGCAATTTGCCAAAACAGTACAGTCTGTAAAGAATGCAAGATTTATCAAACTTCCCTAACTCCAAAAATTATGAAATAAAATTCCCACTGCAGTAAATTTATCATATCTCATTATTCAAAAAGTTCAACATTATACCATGCTCTGACTTTTCTAGGGAATTTTTGCAACAGCGGTAAACTTTCTATTTTCAAACAGCAACATGTATACTAGCAAAATAAGCATGGCAAAGGCTATCCTTGACTTCTTTATTGAAAATAAAGATGCAAAACATTATTCTAAATAACATCAAGCAAATACTAACAAAATAAAATTATGCTTCAAGCAAAACACATATCATGTGGTGAATAAAAATATAGCTCCAAGTAAAGTTACCGATAAACGAAGACGAAAGAGGGGATGCCTTCCGGGGCATCCCCAAGCTTAGGCTCTTGGTTGTCCTTGAATATTACCTTGGGGTGCCTTGGGAATCCCCAAGCTTAGGCTCTTGCTACTCCTTATTCCATAGTCCATCGAATCTTTACCCAAAACTTGAAAACTCCACAACACAAAACTCCACAGAAAACTCGTAAGCTCCGTTAGTATAAGAAAATAAAACCACCACTTAGGTACTGTAATGAACTCATTATAAATTCATATTGGTGTAATATATACTGTATTAAAACTTATCTATGGTTCATACCCTCCGATACTACTCATAGATTCATCAAAATAAGCAAACAACACATAGAAAACAGAATCTGTCAAAAACAGAACAATCTGTAGTAATCTGTATCAAACGTATACTTCTAGAACTCCAAAAATCCTACCAAATTATTAAGTCCTAAGAAATTTGTTTACCAATCCAGAGCAATAAGAATCAGATCAGAAGCACGTTTCTGTGAATTAACAAACCTAATTTACTGGGTGAAAAAGTTTCTGATTTTCAGCAGGATCAACACAACTATCACCGTAAGCTATCCTAAAGGTCTTACTTGGCACTTTATTGAAACAAAAGCTATAAAACATGATTAGTACAGTAGCATAATCATGTGTACACATAAGAACAGTAAGGATAAATATTGGGTTGTCTCCCAACAAGCGCTTTTCTTTAATGCCTTTCTAGCTAGGCATGATGATGACAATGATGCTCACATAAAAGATAAGAATTGAAACATAACGGGAGCATCATGAAGCATATGACTAGCACATTTAAGCCTAACCCTCTTCCTATGCATAGGGATTTTGTGAGCAAACAACTTATGGAACAATAATTAACTAGCATAGGAAGCTAAAACAAGCATAGCTTCAAGATTTTATGCACATAGAGAGGAAACTTGACATTATTGCAATTCCTACAAGCATATATTCCTCCCTCATAATAATTTTCAGTAGCATCATGGATGAATTCAACAATATAACCAGCACCTAAAGCATTCTTTTCATGATCTACAAGCATAGAAAATTTACTACTCTCCACATAAGCAAAATTCTTCTCATTCAGAATAGTGGGAGTATCATAAGAGACTTGAACACTAAAAATTGTTTCCACATTAAAAGAGTAATGTTCAGAAAAAGGATAATCATAATCATGACAAGATTTGTAAATATAATCATCACTACTTTTTATAGCATAAGTTTCATCACAATAATCATCATAAGTAGCAACTTCGTTCTCATCATAATCGATTGAAACCTCTCCCAAGATAGTGGAATCACTAAATAAAGTTGACACTCTTCCAAATCCACTTTCATATTCATCACAATAAGATTAAACATCCTCCAAAATAGTGGGATCACTACTTCCTAAAGTTGACACTCTTCCAAACCCACTTTCATCAATATAATCATCATAGGTAGGAGGCATGCTATCATCATAACAACTTTGCATATCAAAACTTGGGATGCTAAAAATATCATCTTCACTAAACGTGGCATCCCCAAGCTTGGGACAAACATTAATTTCAGCAAATAAATTCTCAAATATTTCATCCTCATCAAACATAGCTTCCCCAAGCTTGGGCTCTTTCATATCATAAGCATAATCACTCTCATCATTAAAAATATGGATAGCACCAATAGTAAAGCAATTATCATCATCACAATGAGTAGTAGGAGCAACATCATTTGGGAGGGATACCTTTCTACCTTTGTTGCTCATTCTTTTCTTTTTCTTCTTCATATTATGTGTGGGTTCAACCTTCCTCTTTGAGATCCTTATCGATGAGATTGGTTGAATAGAAAGCTCCTCCTCGTTACCTGATTCATCATGAGAAATAATAGGAGGATATTGGGAAGTCTCTTCCCTTTCATTAGTATTCTCATCATCTTCTATTTGATTTCTTTTCTTTATGTAATTGGCAATATAAGGATTTTCAATGCAATTATCCACACAAAACATATAAATATCCTCTAGATCAAAATCAAGAAATCTATCAATATTAAAGTTTGGAATACCCTCAGTTCTACGTTTCATTTCTTCATACCCCAAAAGAAGACTAAGCTCTTTATGATTCCCAAGGGTAATCAAGTTATCACAATTTTTGGACACGATTCGATCATAAAACAATTTGCATTGGAGATTTAAATGACCATGTTCATTGCAAAGTTCACAAGGAGCGCAAAAAATATTGAATCTTCTAGCACACTCATCAAGACTTTCTTGCAAACTTTTAGTTTTTAAATACTTATGGCTCTTGCAATATCTATTTTCTCTATTTTGTGTGTCCATGCAAATCCAATCTACTCCACAAAAATCAACATGCTTATAAGAGACATTTTCATCATAACTAGTGCAATCATCATTAGTACTATGGATATTCAAAGAGTTCATACTAACAACATTGCAATCATGCTCATCATTCAAAGATTCAGTAGCAAGCATTTTAATGCATTCTTCTTCTAGCATTTGAGCACAATTTTCCTTCCCGTCATACTCACGAAAGATATTAAAAAGACGAAGTGTATGAGACAAATTTAACTCCATTTTTTGTAGTTTTCTTTTATAAACTAAACTAGTGATAAAACAAGAAACAAAAAGATTCGATTGCAAGATCTAAAGATATACCTTCAAGCACTCACCTCCCCGGCAGCGGCGCCAGAAAAGAGCTTGATGTCTACTACACAACCTTCTTCTTGTAGACGTTGGTGGGCCTGCAAGTGCACAGGTTTGTAGGACAGTAGCAAATTTCCCTCAAGTCGATGACCTAAGGTTTATCAATCCATGGGAGGCATAGGATGAAGATGGTCTCTCTCAAACAACCCTGCAACCAAATAACAAAAAGTCTCTTGTGTCCCTAACACACCCAATACAATGGCAAATTGTATAGGTGCACTAGTTCGGCGAAGAGATGGTAATACAAGTGCAATATGGATGGTAGATATAGGTATTTGTAATCTGAAAATATAAAAACAGCAAGGTAACTAAAGATAAAAGTGAGCGTAAACGGTATTGCAATGATAGGAAACAAGGCATAGGGTTCATACTTTCACTAGTGCAAGTTCTCTCAACAATAATAACATAGATAGATCATATAACAATCCCTCAACATGCAACAAAGAGGCTTGCGGAGAACAAACGTAGAGATTATGGTAGGGTATGAAACCACCTCAAAGTTATTCTTTCGGATCAATCTATTCAAGAGTTCGTACTAAATAACACCTTAAGACACAAATCAACCAAAACCCTAATGTCACCTAGATACTCCATTGTCACCTCAAGTATCCATGGGCATGATTACACGATATGCATCACACAATCTTAGATTCATCCAACCAACACAAAAGTACTTCAAAGAGTGCCCCAAAGTTTCTACCGGAGAGTCAAGAACGTGTGCCAACCCCTATACATAGGTTCATGGGCGGAACCCGCAAGTTGGTCACCAAAACATACATCAAGTGGCACATGATATCCCATTGTCACCACAGATAAGCACGGCAAGACATACATCAAGTGTTCTCATAAAAGACTCAATCCGATAAGATAACTTCAAAGGGGAAACTCAATTCATCACAAGAGAGTAGAGGGGGAGAAACATCATAAGGTCCAACTATAATAGCAAAGCTCACGATACATCAAGATCATGTGAAGTCCAGAACACGAGAGAGAGATCAAACACATAGCTACTGGTACATACCCTCAGCCCCGAGGGTGAACTACTCCCTCCTCATCATGGATAGCGCCGGGATGATGAAGATGGCCACCGGTGAGGGATCCCCCTCCGGCAGGGTGCCGGCACGGACTCCCAAGAGGTTTTTGGTGGCTACAGAGGCTTGCGGCGGCGGAACTCCCGATCTATCTTGATTTTCGATGGTTTTAGGGTACGTAGGGTTATATAGGCGAAAGAAGTCGGTC
>NC_041393.1:247503616-247511304 GCF_002162155.2 Triticum dicoccoides
GGGGGGGGGTGCTCGAGGGGTCCACGAGACAGGGGGCCGCGCCCTGTAGGGGGGCGCCCCCCTATCTCCTGGGCTCCTCGAGTATCTTCTGACTTGATCTCCAAGCCTCCAGGATGACATTCTTCCAAAAAAATCACGATGCCGAAGGTTTCATCCGTTTGGACTCCGTTTGATATTCCTTTTCCTCGAAATACTGAAACAGGCAATAAAACAGCAATATGGGCTGGGCCTCCGGTTAGTAGGTTAGTCCCAAAAATGATATAAATGTGTAAAATAAAGCCCATAAACATCCAAAAGGGGTAATATAATAGCATGGAACAATCAAAAATTATAGATACGTTGGAGACGTCTCATCCAACATACCGGAGAGTCGGCTAGGAAGCTCTGGACCAGGTTCTCAGTTAAAAAGAACCAAATCATAGACTGTCAGGCTGCGGAAGACCTAGCGGCCTTCAAACACAGTGTCCGAGACGAGTGGCTCGCCCGCCACCTCAGTCAGGAAAAACCAAAATCCATGTCAGCCCTTACCGCTCTGATGACCCGCTTTTGCGCGGGAGAGGACAGCTGGCTCGCTCGTGGAAGCAACAGTGCCAGCGATCCGGGCACTTTCGAAGTTCGAGACGGAAATGGAAAACCACGATGCGATAAATACAAACATGGTAATACCAATGAGGGAATGCATGATACCGCGGATAACGCCGGATTCAGCGGTCCCAAACCGGGTCAGCGGAAAAAGCCATCTAGGACAAATAGAGACGGACCATCCAATTTAGACAAGATATTGGATAGGCCATGCCAAATTCACGGCCACCCCAATAAACCAGCCAATCACACCAATAAAGCTGTTGGGTGTTCAAACAGGCCGGCAAGTTAAATGCCGAACATAAGGGGAAGAAGCAGCCCGGCGATAGCAATGACGAAGAGGCTCGCCAACCAAATACCGGGGGTCAGAAGCAATTTCCCTCCGAAGTAAAAACAGTGAACATGGCATACATGACACACACACCCCTAGGGGTGAGCGCACGGAACACTCCCTCTGTACAGAAGGTCACGCCACGGCTACCTCAGCCGAACTGCACAGCGGCCCTATTACACTGCACACCTCATCGGCCATTAAGCCGCCGGTCTCCAGTCAACATGACCGATCAATGTCCATATTGGACTAGCAATTTGGCTTCCGCCATTTGCCTAAAGTACCTGCGAAGTCGGCACCACGCATACTTTATTATGCACTTAAAATACTGTGGGCATCGGTGGAAGCACAATACAGAAGGGCTGGCAAGTACTCCCACAGCCTCCCCTATTTCTTCTTCTTACCTTTTCTTTCCTATTTTCCCTCCACACATGACTCAGAGGTTGGTCATTTCATGGAGTTCGGGTTTGTACACTCATCTAAGGGCCATTCCCGTCAAAGGAGTCCCTTAACCGAGGACAGGCGACGCAGACGTGCGACAGGAGGTCCAAAATAACTTTTTGTAGACCGCACTCTATATTTCGAGCCTGTAAGGTGCATTTTTTCCTCAGCCTTCGACCCCTGGCATGTCAAATAGCCGGGGTCATGGCGTTTTTATCTATAGCATAACGATTGGCATACCATTCAGGTCCCAATGAACTTAATCCATATTCAGTATTCACTTTTCTTTAAAAAACTGGATTATGCTCCTTCGGTTGTTTCACACACCTCGACATAACTTTCCAGGGGCTCGGGATTCAGAACAAATGAGTTGCCGACAAAGTTCGAACAGCTCTATAACGTACTTCGACATCGTGAGTTTTGGCCTTATATGCATCAACTCCGAATCATGTCTTGGGTCAATAGTTGGGTTTCCCGGCTCCTGTGCTTGCTACCTTACGTTCCACTCTATCAGCTAAGGTAGTAAAGGGAGAACTACTGTGATTGTGCTTCCGGTTCATCTGGTCAAGCACCTCAGTAGAGAAAGCCGAAAACTGACTGTCATGATGCGGCGAGAGCTGGTCAACAACTCAATGACTTATTGGGATCTGTCGCGATTCTCTCCGTATTATACGAAGGACCTTTTCTTCAGGTCGCATATGCAACGCACTATATTGAAATAAGCCGCGTGCATACCAGGGGCTATATCGTAGACCCACCATAAAACTCCTATGGCTAAGTGAAAGTGTTAACGCCCTATAGTCTAATTGCCTAGTTCGCCGCATTGACACCTCCTTCATGGACCAAGACGTTGGGTCAAGAGTGATCAAATGCTTTTCCGAACACCCCCGTATTTTTTATGAGGGGGCTGAAGCCGACGACTGGAAAACTTTCAGATTATACAAAAACGGCCACACAGGAGGAATAAAAGTTTTTAGGCAAAACTAAAAAGAAACTAGCCTTATTATAATATTCCTTTTTACAATTTCCATACAATTCACTCAAAAATTACATCTTTCGAGCATTGACCCTCTATTAAGCGGGCACTCTCTAGGACATCCTCGAAATAGTGCTCCGGCGCGTGATGATCCTTGCCCTTGGGCGGATTCTTCGCTGCAACATCGGTGGCCTTCATCTTCGCCCAGTATGTCTTCACACGGACAAAGGCCATCCGTGCACCTTCAATGCAAGTTGATCGCTTCACAGCATCGATACGCGGCACCGCGTCAGCAAGTCGCTGCACCAAACCAAAATAACTATCCGGAACTGGCTCGGTTGGCCACAGTCGAACCACGACATCCTTCATGGCAGCACCGGACAGCCTGTGAAGCTCGGCCCATTGGGTCATCTGTTCTTTAGCAATAGCGGGCGCTTTGACGCACCGAATTGTGACCAGAAAAGCTTCTCCGTTGCATATCCTTCTTGCGCTTGGTAAAGCTGCGCCGCATCGGCCGCATTCTTCGGCAGGTCCAATAACACGTCTGGAGAACTCCACACTTGGTTAAGCGGAGTATAATTCGGATCGCAGAACTTAGTTTGCAATAAAAAGGGCTTACCAGCCGCGATCTCCCCAGCTTGTCGGATCTCCTCCCGAGCCGCTCTAGACTCGGACCGCACTTCTTTTGCCTCTCGTAAGGCCTTATCAAGATCAACCGCTTTTGCTTTATTATCCTTCTCGAGGAATCCGTAGCGGCTAGCGACACCTTCGAGCTCACACGTCATCTGGGATATTTTCTCCTCGTCCTGATGCCGAGCAGCCTGTTCGGCCTTCAATTAAGCCAATGCCTTTTCGGCAGCCGCATTACTAAACCGAGCCTGCTCCTTGACTCGGAATAGCTCCGCCCGAAGAATCTCAACCGCGGCAGCACCATCTGTAGTTATGCATATTTTAGCATACACTCCTTCACGTCCTGCTTATATTATAAGCAAGTCCACATAATGACTGCCCCAAATACATACCTTGTGACTCATCAAGATGCTTGTGGATAAGTGTGATATCTTCACTCGCCACATCAAGCTTCCGCTGAAGCTCGGCGACCTCTGTAGTCCGGGCGGTCACTGAGGGGGAAATTGCCTGTATTCCAATTCAATCATGTTATTCCCTGAGCGTATCTCCTTTTGATCCTCTGATCGCCTCCCTTGGGAAGCCAATCCGAGTCTCAAGGGCTACTACCTATATACAGGTGCATTTTGCGAATAGAACAAAGTTTAAAATATTACATCACAAACCTCGAAGCCTCTTAGCAGGCTCGTGAAGGCTTCATGTAATCCGCTCTTTGCAGATAGAACCCTCTCAACAACCGTACCCATCAAGGTACGGTGTTCCTCTGAGACGGACGCTTGTCGCAGCATGTTCGTCAATATATCCGGCGCTTCCGGATCTTCGAAGCCGCCATTGGAGCACGGCCTCCCTGTGAAGGAACCCGTTTGCTCGTCCCTACAGTCATCTCCGATTGTAAACTGAATAGTCCGAGGCCTTCATTGTTGGCCCCCGAACCCGGGCGACTGGGGTATCACTGCCTGCTGATCGGGAGAGACCCTCCGGGACGACACTTCACAGTTGTCCGCCTTATTGGGCGAGGAAGTTGGTGGAGGAGTTTTGCTCTCCATCATCTTCGGAAGAAGGTCCCCCGAGGAGGAGGAATGTTGAAGAGGACGGTGTGCCGAACTGCAAAATATATATTCCCAATGTTACCTAGGTAGCGGGAAAGGAACAAGATATGTTTAAGAACTCCCTTGTTC
Organism: Triticum dicoccoides; assembly: GCF_002162155.2. NCBI lineage: Eukaryota > Viridiplantae > Streptophyta > Magnoliopsida > Poales > Poaceae > Triticum > Triticum dicoccoides. The sequence goes on from NC_041393.1 coordinate 247,507,752, forward strand.
AACTTACGATTTGGCCAGAGGCTTATCCTCACTATGGAACTGTGTGACAACATCGTCTTCCAAGCCTGAGCCGCCTAACCATGGCATCTTGCCTCGCTTGGGGGCCTTTTCCTCCCAATCTTCGGAGGCAACCCTTTTCTTACCCTGGGGGGAAGATACCTTGACTTCTCCTTCACTTTTTTCTTTGGACGACGGAATTTTGATTCCCCCAGACGCAGTGCCTGATATACCTTCTGGGTGGAAGCCACTTTTTTCCTTTCCGCTTTTCGCCTTGTCCTCCTCTACAGGCATCTGGTATGGTGTCAGGGCCAGCATCCTTGTTAGTAGGGAATCTGCTGAGTCTTAGGGGAGGGGGGCCGAACACCTGATTCGCTCCGCTTTCTTTATCCAGCCCTGGGAATAGGCGGTATGCTTAGTAACATATTACAACGTACTCAAAGTGCTCGGAAGTTAAGCGCTTACCGGGGTATCCGGATTGTTGCAATCGAGGCCGATGGCCTCGGTGGTATCCAGCCATTGTTTTCGTTTCTCGAAAAACAATTTCCACATCCCTTTGTGCGTAGTGCCACAGAAGTGTTGGAGGGTTCGCGCTCCTTCTGGATTAAACTCCCACAGGCGGAGAGGCCCTCGCTAGCACGGTAGAGTCCGGCAAACTAGCATTACTTGAACCACATTGACAAGATCGATGTCCTTCTCGAGGAGGCTTCAGATGCGGCCCTGCAGAGTTTGCACTTCATCAATTGATCCCCAGTCTAGCCCCTTATTGATCCACGACGCGAGCTGAGTCGGAGGGCTAGATCGAAATGTAGGAGCAGCAACCCACTTGGAACCACGAGGCTCGGTGATATAGAACCACTCCTGCTGCCATAAATTTGAAGATTCTTAAAGGATCCTTTTAGCCAAGGAGCGTCAGTAAGCTTGCTCACTGTGGCACCACCACACTCCGCCTATCTCCCCTCGATCACCTGCGGCTTCACATTGAAGGTCTTGAGCCATAAGTTGAAGTGTGGAGGGATTCATAGGAAAGCTTCGCACGTGACGATAAAAGCCGACATGAGAAGGAAGGAGTTCGGGGCCAGATCATGAAAATCTAGCCCGTAATAGAACATGAGCCCTCAAACAAAGGGATTGAGAGAAAACCCTAAACCTGGGAGGAAGTGCGAGATAAACACGACCCTCTCGCCGGATCTAGGTGTAGGAATAACCTGCCCTTCAGCAGGGAGCCGGTGGAGGATTTCCGCGGTCAGATATCTTGCCGCACGAAGTTTCGCGATGTCTTCCTCTGTAACAGAAGAAGCCACCCACCGGCCTTGAAGGCTGGAGCCGGACATGATCGGGGATCGTGGTGATTGAAACCCAGGTGTTAGAGCTCGAGGTGGGGAAAGCTAAAGAAGGAGCAAGCGTAGAGGAGAAGGGCGGGTTTGTACCCCTATATAAAGGCTGTGAATATCGAAACGCCTCCTCTTGGGCCTTAAAACATGCCTATTCCCAAGGAATCATACCAAAGAGATGTCTGGATTACCCACGTCCGTGTTGATAAGAATCCCGTAATAAGGGGACATGATATCTGCTTCGACAAGACGTACCAATAGAGGCCACGCCTCGAAACGTGGAACGGCAGGACAAGAGACCGGGCCAACATGATGTCATGTTGCAAGAAGTTGTCAGCAGATTGGACTCGTGAAATATTATACTCTCTATGGTTGTGTGTGTGGTATTTATGTTGAAGATCCGGACACATCTCTCGTCCGGAGACTATCTTGGAACTCGGAAAGGGGAACCCGCCTTGAAATGTCGAAGATAATTTGCGCGTCGGACACCTCGTCATTGAAGCCTGGTTCAGGGGCTACTGAGGGAGTCCTAGGCTAAGGGGTCCTCAGGTGTCCGGCTTGTTAGCCATGGGCCGGACTGATGGGTTGTGAAGATACAAAGACCGAAGACTCCACCCGTGTCCGGATGGGACTCTCCTTGGCGTGGAAGGCAAGCTTGGCAGTCAAATATGTAGATTCCCTTCTCTGTAACCGACTTGATGTAACCCTAGATCCCTTTGGTGTCTATATAAACCGGAGGATTGGGTCTATAGGACCGAATACTCCTTACCATAGTCATACAGGCTAGACTTCTAGGGTTTAGCCATTACGATCTTGTGGTAGATTAACTCTTGTAATACTCATATTCATCAATATCAATCAAGCAGGAAGTAGGGTATTACCTCCATAGAGAGGGCCCGAACCTGGGTAAACATTGTGTCCCTTGTCTCCTGTTACCATCGATCCTAGACACACGGTTCAGGACCCCCTACCCGAGATCCGTCGGTTTTGACACTGACACTGCCATTTCCCGCCAAATTTTCCCGCTCTCCACCTCCCGCCATATTTTCCCGCTTTGCTCGTTCTCGCCATATTTTCCCGCTTTGCTCGTTCGCGCCAAATTTTCCTGCTCTCTAATTCCTGCCATATTTTCCCGCTCTCTAGTTCCCGCCAGTATCTCCCCCCATATGTTCCCGCTACCGAGTTCCCGCCTTCCTTTGTGTTCTCAACCAATAAAACCCCCTCGGCACTAACGTTGGTAAGCATTCTAGTGTAGTCTCGTAGTCTCATGGAGATGTCCGGATATCTTTTTGTTCGTAGTTTTCACAGTCGTATGTCCGAATGTCTGTTGCGTTTAGCCGCTGATTTTAGGGTTGACAACATATTAGTTCCGTGGGAAGAACTCATCAGTAGTGACACCCTACTGAATGAGCTGGCTCACGCATTAAGTAGGTGCGGGTGCCCTTCCAGGACCTTTGAGGAGATACGGAAAGAACTTCTGAGGTTTCATGGAAGATACCTAAAGTGTGGAAGGTACCTAAAGTTGGGAGCAAAACATACTTATTTATGGAGTGCCTCCTCTTTCGGGTTCTGCATCGTCAAAGGGCAAGAGTTATGCATCGTCGAAGGGCAAGAGTTCTTCATCGTCGAAGGGCAAGAGTTCTGCATCGATGGAGGATGACGATGATGACTTCATGTAGTTTTTATGTTGTATGTTGTAAGTTAAGTCGTACATCACTACAAAAAAAGACACATCCCTGACATTTTGGGCTGAACAATTTTTTTCCTGTCATACATATGACACTTCTATGACGATAATTGTGACAAAACCCGGTATCATCATAGATGTGGTGGGCTCCTACTTCTATGACAAAAAATCATGACAGAAAATGGGCTTTTTGTCCTGGGCGGGCCGGAGACGCAGCTGCATGACATTCTTTGGGCCGTCCATGACGGAAAATACTATGGTAGAAGCGAGGGGGAGGAAAATTTCGGGGAGTTGCCGGTCACGGTGGGAGGTCGGGAGCCGAGCGATGCGCGTTTCTCTTGTACACGTACTCGCGTGTGTGTGAGGCGTTGGCTCTAACTGAACCCGAGCGAGGCGTTGGGCTCTAACTGAACCCGAGCGATTGCACTGCAGGCTACACGTTACTGATCCCGAGCGATCGATCGATGGCTGTTAACTGAACCCGATCGAGCGATTCCTTCGCTACTGCTGCTAACTGAAGCCGATCGATTGGATG
>NC_041393.1:247511741-247569422 GCF_002162155.2 Triticum dicoccoides
GGTGGTTGAACAGGACCCCGTGGTGTAGAGGGCTGGATGAACAGTAGACGGTGGAGGGATGGATGAACAGTAGACAGTGGAGGGGTGGTTGAACAGTAGCTGGTGGAGTAGCGCGCGGTGGAGGCTGGAGGAACAAGAGCCCGTGGAGGCTGGAGGAGGTCGACGGTAGCCCGTGGAAGCTGGAGGAGGTCGACGGTGGAGATGAACAGTATCCTGTGGAGTCCTGTTTTGCGGTACGCCACACCACTCCCAATGAACAGGACCCCCATTTCGACCGTAGGAGGTCCGTTTCGTCCGTTTTGCGGTACGCCACACCCCTCCCGATCAACAGGACCCCCGTTTTGACCGTAGGAGGTCCGTTTCGTCCGTTTTGCGGTATGCCACACCCCTCCCGATCAACAGGACCCCCATTTCGACCGTAGGAGGTCTGTTTCCTCCGTTTTGCGGTATGCCACACCCCTCCCGATCAACAGGACCCTGTTCTGAACGTGGCCGGTCGAACACAAGGCCATTTCCTCCGTTCTGCGGTACGCCAGGCCTTGTTTCCATCGCCTGTTCCGTCCAAGCCGGTTGGATCCCACGTGTTCTGTTGCCTCTGATGAACACGACGCATTTCGTTGCCTCCCCATGAACACAACGACGATGCTGTTTCTCTGTTCCGACCCAGCCATGTACACGAGCCCTCGCCGTACGTATGCGCGAGTAGGCGTTCGAGACCCCGCCCGTATGTACACATACGTGGCCGTATTTTCTTTCTTGCACCCTGGCCGCTGTACGTACGTGTACATGCTACGTGTGCGCCTCTACATCCACCAGTATATATGTACGTACACGTTCGCGACCAGAATGACAACGCTATGTACGCTTCGTGCGTCCCGACTATCAAGCACTTCCTTGCGTGTGAAGATGTAGCTGGTGGGTCCCAGCAGTCAGGGGGCGAATCGTTTTTTTTTTCCGGACGCACTTCCTTGCGTGCGAAGATGTAGCTGGTGGGTCCCAGCAGTCAGGGGGAAATGTTTTTTTCATGAAATATGGTGGCCCGTCCAGTGGGTCCCCGCTATCAGGTGGAGGAATAATTATTTTGCACGTAATAAGGAGGCACTTCCTTGCTGCGGCTGTGGACCCAGCTATCGGCCTCTCCGCGTACATTCCACGTCCGATGGAAGCCGTTCCTTGACCACATTGACCACGCCGCGCCAAGAGCACCAGGGCGGTGGACAATGGTGAGGCCTAGGAAGGGGACGACGCGGAGCCGGGGAAGACGCGACAGTGGATGCCCACGCGTAGAGGAGTACGAGGGTTCACTGGTTCGCTGTGGTGTGAGGCTGCCGTCGCCGCAGAATAACAGGGGGTGTGGGTGAGTAGAGGGATGGTCTGGCTAGCGGTGGTAGTTGTAGGGGCGGTGACGCCTCAGCCGCATCGTAGACGGCCACGGGAGGCAGGAGCACGAGGCACGACCAGCGCTGGTTTGGGCGGCTGGAGCAAGAAGACCAGAGGTTGGAGAAGCACTACGGCCGTTGGATGGACATCGTATGGTCACTGGAGCTAGAATCATGCATATTGACTAAGTTGACAAAGCCCTCCATCCCCGTCAACTTAGTAGGCCCACAAGTCAGCCTGCCACTATACTGGGTCCCAGCTAACAGGGGGAGTATTCATTTTTTGTGCGTAATAAGGAGGCACTTCCTTGCGTGTGAAGATATAGCTGGTGGGTCCGAGCTGTCAGCGGCGGTAACATTTTTTTCGTGAAATACAGAGGCCCTTTTGGTGGGTCCCCGATGTCAGGTGGAGGAATCATTATTTTGCGCGTAATAAGGAGGCATTTCCTTGCGTGCGGCCGTGGACCCAGCTGTCAGGCACTCCACATACAGTCCACTTCAGATGCATGTGGTTGTTGACCAGGTCACGCCGAGAGCACCAGGGCGGTGGACGACGGCGAGGCCTAGGAAGGGAACGACACGGAGGTGGGGAAGACTCGGCAGTTGTTTCCCACGCGGAGGGGAGTACGACTGTACGAGGGTTTACTGGTTCGTCTGCCGTCTCCGGAGAATAACAGCAGGTGTGGGTGAGTAGAGGGATGGATAGGCTAGCGATGGGAGTACGGTGGGGCGGTGAGGGCTGCGCGGCAGCACAGCCGGCCGCGGGGAGGAGGGAGCAGGCAGTCCCGCTGGCGCTTGTTTGAGCGGCTGGAGCAGGAAGAGCAGAGATTGAAGAAGCACGACAGCCGTTGGATGGACATCGTACGGTCACTGGAGCTAGAATCGTTATATTGACTAAGTTGACAAAGCCCTCCGTCCCCGTCAACTTAGTATGCCCACAAGTCAACCTCCCACCATGGTGGGTCCCAGCTAGCAGGGGGAGTATTCATTTTTCTGTGCATAATAAGGAGGCACTTCTGGTGGGTCCGAGCTGACAGCGGGGGGAACGTTTTTTTCGCGAAATACGGTGGTCCGTTCGGTGGGTCCCAGCAGTCAGGGGCAAATGTTTTCTTCACGAAATACGGTGGCCCGTCCGGTGGGTCCCAGCAGTCAGGGGGAAACATTTTTCTGTGAAATACTGGTGGCCCGTCTGGTGGGTCCCTGCTGTCAGGTGGAGGAATAATTATTTTGCGCGTAATAAGGAGGCACTTCCTTGCGGCTGCCGTGGACCCAGCTGTCAGCCTCTCCACGTACAATACTCTTCCGATGGATGTCGGTCGTTGATAACATTGACCATGCCACGCCGAGAGCACCACGGTGGTGGCCGACGGCAACGCCTAGGAAGGGGACGACGCGGAGCCGGGGAAGACGCAACAGTGGATGTCCACGCAGAGAGGAGTATGAGGGTTCACTGGTTCGGCTGCGGTGTGAGGCTGCCGCCGCCGCAGAATAACAGGGGGAGTGGGTGAGTGGAGGGATGGTCTGGCCAGCGGTGGGAGTAGTATGGGGACGGTGAGGCCTCCACGGCAGCACAGCCGGCCACGGGAGGCAGGAGCATGCGGCACGACCGGCGCTGCTTTGGGCGGCTGGGGCAAGAAGACCAGAGGTTGAAGAAGCATTACAGCCGTTGGATGGAAATCGTTGACCACGCCGCGCCGAGAGCACCAGGGCGGTGGATGACGGCGAGGCCTACGAAGGGAACGACACGTGGAAGACACGGCAGTGGCTGCCCACGCGGTGGAGAGTACGAGGGTTGACTGGTTCGGCTGCCATCGCCGGAAAATAACAGGAGGTGTGGGTGAGTAGAGGGATAGATAGGCCAGGGATGCGAGTATGATGGGGCCGTGAGGCCTGCCCGGCAGCACTGCCGGCCACGGGAGGCGGGAGCAGGCGGTTCCGACGGTGCTGGTTTGGGCGGCTGGGGCAGGAAGATCAGAGACTGAAGAAGCACGATTGCCGTTAGATTGACATCTAACGGTCTGACGCTGGTAGAGTCGATTGTTGACTAAGTTTCTTTTTTGAGAAACCTTGTGTATGCATGAACTTAGTAGGCCCACAAGTCAGCCTCCAAATCTGTGGCAGACAACATAAAGCCCATTTGCTATTTTTTATAATTTGCAGCCCATTTGCTAATTCTTAAGTAATTTATTACAGCTCATTTTCTGCCCAGGACCATGGTCAAAAAGTTCAACCTTATTTTGCATATTTTGGTGGAGTCCGAACTGTTGTAATCCCGAAATGATAAACATTTTTTAAGAACTTATTGATTTGCCAAAAAAATCAGTTTGTTTTTGTAAGCAAATAAGACGTGGGACAATTGAGTTGGTTTAAGGGGAAACCAGTGGTAAAAAAATCAGCGCTGGGTGGGAAAAACCAACAAAAATAACGATGTAAATATGAAAAGAGAATTTCATGTGTTTTCAATATAATGATACGTTTATATGAACTAGTAAAACTATAGGTTGAGATTAGAAAACGGATGTAGGACATGCATTTCAACAGGAAAATAGAACTGGGCTATGTGTTTGATTCAGTAAAAAAAACTGCGTGCGGATGTTGTAAGACAAAATATAACTAACGCTGGCGGGCCAGAGGCCAGTAGATACCTGCTGGATCTTTGTGCCCCATTGTCATCATGGGCTGGGCCTGTTAAAAACAAAACCAACCCTGGGCAGTCTGCAGCCCAGTTGAAAGTTGCTCGACCTGAAAAAACAATATACGTGCTCAATAAACGAGAGAATACTGCAAGTACAGACTGATAACTGGGATGCAGCACAGATATTGTTTTTTTATCGTGATAATAAGTGCATGCACTTGTTTCGAAAAATTGGAGAACTGGGAATTCGAACTGCGGGTGCTTATGCTACCCATCAAATAAAAATCAGGTGCCTGGAAATTCATTTTGAAACAAATGATTCAGCTTTATATCCACGCCGACCCTCGGCATGATGGTTGGAAGCAAATGCAAGTTCATACCAAAAGATTGTTAACAACAATACCAACTTGCGGACGACAAGGTAGTACAACTATCAATACCTAACTAACTTATAATCTTTTTACTCCTGGCCCTAGTGTTCGTCTGGTAGAAAATCTTGCAGAGGACCAGTTCCCGCTCCTTCTCTTGCTCCAGGTCCCCGAGGTGGTACTGGTGCATCACCCAGTTGGTCCTCTGCTGGTCGAAGTTCTAGTTGGTGTGCAGCACCAGAACCTTTTTTGCTGCCCGTCTGCCGGCCGTTGACCATCACCGGCAAGGCATTGTCGGTCTTGTGCCACATCGCGTGCATGCCGCACTCCGACTATATCTTGCGACGCGTCCACGTGCCCCTTTTGAACGCCCTGGAATTGCGCTGGAAGAAATGCTTCCTTAGGCCACTCAGTGTGATACCTGCAGTGTTGTGGAATACAGGTTTTAGTGTACCTAGTTGGCATTTTCATAACATCTTTGGCATGTTGCAGTCACTTGTTTCACTTTTTATTAACTGTCAAATTGTAATTGCTTCACCAGGTCTGCGTCTAAAAAGTAAAATAGAGCTATAAACAAAGGAATATGTTTGTGCAAGTAGACGGCCGATCGGTGTCTTACCTAGAAGTTTCTCAGATTGGGTGTAGCATATGTCGTGCTTGTTGTCGATGGTTGGTATGAACAAATCGATGAGAGACTGAAATCTCGCGCTGTCAGCACTCACTTTGGCCTCAAGGTGCTTGATCAGCTCCTGATCCGTGGGATCAAACTTGACACCAGCCGGCAGCACCGGCCAATCCTTCTTCGACTTGCATCGGTAATTCTAGTTATATGGTACTCAATGTATGATCAATCGACTGTTTTAAGTGAATGATGAAAGATTTCGACAGATAAGTGGTACTCCAAATCTGAAGTCCAGAATACCCGAACACGCCGCCGGGATTCTTGTGTCACCTCACAGGCAGCGTGTTGTCACGTCAATTCAATGTGTGGACATGATGAATAATTTGACCGATGTTACTAGTACTACTACTGTACTACTTACTAGTCGTATTTAGTGTCACAATTTATACATAGGTTTAACTAACAAGTACGCACTTGAAGCCTAACTGATATATATATATATACTACCTCCGTCCGGGTTTATTGGTCCTCATTATATTTCGTGTCAAATTTTGACCATAGATTAAACTAACAAAATGTTTACGCATGTTACCAAACATTATATTTTTGAAAACTATGTTCAAATACGAATCCAATGAGATAATTTTTTTGACATGCATTAACATTTTATTAGTTAAATCCTTAGTCAAATTTGACACAAACTACAAAGGGGACCTGTAAACCAGGACGGAGGTAGTATATGGCTTCTGCACATCATCTCCATCATCATTATCAGTACATCCTACGCAGGTGAGTTAGGATGCACTTGATCCCAGGAAGGTATCTATCCTTCAAACCAGAGGAGTACTTCAAACTAACAACATTACATAATATCCAACAAAAGAGGGTCGTGCTACAGCAGCAGAATACATGGCTCAGTCTAGATATCAGCACGAATCAAGTTGTGCATATTTGCTGTTGGCATGAACCACATCGCCGCATGTCGGGTTTGCAAAAGCCATCCATCGCATGGAAGCTTGATGCCTTTCACACACTGAAGATTACCTGGCAACAAGTTGTGTCGACGAATCTCTTGATATGGTGATTCATGAAACCCATGGTATGATGTGTAAACACAGCCCCCCCCCTCGCAAATGGAATTTGCGTAGCACAGTAATCATCGCCGATGATATGATCGATGATTGGTTGGATGATCGTATAATTGAGCCCGAGGAACAAGGAGTGGTTGCCGAGGCTGTAAACCCGCCTCCAGTTGAATACGCCTGGCCCAACGGAGCTGGGATCTTTCTGAAACATGAAGCAGCCATAGCCATCAATGTCACGAACGCCCCACGCATTGTACTGCATGTGGTTTGATGTAATGGTTTGGTCAATTTGGTACGTGCAAATGAGCATCAAATGACCGCCGTCAGCTGAACGAGCGATAAACCACCACCCATCGGCTGGTATGATTCCAGGTCCTAGAATCATGAAGGCCTGCGTCTGCTGCAACAAATCAAATTGGAGACCAAAAGGACAAAAATAAACAATCATGTTCAGAGTATGTGTGGAATTCAGATTATTATAATAGTGACACATATCATAGACAGAGAATTGCAATGCCGTGGTCATAATCATACCCCAAGTTAAAAAAATAAGCCAATGGCTTTCATATTCTAGCAATATATCATGGTTCAAACATCATGTAACAATGAGAGGAAAACAGCTATGACAGCGCCTACTCATATTCTACCATAGCACTTACTACTACTGTTCTCATATCAACTCTAAGCAATAACATGCGTTGTTATAAAAATCTTGTAAACGAGAGTAACATATAGCAACCATGATGTTATGCTCATAATATGTATTCTAACAATCATTAGATGCCAATTGTTCTCATATCAACTCTAACAATAACATGTGTGGTCATAAAAATCTACGAAATGAGAGGAACACATAGCAATGATGTGGTTATAGACATGCTATGCATTCTAAATTTGTAAGAAATGAACAGGGAGTTGTATTCATAAGGTAAAGATGAGATGAGATAGAACAATTACACGACGATAGATTCCACCAGTATAAGCAGCCAATCTGTGCGTCGACCGCGTAAACGATGCCATCGTGCACTATAGCATCAGACAGAAATGTTGCCTCAACAGGATTGATGATGAGCCATAACCATGTATGGCGACCGGATTCCAGATAGACTAATCCCATGTTGAACAAGGCAATGAGCTTGTAATCCATATAGTCTTCTGATGGTGTGGGCACTTCACAGATTACAACTTTTTGCAAACAGAGGTCGAGCCAAAAGCTTGATGCGTCTCGTGCGTAGTAGGCAGGAGTGTCCGGCGGGCCGCGAGGCTCGATGTCGGCAGTATCTAACGATGGAAGGGTGATCTCTTGCTGGGTGTAGATATCCACGAGACGCCATGGACTACCGGTGTGGTGGATGAGGACGATCCAGTTGGCCTTCATGCCCGCCTAGTAGTGGCCGTGCATGAAGGACAGGTGGACGGGTAGTGGTAGCATGTCGAGGGGCACCACGACAACCTCCGTAGGATCGTCAAGTCAGTGTCTGGGCCACCTGCGAGGACAGGGCATCAGCAAGCAGGGTGTCTTGAAAAGAGCCAGCCGGTTGCAGACGAGTAGACGGTACAAAGACATCGAGCATGCGGCCAGACGGACGGTGCTGAGTAGGTCCATACGACTACAGATCTGCTGCAAGAGAACATCAAGGAGGGAATTCCAATCGCGGCTTTGCGTGTCAGTCGGTTTTGCCATTGGGGTTTTCGGTGCCTGCGAGCCAGCGAGGAAGTGGACTCGGGCGGGCGAGCGAAGAAGCTTCTCCTCATGTGGCCGAGCAGTGAGCGGGGGGATATGGTACGCGCGAGCTACCAAGGAAGATGGCACGGGCGAGCGAGCAGTGAGCGGGGGTAAATGGTGTGCGGCCAACGATGGGGAAGAGAGGAGGAAGAAGAAGAGAGGAGGAAGAAGAGTGGAAGACGGGGAAGAAAGTGCATTAAATCTCAATTCTACTAGTACTACTACTAGGATATACCGTCCTTCGGAGTGTAAATAGTTACACCGATGACATGTGGGTCTACCACAAGAGGGCCCATATGTCAGTTAATGGAGGACAGAGGTGTGTAGGCGTATTTGCGGAAGCGTGCTCTACTGGCAAACATGATGGCAGTACTGGGTAAGGCTGATTTAGTAACAACAACACGCTGGTTCAGCTTATTAGTTACGTGTCCCATCTGCTGTAGCGTGTATTGTTACTTCACTGCGAAGACTAGTTGAATAGTTCTCTCTGACCGAGATGGGGAATAATGGATCGCGAGGACTTCCTTTCTACAGTATCCCTATGCCTCTACGCTCACTTCACTCATTTTGCTCCGTACCTAGTCACTTGTTGAAATCTGTAGAAAGACAAGTACTCCGTATTTGGGAACAGAGGGAGGCTTTTACTCCGTACTATTTGGGAACAGAGGGAGTATCACCATATGGAGGGAACAGAGGAAGCTTGAAATATGAACATGTCAATGGCAGGGAGTAAGCCCCATGCATGCATGCATGCATGCAACATGCAACACTCACACGTACACATGGACGCACGCAACACTCACGCACCCATGCGGCACACAGCACACGACGCAACACACACGCTCACGCTCAAGTGTTCAACCTACTCCCTACGTCCGTGAAAGACCGTACATTTAGAGATTTACACATTGACCAGGGCATAATTAATGCCCAAAAGTAGCAGACTTATGTGTGCATGCGACCATTGAGATAAGAAGATTAAATGAAGACCGTTGCATGCTGTAATTAAGGATAGACATGTAGCCTATACCTACAGCACAAGTTGGTGCATTAGTCAATCAATATCGATTTAGATTAAAGGCTAAATGCATTGTAAGTGTAGATGTACATTATGTACCACACTCTTTGTTTTGTAGCCGATGTACACTCTTTGTTGGAAGATCGAGGGAGGACACGTGCATGCACTCACATACACAGCCAGGGTGGTTCGTGCGCAAGGGTTGGACTCGTGTCGCGCCTGCGTAAAGTTTTGTTTAACTGATTTCTTTGCTCTGCCAACTGACAGGTGGGACCCAGAAACCAGGTGAAAATTTAACCAGTCAACAAAGTGCCATGTCGACTATGTGGCCGGTCAGTAGGGTGCAATACGGTGCTCTATGATGAGCTAGTGATTGTATAATTGATGCAAAACTATATATAGTGACCGTAAAGAGCGTATTGTTACATACGTTGACCGCTAGTGTATTTTTCTCGTTTCAAATTAAGCCATATTAATCGGAAAGGACGCAGTATGGACTACTACTAGTACTAGTACTCCTTTGATGTGTCCCGTCAACTCGCGGAACGAGGAGAAGCTTGCTTACTACGCCTCTCCCTCGCCCACGCGCGCGGTGGTTCGCAGGACGAGGAGAGGATTTTGACTACATCGCCCTCTCCCTCTCCCTCTCCCTCTCCCTCGCCCTCGCCCCCGCTGTGGATGTGCAGCAGTTCAATCGGTGTCAGATTGCCAGAAGCATATTGTATTGTAGTATCATCATTGTTGGACCTTCCGAAGAGGCGAAGAGCCAAGTGCAAGGTTCACACGAGTACGAACTGTTGAACCTCCCGAAGAGTCAAAGAGCCAAGCGCAAGGTTTTATAGGAGTTGTCGTCCTAGTAGGAGTGTACTACAACTATAGAAAATGATGCTACTGTATAATGCCACCACGTCACGTATATCCAAAGCTGTGCCACCTTTTTTCTCAAAGAGCGTGTTGGAGCCCGTGCAACAACCACACAAGTTGCACATACACATAACACATTTACTAGCAATAAATTCTAAAGGACAAATGCCAGTATGCCACACAAGTTCATCTCCAATTCATGTGATAAATTTGTGCATGACTAGTCTACATATATTCATAGCGCTACCGTTCACAATTACCGTACTCCACTTACACGTTATAGATGGGCTACATGCATGTCCTCCTCCAGGTTCCAATCCCAGGTGTTCTTCATGGATGGCATGATCCATAGCAGTGGGCAACGGGAATCATTGTCGCAGCTTTCTAGTCTGGTTCCACTCGATGGAGACTCATCCAAGCTGAAGCGGCATAAATCAGGGATAGCGTGTCCCAGCATGTCGTTCATCCGGCGGTGCGCAATGAAGACACAACCATGCTTCATGAACGGAAGGCCTTCCGTGTCATGCACGGAAGGTGGCATCCGCTTCACAATGGGGTAGCTGTCCCCGATGAAAAGCGAGTACTCTCCAAGAGTGTTCCTCGGCACCCATGTAGCATCACGGGGGTCGAAGTCGGCACCATTCATCTGGTACACGCGACATCCCAGATCTGGACACATGGTGACGTACATAGTCAAGGTCCATGCATAATAATGTTGTGCTCAAATATGGCGGTCAATAATACTGTGCAGCAAATAGTACTACTCCGGTATAGAGGAAGTAAAATAACTGGCTTATTATATATAGCCACTCTTGGCTACATGGATGAGATAGTAAGACATGGAAAAACAAAAATGGTGGCAGCTAGTGGGTTCAAGTCTTCAAGGGCCTAGCTAGCTATACGCGTCCTCCAAGGTAAAAAGTACTCCTACTAGTACTACTAAGTATACTACTAGTACAACAATGAAAGAGAAGACGAGAGGGTTAAAAAATGGAATACCTGGGTAGATGGTGACGGTCCGATCGTGGTAGATAGTGTGACCATTTTGCACATCAGTGGTACCATGGGTAACGACTGCTAAGATAGTTGATCCCGATATGCCAAAGTCATCTACAAGGTTCCAGGTTAGACTGAATCGTGGATGCAAATGCACATCCAGGATCGACGATCTTATTTTGATCGGGGGATGACTGGTCCCTGCAAAATAATGGAGTACCGTTAGGGATGCAAATGATGGTTTGTGCATTCCGTTTGTAATCTCCCGTACCATAGGATGGCAACCAGATGAAACAAGTCCCCTGGCTTGTCACTGCGAAGATGCGGCCTAGATGGCGCACGGCGTCTTCGAACGTGTAGGGGTACAAATCTGCCGCCGCCAACATGCGTCAGCCTCTGCCATTACTGCGTCTTGCATTGATGGCAATCCTTATGTCGAACACCGCAATGAGATAGTAATCGTCGTAGCCGCGTCGCTTTGTCGGCGGGTCCGCAATTGCTATCTTCTTCAATCTCATGTAGGCATCATCATATGTATTCAAGCCCAGCCAGTCCGGAAGGCCGATCCCAATGGTGGAGAAGGGGTCTACCGGAACGGCCGCACTGCTGTGGATGTTGTGCAAAATGATGGTGGTATCCGGCCGGAGGTATGCAAGCCAATCTTCATTGGCATCGACCCAGACCTATATATAAGACGGTGGGCAGCGGAGAAATTACGGGATGGAAATGGAATAACTAAGTACTACATGATCAAACTCCATTACTGACCTGCTCATCGGACAAAATCCGACTACCTCTCAACGTCGGCAACTCTAGCGGAGTCAACGTGCAACCATGGCCAAGAAGCGGTGGACTATTTGAAGGATTGTCCCATAGAAGAACCTTCTCCTCGAGGATGCATGGAATACCAACAAGCGTGGCCTTTTCCCAAGCCTGTTTAAGTAGCGTCTTGAAAAAGTTGGTGCAGGAAGCACCGAGTCTTGCGGCGGTGAGGATGTCGGAGCGGCGTGCGATTTCTCCGAGAGGATCATCGTCCAAGGTCTCCCAGCCCCGACGAGGAGGAGAACCGCCTGGTGAATCCATGGGAGCAGCGACAAACTGCCTTCTCTTCGGGGGGGACTGGCGAGGAGGAGATAAGAGTGTAGTAACCGCAGGGCCTCGTCCCTTCCAACTGTAGATCGTTCCTCAGCGAAGGGGTGAGGCTATTATTTACTACTAGTACTAGCATTATGGAATGTTATGGGATTGCATTATACTGTAAATAATAGCACTAGTAAGAAATTTTTGGCACTATGTAGTAGTTTTTGGCATGGATTAAGAAATTTTGGGTATGTTTTTGCCATTTTTTGTACACGCCAACTAGTGTCAAAAAACGTCTTGCATTATGTGACGGAGGAGTACGTACTCGTACTGTAGCAGTACCAGTACTACTTTTCTCAACTAGTAGTGCGATGTAATGTACTTCTAGTCTAGTCTAGTATAGTGGACCAGTTTTCAAGGCCAAGGAGCTACAGTTGGAAGTGGAGGGTACTACTGTTCTCTACAACTATCATTGTACTATCAATGCAGGGGAAGTACACCTGCGTAGTTTCCTAGTGGGTACTCTCGGTGCTATATTTAGCCACTCCTCTCACGTAGGAGTAGCTGGCCTACTCAGCCTCTCCTCTCATGCACACACTAGCAGCCTGTTTATCAGCGACGGTTACTACGGGGGCAGAACATTTGAGTTATTTGATACAGCGAGACTAGGCTTTTCGCTTCCATTTGTGGAGGTGTAATGGATCTCGTCGAACTTTGTTAGTAGTTCCTTCTTTATGAATGAGATGAAGCAAAGCTTTTGCCTCCGTTTTAAAAAAACACGTCAAGAGGAATTTCTTTTATATTAGAGCCGATAATGGAGTGAAGTCCATGCGTGCAATGCCACAAGCTACAGAGTAGTAGTAGAGCACTTTATGTATAGAGCCATATTGCACAGTTCCCAATGCCCCGCCAGGCTTTTCCGGCTCCTCGGGCTTAATTGGGAGGCGCTAGTTTAAATATGCTACTAGCTGATGAGGAAGCTACAAGCGAGGTGCGGCTAGGGCGAGAACGCGAGCCACGTGATGCTGGGAAGGAAAACCCGTTCACGTGGCTAGGCTGTCTAGTGCACCCAGATTGTGGGGCCGCACGTCCGTTCGACTTCAAAACTCAAACTACCCGTGTAAAATATTGGTTCGCAGCAAAGTGTAGTAGTACTATTTTAAAAAAAAAGGCCGCCGTGCGTTCGGCCGGGATCAAACCCACAAAACGAGGTATACACTTCCACGACCACTAGTAGTACTCGTTGGAGTACAACGCAACCTAGAATTGCCTTTTGTTGCTAGTAGTACGTACATTGTTCCTTACAAGAAACCCCTAATAATGCAAGAAACCACTAAAATGCCAAGAAACTACTACCACTTGCATACGTGGCAGACTTAAGATAAGACTACCTTATCAACCATTGTACATGCTCTTACCAACAAAAATCCTTGAGTGACCTCCTACCTCCGGCCCGTCCACCTTGTCATCCTCGGCCATGGGATGCAGCTACCGCTGCCGGCAGAAGGCGAGGTCAAAACCGCCGCCGGTGCGGAGCCCATGTTGCGGCAGCCCGGATGCCAACTCCGTCTTGCGCTCGCGGCTGCTAGCTAGCCAAGATAGCTCCGTCCAGCTGCTTGTCTGCAAGGTTTGCTAGCTAGATTGGCACGGCAGCGCGGCGGCTTGCTCGCGCGCGCCGCGCTCAGGCCAGCCATCTGGCTCGAGCGAAGGCCAGCGCGGCGGCTTGCTCGCTCGTGAGTCATGATCGGGCCAGCCTGCCAACCCGTGCGGAGGCAAGCGCGGCGTCTGGCCCGTCCAGCAGAGCGGCGGCCAACTCGCTCATCACTGGCGCCACCGACGAACACGCATCAGTATTGTTTGAAGTGATGTTCAGGAAAAATAATGATTTGAGGGGGAATAACAGGATAGAAGGTCAGATGTGGGTCCCTCATGTCAACGGTCAAACAAAATGTGTTGGTTTAAGCTGCCTCGTCAGCACGGACGTGTGGGCCAACCCTGTCATAAATGGGTTTAAACGAACCTAATCGGTAGGAGTACTAGGTAGTAGTTTTTGGCGTGGATTAAGAAATTTTGGGTATGTTTTTGCTATTTTTTGTACAATAGATTCTTCCTAGGGCTGGTTGAAAGTGGTAGTTTTTTGTTAAATACTCTACATATTGTAAGTAGGAGTGAAAGTTAAGCTTTGGAAGCCAATAAGCAAGGCTAGTTACATAGTGCATATGTGTACATGATTGAAAGTAAATATCAACCATGAGTGACTAATATCTTGATGGAAAACTCAAAACTATGGAATACTAGGAAAAAATGCATGGTTGGAAATACTAGAAATGTTCATGTCCGTTGCAACGAATCATAATTAGAATAATACTTATTCACAAACTTGGTGCAAAACACTCTAATTTTGATATACATATGTCACTAGAGATATATTATGTTTCAATTAGAATATATTCCTTGGCTTGTTTTGGTGAGGTCAGGGAGGGATGTGGTTGGTTTTAAGATACTAATTATGGGTTTTTCTGCAAATTGGTAGACAAGTGGGATGTTGGTGAGAAAAGGCAACAACTTACCTCACAATCGTTAGATGTAGATCTAATGGTCAGAAACAACGGATGGCAGACACACCAGCATCACCAACTTAGTCTTGTGTAGGAGTACTAGCAAGATCCGTGCATTGCACGGAACATCAAGATGCATTTTTTTATAAAACACTTGTTGTGATTGACCCTTGTGGGAGTAATCCCATGTGTAAAAACTAATGATGTCTCGAGAAATAAGAGGAGTGTGGTGTGGTGGTGGTTGGTGGTCGGACTGAGCGGAGGCATGGGGATTGATGACGCCGGCAGCGGCCACCAGGACAGTTTGTTCTAGAGGCTTCCTTTCTTAATTGCTCAACAATGAGGTTTGTTGGAGATAGGGATGAACGAGGGAAGGCCTTGTCTGCAAATGTGGAGAGGGGTGCGGGTATCTTTTAGTTTAATTTCCATCCGTCAGATATAGATCGGACGGTCTATATTGCAAGATGGCACACGTACCATCATCACCAACTCGGTTTTTTATAAGAGAAGAAATATAAGTATGGAGATACAAACGTATTATCGATACTTGCTTCCGTAAACTAGCATCTACATTCTATTCAACGCCTCGGCATATGGGGCCTTAGCACAACGACTTCTCGACTGTGTAAAACAAAGATTTTCCCGTCGTCGACAAGGAGGGGGTGACGGCGGCGCGCTTTTTGGCTTGCTCTAGTCCTAGTAGTCATACTAGGTGGTCTAAGCACGTGTAGATTTATTCTTTTCACGTCTCGTGTTCACCGTACTGCCACGACTGTTGATGAATAGATGGTAAGCTATTCACGGGGAAACCCTTGATGAACGTGTTTGCGAGAGAGAGAGAGAGACAATGTGTGTGTGTGATATGTTAGAGACTGAGGCAATGATAACAGATTCCTTGTGTCTATGTGTGTGGAGGATAGAGTGAGACATGTACATGGGGCTTTGTGTTGTGTAACATGGAGACACATATACATAATTAGAGAGTGAGTGTGTGAGATACACATGCGGACATGGGGAGAGATGAGGATCCAAATAAATGGGTGTTTGTGCATGTTTGTGTGTGTTTGTGCACGCGTTTGTGTGTGAGAGGGAGAGAGTGTACGTGGAGTAGAGAGACCACTGATGATGTAAACCTTGTATAAGGGAAGGGGAATGGTGTGACATGTGTAGTAGCGGGATAGCACGGGTGCGGGCTGGGGGAGCAGACTATTTGGAAGATACATCGAGTGTGTGTGTGGGAGAGGGGTGTGAGAGCGAGAGAAAGAGAGAGCTAGCAACGGAGAGAGAGAGAGAGAGAGAGAGAGAGAGGAAGAGAGGGGGCGAGAGGGGTCGTTTGTGTCCATAAATGGCGTATAGATAGGGAGACAATGTTGATGTTGTCCGAAATTGGCCTATGAACGGAGACGCAAGGGAAGCGAGTCATCATGTGTGTGATAGGGACTTCATGAGAGATCTAGAATAGATGGTGTAGAGAACAATGTGCGAAATCGAGAACGATTATACATTAGGGAGCTATGCAAAGAGTCACGACATATATGTATGCAGGGACGGATCTGGGGCGGGTCCGCATGTGGGAGAGATAGAAAGAGGAGAGTGGTGCACAAGGAGACAAAGTGTGCTTGTTTGCAGTGGGGGTGGTGTGTGAGGTGAGTGCGCGAGAACCACATAACTAGGGAGATAGACGTTTCGGGGCGACGTTTTGTGTGTATGGGAAATATACACTCTACATAGTGTGTGTGCTTGGGCAAGAGAGATAGCGGGAGACCTAGAGAGTGAGGGAAGAGATGTGTGCATGCCCGAGAGACAAAGTGATAGAGACCTATGTTGGGGTCCGGACTTTACAAGAGAGAGGGGTGTTAATGTGCTTGTGTGTTGGTGTTTGGGGGAGACAACAACTTCTCTCTGTGTGTGTGTGTGTGTGGTGGTGGGGGGGGGTGACTTCAGATAAAGAGTGAGGTGTCGATATTTGAGGGACTTTAGCGTAATTGAGATATTGTGCACTCATGATTGATCCATTTGTTTCACAGTTTGTACTATGAGATGACGATACTTTTGAACATGCGTGATATACCTTGATGTGCCAGAATTACAAACCTAAGATTGGAATTTTGGAATTCGACTCCATCATTAGCTTTTGTAATTCATTTAAACGGAGGTACATTTTTTAAGCCGGGATTTCGTGATTTCAAATTCATATATCAAAACTAGAGATATACACATACGGGCATGTTCAAACTTTATAATCATCCACTTTATTCATACTCATACACATTTTTGCTTTTGTTATCATATTTAGGATAAACACGTTTGGAATTTCATTTGAATTGGACCGTATGATGGTATTTTCTTGTAGTAGCTCAATGATCCATATTTGAATTGAATGGACAATCGAAGTTTCGAGTTGGAGACATTGATTTTCAAAACTTGCACATTTTTTTGCGTGCAAAACAAACAAATTATCGACCATGATATCATAGTCGGCCGTACGAGAGCAGAATACTTATAATTTTAGGCGCCAAAAGCTTTCAAACTTCCCGCTCACATCGAGATATCACGCGCCCGAAAGTTTAGCCCTGCGATATTCCTGTTTTACCCCTGCCACATGAACGGAAAAGGGCTGCTTTGGTAACTCCATTGTTTTCCCCTCTTTGCCCCCAACATTCTTACACAGAGCCCCTCCCCTTCCCCTCCCCGACCCCCCCCAACCACGGCAAGCCGCTGAATCTAGTCCTCCGCCGCAGCGGTGGACCTCACACCCCGCCGGATCTACCTTCCGCACCTTGGAACCCCCAACTGCCAACTCACCACTTCACCGGAGCCGCTTCAGCGACTGGCTTGTCCACCACTCCAGATCTCCTTGACCGCCATCATGGTCCACCGTACCGGATCTGCTTAACCGGCACCCTCCACCACAGTGTAGGCCCTTCACTGACTCCCTCGTCCGCCCCTTTGCTGGCCCTTCATACAAGCCCTCGTCCGACGCAACAGATCCGCCTCACCGAAAGCACTATACAATGCACCCGCCGAAGCCTTCGTCCAATGCACCGGACCCGCTCCACGGACGCCATATTCAACTCCACCGGCCCTGCTTTACCGACACCGCAGCCTCATCAGGTTATTTTGATTTGTACTCCTTCGGTTTTTCTCTTTATCGTGCAACTGTTCACTTACCACAGATGAGCTTTCTTGTATGTCGACAGGCGCCGCAACCGTAGCACCGGAGCCGCTTCAGCGATGGTGACAGCCGGCCCAAACTCAACCGCAACACGAGCACCATCCACGATCCTTAGTTATCAAGTATGACAACGATACCCATACGCCACCGAGAATCAGGTACTATTATCCAACGGTTGGCGCCTACATTCACTTTCCTAGCATAAGCACCGCACCTTTGAATTTCTTCAGGGCATCATTCAGTTTTTCATGAGACGCGTTATTCTGCTTGCACCTGTAGGGCCATACTACTGGCAGTGAACATGTTACATGTGTTAAATTACATACCAGTGCACATATAGTTAATATGCTTTAGTTTTGTTCTGATGCCTGATACGTCTCCAACATATCTATAATTTTTGATTGCTCCATGCTACTTTATCTACTGTTTTGGACTATATTGGGCTTTATTTTCCACTTTTATATTATTTTTGGGACTAAGCTATTAACCGGAGGCCCAGCCCAGAATTGTTGTTTTTTGCCTATTTCAGTGTTTCGAAGAAACGGAATATCAAACGGAGTCCAAACGGAATGAAACCTTCGGGAACGTGATTTTACAACCGAACTTGATCTAGGAGACTTGGACCCTACTCCAAGAAGTGCTAGAGACGGTCACAAGGGTGGAGGGCGCCCCCCTGGGCACGCCCCCCTACCTCGTGGGCCCCCTGACGCTCCACCGGCGTACTCCTTCCTCCTATATATACCTATGTACCCCCAAACGATCAGAACAGGAGCCAAAAACCTAGTCCACCGCCACAACCTTCTGTATCCACGAGATCCCATCTTGGGGCCTGTTCCGGAGCTCCGCCAGGGGGGGCATCCACCACAGAGGGCTTCTACATCAACACCATAACCCCTCCGATGAAGTGTGAGTAGTTTACTTCAGACCTTCGGGTCCATAGCTAGTAGCTAGATGGCTTCTCTCTTTTTGGATCTCAATACAAAGTTCTCCCCCTCTCTTGTGGAGATCTATTTGATGTAATCTTCTTTTTGCGGTGTGTTTGTTGAGACCGATGAATTGTGGGTTTATGATCCAGTATTATCTATGGAAATATTTGATTCTTCTCTAAATTCTTTTATGTATGATTGAGTTACCTTTGCAAGTCTCTTCGAATTATCCTGTTTGGTTTGGCCAACTAGATTGGTAGTTCTTGCAATGGGAGAAGTGCTTAGCTTTGGGTTCGATCTTGCGGTGTCCTTACCCAGTGACAGAAAGGGTTGCAAGGCACGTATTGTATTGTTGCCATCGAGGATAACAAGATGGGGTTTTTTATCATATTGCATGAATTTATCCCTCTACATCATGTCATCTTGCTTAAGGCGTTACTCTGTTTTTAACTTAATACTCTAGATGCATGTTGGATAGCGGTCGATGAGTGGAGTAATAGTAGTAGATGCAGAATCGTTTCGATCTACTTGTCTTGGACGTGATGCCTATATACATGATCATTGCCTAGATATACTCATAACTATGCTCAATTCTGTCAATTGCTCAACAGTAATTTGTTCACCCACCGTAGAATACTTATGCTCTTGAGAGAAGCCACTAGTGAAACCTATGGCCCCCGGGACTATTCTTATCATATCAATCTCTATCGCTTTATTTACTTGCTTTGACTTTTACTTTTTACTTTGCATCTATCTATCAAAAATACCAAAAATATTATCTATCAGATCTCACTTTCGTAAGTGACCGTGAAGGGATTGACAACCCATAATCGCGTTGGTTGCGAGTTGCTATCGTTTTGTGTAGGTACGAGGGACTTGTGCGTGGTCTCCTACTGGGTTGATACCTTGGTTCTCAAAAACTGAGGGAAATACTTACGCTACTTTGATGCATCATCCTCTCCTCTTCGGGGAAATCCAACGCAGTGCTCAAGAGGTAGCAATGCCACCTGTTGGTTCCATCAGACTGCTTAATGTTCTCTATGCTTAATTACACATCAGCAAACTAGCATGTGGTTCCGCTACTTTTTGTTTGTTTTACCCTACATTTTCTGATGCTAGCTATTACATCACTGCTCCGAGCCTCTGTTCATTACTTGTTTGTGTGTTCTTGATCTTCCCAAGTTGCATGACTAATTTGATGCTTCTATTAATTATGGAGCTGCAAACCCCATCAAGCAAAATATTTGTTCTTTTGGGGCTGGCACCTCGAACAAGCATAAAAATAGAGGGAAGCAGATATATTGTCGTGTATGCACACACCCTTCTTTCATTAGTCTAGATGAACCATTCATGATCAATTCGGACCAGTGCATGCGATCAAAATTAATTTTACCTAAATAGATGGTGCAGAATAAACTACAACAACTAGATTTGCAACCACGGGATGTTGACGATATCTTCAAAGAACATTGCAACAGCAGCTAGGCTTCACAGCAACATATGGTAAGCCAGTGTGTTTTAGTACATGTTAAATGTAATGCAAGTGGGATGCTTTCTTGGCTTGTGCCCTCAACGTGTAATCCTACCGAATTACAAATAGTTCAGTTGTCTGCTTTGCTGTATTGCTTGATTCGAATGCTTGTTTGTTGTTACGTTATACCTGAGTTGGCCAATATGTCAGCAGTGCCTACTGTACTATTGTAAAGAAATGCATGCCTATTTCATTTGAGTCATTAACTTTTCCTCTCAACTTCATCACAAGACTGTCTTCGTAGTTTATATGAGGCCACACTGTTAAGTGCTTTTTTAGATTATTTCAACTGCTTAGATGCCTTGGCAACTTAAATATAGCGGTTGTACTCCCTTTCAACTTTCATCTTACCATTTTAATTTCTTTTCGGCTGATGCTGCTTTGAATCATTTAAATATAGTTTGCCATGCTCGGCAATAATTCGTCCATCCTTTACCATGTAAGCTTACTGCCTGAATCATACGATAACTATCTCTTACTTATGTCCAGCGGAAACCTTTCAGGATGCCGTTCACACTAGGACACAATGTACAACCCCAGAATCTATTTGTGGAAGCAGTGCGCCATCCATGTTACCAGATGGTAGCAGTTCAGAGGCAACACCGCCGGAGAGCAGTCTGAGCACAGATATTATAGTGCTTGAGGCTCTACTAGAGGCAGGAAGAGATGGTGTGGCTGCCATGAATGAGGTAATCTTTATCTTGAGGCTGGAAATTACTTAATTAGCGGCACGGATTATGCAAGCAACCCAAGAATTGGAGGAAGTAAGAATGTTGCATTTGAAGACGGAGGAGGTCCTGCTGTTTCTGCTATCTGAAGCCCAAGGTAATCTCGGTTCTTCTTTAGATACCAGTTGAAATTGCCATTAGATTATTGTATTTGCATGTTGTGTCATGTCTCTGAATGGATTATGTTGCAAGACCCCCTATGTTGTCCGGAATTCCATGTTGTCCATGTGTTGTAATGATCCGAATTTTTTAGGCGAGGTAATCCTCAGTACTTGTATGATTGACATAAGGTGAACTGTTTTTCGTGTGAGCATATTGTATTGGATGAAATAACTGTCTGAATCAGAGTGTATCCAACCTACTGAATTCGAAGATCACGGCATTTCTAAATCATAATCATATATAAAGGTGGGATAAATCTTTGTTGTGGTTTTGAAGAAATAAATAACAAAACATATAATTATCTGTGGATATTCGTAATCGAATACAAATTGGATTTGAATTTAGTTTGCCAGGTCCCAGGGCAAACGTGAATGCTAATTCTCCCAAGTTTTGAACGAAGCAGCTAAACACCCACTATAATTTGTGGGCTGCCCGAAGCAAGTGTTTGCGAGATGGAAATTACTGTCTACCCCTGACACTTGACATCCTTATCGACCGGATTTACACTGTTGTCGACAGGGGTAGACTAGTAACTTCAATCAGACGTGACACGATGGCCTCTGAGCCCATTCAGACACGGTGGGCGCCAAACGTGGGCGGCAAAACACATTTGATTCAAGCTCATCCGAAAGACATGTGTCTCTTCCTCCATTTCCCCATTCATACACAGTGGGCGGCAAAACAAACTCTCCTCGTCCGAAATCGACGTAGGCTAATATTTTAAATAGGGACAGATGTGTAACTTCCATCAGACGTGACACAACCGCCCTACCTGTCAGCCCCGTTCATACACCGTGAGCGCCAACCATGGGCGGCAAAACACCCTCTCCTCGCCCGAAATAGTTACCGTCAAATATTTGGGAGATGCGAGATTACTGTCTTATCCTCAACCGACGCGACGTCCGAAATTTTTAACGGGGGATAAGTTCGTAACTTTCCCCCATTTCAGAGAAGCGCGTCCCAAAGTTTGAGATCCCCCCTCCCCTCCATTTCCCCATTCATACACCGTCGGCGGCACGAAAACCTCCGCACTACGGCCAGCGTCCTCCGTCTGCCACCCCATCCTCCACCTTGCCGGAGCCGCTACCCCTACCCTGTTGTCCACTTCAAGAGATGGACGTCTCTCATCCATGGCGCTGGACCAGGATCCTTTCATCGCCTCCTCTCGCTTCATCGGCGCCATCGTCCACCTTGCCGTTGCCGCTCCTACGACCGCCTCGTCCACGGCAACAGGATATATCCCCCGACCCGGCCATCTGCCGTCTAAAGTATTCTTCCCCGCCGCCGACAGTCATCGCACGCGCAGCACCCTCAACGTATCAGCATAGGCCTACACGGCGTCGCAAGAGAGGTGGTACTCTTCCATATGTGCTTAAGTTATTGATCTCACCCGGAAAATAGATCGTAATTTGTTTACTGTACTTTTCTTGTCCGTACCAAATCGTAGTGGCTAGTTGAAAGCAAACATTGGTTGCGAAGTAGCTTTGTCCGGTTTGCACCTTCAGATCCGCCATGGCAAGGGCACTATACTCGTAAAGCTTATGGTTTCCCCCCTTTATATTCACTACCATCATCGTAGGTGCTTCGTGTCGTGCTAGCACTGCTCCTCAAGACCTCAACCCAAAGCTTACGTGTTGAAATACGAATCTGATATGATGCTCATACACTAAAACAGAGAACGTTTAATTGGTCACCTAATGTTCCTATATTCGTTTCGAAAAGCATGTGCGCCACCCACTGGTCCAGCTAGTTCCACTTTCCTGATTTTTCTCTTGATGCTTAGGGTTTTCCCCTTTTATCTACTCTACTATGATCTCCGTAGGTGCTTTCTGTCGTACTAGCATTACTCCACCCTTCAAGCTAAACAACACAGCACTCAAAATTTGAAAGCTTAGTTGTTCAAATATGATTGTGATATGATACTGATATTAGTTAACCGACACATTTAATTGGTTAGCTAAAGGTCCCACTTGAGTTTCCAAATGCATGTTGCGACATATAGAGAGACTGCATAATTGCATTTCTTTGTCACTTGTATCGTACTTTCTTGTCCATACCAAATCTTAGTTGTTATTTCAAAGCAAACATCGGTTGCTAACTACCCTTTGCGCGGTTTGCAGCTTCAGATCTGCCATCCCACTGCCACGGTCAACACTGTACTCATCATGCTTATGTTTTCCCCATTTTATGATGACTACAATCAGCCTACGTGGTTCGTGTCATAATAGCACTGCTCCACCCATCGAGCTAAACAAGCTTAGTTGTACAAATTCATATCTGATATTATTGCTGATATTAGTAAAACTGAGAGATGTTTAATTGGTTAGCTAAATGTTCCTACTTTAGTTTCAAAATGCATGTGAGCCACATATGGAGAGACCGGAAAGAATAGTATTTCTCTATGCGCTCTGGTTCATCATGGGTGGCCAACCGACATTGTATTGAAACACTTGTAATATCTTCAATCTGCTTGCTCTTCTGCTCTTCTTTAAGATGATACTCTTCTCTTGCGGTCGACTGGTCAGGTCGAGTTGTTCTCCCTTAGTATATTTTGAATCTGTCAGGTCAGGTCGACTTGTTCTTCTTTACTATATGTTGAAGCTATCATCTGCGAAGTGTCATCACTTCTGGAGCTCTCATATTTTGAGCAGTAGGCCACATTATATTAATGCACACAACAAATTACAGCATGCATGGCTGAAGGAAATATGCCCTAGAGGCAATAATAAAGTTATTATTTATTTCCTTATAATCATGATAAATGTTTATTATTCATGCTAGAATTGTATTTACCGGAAACATAATACATGTGTGAATACATAGACAAACAAAGTGTCACTAGTATGCCTCTACTTGACTAGCTCGTTAATCAAAGATGGTTATGTTTCCTAACCATGAACAATGAGTTGTTATTTGATTAACGAGGTCACATCATTAGTAGAATGATCTGATTGACATGACCCATTCCATTAGCTTAGCACCCGATCGTTTAGTATGTTGCTATTGCTTTCTTCATGACTTATACAAGTTCCTATGACTATGAGATTATGCAACTCCCGTTTACCGGAGGAACACTTTGGGTACTACCAAACGTCACAACGTAACTGGGTGATTATAAAGGAGTACTACAGGTGTCTCCAATGGTCGATGTTGGGTTGGCATATTTCGAGATTAGGATTTGTCACTCCGATTGTCGGAGAGGTATCTCTGGGCCCTCTCGGTAATACACATCACATAAGCCTTGCAAGCATTACAACTAATATGTTAGTTGTGAGATGATGTATTACGGAACGAGTAAAGAGACTTGCCAGTAACGAGATTGAACTAGGTATTGGATACCGACGATCGAATCTCGGGCAAGTAACATACCGATGACAAAGGGAACAACGTATGTTGTTATGCGGTCTGACCGATAAAGATCTTCGTAGAATATGTAGGAGCCAATATGGGCATCCAGGTCCCGCTATTGGTTATTGACCGGAGACGTGTCTCGGTCATGTCTACATTGTTCTCGAACCCGTAGGGTCCGCACGCTTAAGGTTACGATGACAGTTATATTATGAGTTTATGCATTTTGATGTACCGAAGGTTGTTCGGAGTCCCGGATGTTATCACGGACATGACGTGGAGTCTCGAAATGGTCGAGACGTAAAGATTGATATATTGGAAGCCTATATTTGGATATCGGAAGTGTTCCGGGTGAAATCGGGATTTTACCGGAATACCGGGAGGGTTACCGGAACCCCCCGGGAGCTATTTGGGCCATAGTGGGCCTTAGTGGAAAAGAGAAGGGGCTGCCCTAGTTGGGCTGCGCCCCCCCCCCCTTCCCCTAGTCCTATTAGGACTAGGAGAGGTGGCCGGCCCCCTCCTCCTCTTTTCCCCTCCGAGGAATCCTAGTTGGACTAGGATTGGAGGGGGAATCCTACTCCCAGAGGGAGTAGGACTCTCCTGCGCCTCCCCCCCTTGGCCGGCCAGCCTCCCCTCCTCTCCTCCTTTATATACGGAGGTAGGGGCACCTCTAAACACACAAGTTGACACAAGTTGATCCACGTGATCGATTCCTTAGCCGTGTGCGGTGCCCCCTGCCACCATATTCCTCGATAATACTGTAGCGGAGTTTAGGCGAAGCCCTGCTGCTGTAGTTCATCAAGATCGTCACCACGCCGTCGTGCTGACGAAACTCTTCCCCGACACTTTGCTGGATCGGAGTCCGGGGATCGTCATCGAGCTGAACGTGTGCTCGAACTCGGAGGTGCCGTAGTTTCGGTGCTTGATCGGTTGGATCGTGAAGACGTACGACTACTTCCTCTACATCGTGTCATTGCTTCCGCAGTCGGTCTGCGTTGGGTACGTAGACAACACTCTCCTCTCGTTGCTATGCATCACATGATCCTGTGTGCGCGTAGGAAATTTTTTGAAATTACTACGAAACCCAACACATGTCGCCTTTTAGTCGGCCAACACTCCGTGCCATACAACATTGCGGGTCGAACCGTCGTCCTGTAGAACTTGCCTTTTAGCTTTTGTGGCACTCTCTTGTCACAGAGAATGCCAGAAGCTTGGCGCCACTTCATCCATCCGGCTTTGATTCGATGGTTCACATCTTCATCAATACTCCCATCCTCCTGCAACATTGACCCCAAATACCGAAAGGTGTCCTTCCGAGGTACCACCTGGCCATCAAGGCTAACCTCCTCCTCCTCACAGCTAGTAGTACTGAAACCGCACATCATGTACTCGGTTTTAGTTCTACTAAGCCTAAACCCTTTCGATTCCAAGGTTTGTCTCCATAACTCTAACTTCCTATTTACCCCCGTCCGACTATCGTCAACTAGCACCACATTATCCGCAAAGAGCATACACCATGGGATATCTCCTTGTATACCCCTTGTGACCTCATCCATCACCAATGCAAAAAGATAAGGGCTCAAAGCTGACCCCTGATGCAGTCCTATCTTAATCGGGAAGTCATCGGTGTCGACATCACTTGTTCGAACACTTGTCACAACATTATTGTACATGTCCTTGATGAGGGTAATGTACTTTGCTGGGACTTTGTGTTTCTCCAAGGCCCACCACATGACATTCCGCGGTATCTTATCATAGGCCTTCTCCAAGTCAATGAACACCATATGCAAGTCCTTCTTATGCTCCCTATATCTCTCCATAAGTTGTCGTACCAAGAAAATGGCTTCCATGGTCGACCTCCCTGAAGGAAATATGCCCTAGAGGCAATAATAAAGTTATTATTTATTTCCTTATAATCATGATAAATGTTTATTATTCATGCTAGAATTGTATTTTCCGGAAACATAATACATGTGTGAATACATAGACAAACAGAGTGTCACTAGTATGCCTCTACTTGACTAGCTCGTTAATCAAA
The DNA here is from genome assembly GCF_002162155.2 of Triticum dicoccoides. Lineage (NCBI taxonomy): Eukaryota > Viridiplantae > Streptophyta > Magnoliopsida > Poales > Poaceae > Triticum > Triticum dicoccoides. The sequence continues at coordinate 247,537,981 of NC_041393.1, forward strand.
GATGGTTATGTTTCCTAACCATGAACAATGAGTTGTTATTTGATTAACGAGGTTACATCATTAGTAGAATGATCTGATTGACATGACCCATTCCATTAGCTTAGCACCTGATCGTTTAGTATGTTGCTATTGCTTTCTTCATGACTTATACATGTTCCTACGACTATGAGATTATGCAACTCCCGTTTACCGGAGGAACACTTTGGGTACTACCAAACGTCACAACGTAAATGGGTGATTATAAAGGAGTACTACAGGTGTCTCCAATGGTCGATGTTGGGTTGGCGTATTTCGAGATTAGGATTTGTCACTCCGATTGTCGGAGAGGTATCTCTGGGCCCTCTCGGTAATACACATCACATAAGCCTTGCAAGCATTACAACTAATATGTTAGTTATGAGATGATGTATTACGGAACGAGTAAAGAGACTTGCCGTTAACGAGATTGAACTAGGTATTGGATACCGACGATCGAATCTCGGGCAAGTAACATACCGATGACAAAGGGAACAACGTATGTTGTTATGCGGTCTGACCGATAAAGATCTTCGTAGAATATGTAGGAGCCAATATGGGCATCCAGGTCCCGCTATTGGTTATTGACCGGAGACGTGTCTCGGTCATGTCTACATTGTTCTCGAACCCGTAGGGTCCGCACGCTTAAGGTTACGATGACAGTTATATTATGAGTTTATGCATTTTGATGTACCGAAGGTTGTTCGGAGTCCCGGATGTGATCACGGACATGACGAGGAGTCTCGAAATGGTCGAGACATAAAGATTGATATATTGGAAGCCTATATTTGGATATCGCAAGTGTTCCGGGTGAAATCGGGATTTTACCGGAATACCGGGAGGGTTACCGGAACCCCCCGGGAGCTATTTGGGCCATAGTGGGCCTTAGTGGAAAAGAGAAGGGGCTGCCCTAGTTGGGCTGCCCCCCCTTCCCCTAGTCCTATTAGGACTAGGAGAGGTGGCCGGCCCCCTCCTCCTCTTTTCCCCTCCGAGGAATCCTAGTTGGACTAGGATTGGAGGTGGAATCCTACTCCCAGAGGGAGTAGGACTCTCCTGCGCCTCCCCCCCTTGGCCGGCCAGCCTCCCCTCCTCTCCTCCTTTATATACGGAGGCAGGGGCACCTCTAAACACACAAGTTGACACAAGTTGATCCACGTGATCGATTCCTTAGCCGTGTGCGGTGCCCCCTGCCACCATATTCCTCGATAATACTGTAGCGGAGTTTAGGCGAAGCCCTGCTGCTGTAGTTCATCAAGATCGTCACCACGCCGTTGTGCTGACGAAACTCTTCCCTAACACTTTGCTGGATCGGAGTCCGGGGATCGTCATCGAGCTGAACGTGTGCTCGAACTCGGAGGTGCCGTAGTTTCGGTGCTTGATCAGTTGGATCGAGAAGACGTACGACTACTTCCTCTATGTTGTGTCATCGCTTCCGCAGTCGGTCTGCGTTGGGTACGTAGACAATACTCTCCCCTCGTTGCTATGCATCACATGATCTTGCGTGTGCGTAGGAAATTTTTTGAAATTACTACGAAACCCAACAGTGGCATCCGAGCCTAGGTTATTGATGTTGATGTTATATGCACGAGTAGAACACAAGTGAGTTGTGGACGATACAAGTCATACTGCCTACCAGCATGTCATATTTTGGTTCGGCGGTATTGTTGGACGAGACGACCCAGACCAACCTTACGCGTACGCTTACGCGAGACCGGTTCCCTCGACGTGCTTTGCACAGAGATGGCTTGCGGGCGACTGTCTCTCCAACTTTAGTTGAACCAAGTATGGCTACGCCCGGTCCTTGCGAAGGTTAAAACGGAGTCTATTTGACAAACTATCATTGTGGTTTTGATGCGTAGGTGAGATTGGTTCTTACTTAAGCCCGTAGCAGCCACGTAAAACAAGCAACAACAAAGTAGAGGACGTCTAACTTGTTTTTGCAGGGCATGTTGTGATGTGATATGGTCAAAGCATGATGCTGAATTTTATTGTATGAGATGATCATGTTTTGTAACCGAGTTATCGGCAACTGGCAGGAGCCGTATGGTTGTCGCTTTATTGTATGCAATGCAATCGCGATGTAATGCTTTACTTTATTACTAAACGGTAGTGATAGTCGTGGAAGCATAAGATTGGCGAGACGACAACGATGCTACGATGGAGATCAAGCTGTCGCGCCGGTGACGATGGTGATCATGACGGTGCTTCGGAGATGGAGATCACAAGCACAAGATGATGATGACCATATCATATCACTTATATTGATTGCATGTGATGTTTATCTTTTTATGCATCTTATCTTGCTTTGATTGACGGTAGCATTATAAGATGATCTCTCACTAAATTATCAAGAAGTGTTCTCCCTGAGTATGCACCGTTGCCAAAGTTCGTCGTGCCCAGACACCACGTGATGATCGGGTGTGATAAGCTCTACGTCCATCTACAACGGGTGCAAGCCAGTTTTGCACACGCAGAATACTTAGGTTAAACTTGACGAGCCTAGCATATGCAGATATGGCCTCGGAACACGGAGACCGAAAGGTCGAGCGTGAATCATATAGTAGATATGATCAACATAACGATGTTCACCATTGAAAACTACTCCATCTCACGTGATGATCGGTCATGGTTTAGTTGATTTGGATCACGTAATCACTTAGAGGATTAGAGGGATGTCTATCTAAGTGGGAGTTCTTAAATAATATGATTAATTGAACTTAAATTTATCATGAACTTAGTACCTGATAGTATCTTGCTTGTTTATATTGATTGTAGATAGATGGCTCGTGCTGTTGTTCCGTTGAATTTTAATGCGTTCCTTGAGAAAGCAAAGTTGAAAGATGATGGTAGCAATTACACGGACTGGGTCCGTAACTTGAGGATTATCCTCATTGCTGCACAGAAAAATTACGTCCTGGAAGCACCGCTGGGTGCCAGGCCTGCTGCTGGAGCAACACCAGATGTTATGAACGTCTGGCAGAGCAAAGCTGATGACTACTCGATAGTTCAGTGTGCCATGCTTTACGGCTTAGAATCGGGACTTCAACGACGTTTTGAACGTCATGAAGCATATGAGATGTTCCAGGAGTTGAAGTTAATATTTCAAGCAAATGCCCGAATTGAGAGATATGAAGTCTCCAATAAGTTCCATAGCTGCAAGATGGAGGAGAACAGTTCTGTCAGTGAGCATATACTCAAAATGTCTGGGTATAATAATCACTTGATTCAATTGGGAGTTAATCTTCCGGATGATTGCGTCATTGACAGAATTCTCCAATCACTGCCACCAAGCTACAAGAGCTTCGTGATGAACTATAATATGCAAGGGATGAACAAGACTATTCCCGAGCTCTTCGCAATGCTGAAAGCTGCGGAGGTAGAAATCAAGAAGGAGCATCAAGTGTTGATGGTTAACAAGACCACTAGTTTCAAGAAAAAGGGCAAAGGGAAGAAAAAGGGGAACTTCAAGAAGAACGGCAAGCAAGTTGCTGCTCAAGAGAAGAAACCCAAGTCTGGACCTAAGCCTGAAACTGAGTGCTTCTACTGCAAGCAGACTGGTCACTGGAAGCGGAACTGCCCCAAGTATTTGGCGGATAAGAAGGATGGCAAGGTGAACAAAGGTATATGTGATATACATGTTATTGATGTGTACCTTACTAGAGCTCGCAGTAGCACCTGGGTATTTGATACTGGTTCTGTTGCTAATATTTGCAACTCGAAACAGGGACTCCAGAATAAGCGGGCACTGGCAAAGGATGAGGTGACGATGCGCGTGGGAAACGGTTCCAAAGTCGATGTAATCGCAGTCCGCACGCTACCTCTACATCTACCTTCGGGATTAATATTAGACCTAAATAATTGTTATTTGGTGCCAGCGTTGAGCATGAACATTATATCTGGATGTTGTTTAATGCGAGACGGTTATTCATTTAAATCGGAGAATAATGGTTGTTCTATTTATATGAGTAATATCTTTTATGGTCATGCACCCTTGAAGAGTGGTCTATTCTTATTGAATCTCGATAGTAGTAATACACATATTCATAATATTGAAGCCAAAAGATGCAGAGTTGATAATGATAGTGCAACTTATTTGTGGCACTGTCGTTTAGGTCATATCGGTATAAAGCGCATGAAGAAACTCCATGCTGATGGACTTTTGGAACCACTTGATTATGAATCACTTGGTACTTGCGAACCGTGCCTCATGGGCAAGATGACTAAAACACCGTTCTCCGGTACTATGGAGAGAGCAACAGATTTGTTGGAAATCATACATACCGATGTATGTGGCCCGATGAATATTGAGGCTCGTGGCGGATATCGTTATTTTCTCACCTTCACAGATGATTTAAGCAGATATGGGTATATCTACTTAATGAAACATAAGTCTGAAACATTTGAAAAGTTCAAAGAATTTCAGAGTGAAGTTGAAAATCATCGTAACAAGAAAATAAAGTTTCTACGATCTGATCGTGGAGGAGAATATTTGAGTTACGAGTTTGGTGTACATTTGAAAAACTGCGGAATAGTTTCGCAACTCACGCCACCCGGAACACCACAGCGTAATGGTGTGTCCGAACGTCGTAATCGTACTTTACTAGATATGGTGCGATCTATGATGTCTCTTACTGATTTACCGCTATCTTTTTGGGGATATGCTTTAGAGACGGCCGCATTCACGTTAAATAGGGCACCATCAAAATCCGTTGAGACGACGCCTTATGAACTGTGGTTTGGCAAGAAACCAAAGTTGTCGTTTCTTAAAGTTTGGGGCTGCGATGCTTATGTGAAAAAGCTTCAACCTGATAAGCTCGAACCCAAATCGGAGAAATGTGTCTTCATAGGATACCCAAAGGAAACTGTTGGGTACACCTTCTATCACAGATCCGAAGGCAAGACATTCGTTGCTAAGAATGGATCATTTCTAGAGAAGGAGTTTCTCTCGAAAGAAGTGAGTGGGAGGAAAGTAGAACTTGACAAGGTAACTGTACCCGCTCCCTTACTGGAAAGTAGTTCATCACAGAAAACTGTTTCAGTGACACCTACACCAGTTAGTGAGGAAGCCAATGATAATGATCATGAAACTTCAGATCAAGATACTGCTGAACCTCGTAGATCAACCAGAGTAAGATCCGCACCAGAGTGGTACGGTAATCCTGTTCTGGAGGTCATGCTACTAGATCATGATGAACCTACGAACTATGAAGAAGCGATGGTGAGCCCAGATTCCGCAAAGTGGCTTGAAACCATGAAATCTGAGATGGGATCCATGTATGAGAACAAAGTATGGACTTTGGTTGACTTGCCCGATGATCGGCAAGCAATTGAGAATAAATGGATCTTTAAGAAGAAGACTGACGCTGATGGTAATGTTACTGTCTACAAAGCTCGACTTGTCGCAAAAGGTTTTCGGCAAGTTCAAGGGATTGACTACAATGAGACCTTCTCACCCGTAGCGATGCTTAAGTCCGTCCGAATCATGTTAGCAATTGCCGCATTTTATGATTATGAAATTTGGCAAATGGATGTCAAAACTGCATTCCTGAATGGATTTCTGGAAGAAGAGTTGTATATGATGCAACCAGAAGGTTTTGTCGATCCAAAGGGAGCTAACAAAGTGTGCAAGCTCCAGCGATCCATTTATGGACTGGTGCAAGCCTCTCGGAGTTGGAATAAACGTTTTGATAGTGTGATCAAAGCATTTGGTTTTATACAGACTTTCGAAGAAGCCTGTATTTACAAGAAAGTGAGTGGGAGCTCTGTAGCATTTCTAATATTATATGTGGATGACATATTACTGATTGGAAATGATATAGAATTTCTGGATAGCATAAAGGGATACTTGAATAAAAGTTTTTCAATGAAAGACCTCGGTGAAGCTGCTTACATATTAGGCATTAAGATCTATAGAGATAGATCAAGACGCTTAATTGGACTTTCACAAAGCACATACCTTGACAAGATTTTGAAGAAATTCAAAATGGATCAAGCAAAGAAAGGATTCTTGCCTGTATTACAAGGTGTGAAATTGAGTAAGACTCAATGCCCGACCACTGCAGAAGATAGAGAGAATATGAAAGATGTTCCCTATGCATCAGCCATAGGCTCTATCATGTATGAAATGATGTGTACCAGACCTGATGTGTGCCTTGCTATAAGTTTAGCAGGGAGGTACCAAAGTAATCCAGGAGTGGATCACTGGACAGCGGTCAAGAACATCCTGAAATACCTGAAAAGGACTAAGGATATGTTTCTCGTATATGGAGGTGACAAAGAGCTCATCGTAAAAGGTTACGTTGATGCAAGCTTTGACACTGATCCGGACGATTCTAAATCGCAAACCGGATACGTGTTTACATTAAACGGTGGAGCTGTCAGTTGGTGCAGTTCTAAACAAAGCGTCGTAGCGGGATCTACATGTGAAGCGGAATACATAGCTGCTTCGGAAGCAGCAAATGAAGGAGTCTGGATGAAGGAGTTCATATCCGATCTAGGTGTCATACCTAGTGCATCGGGTCCAATGAAAATCTTTTGTGACAATACTAGTGCAATTGCCTTGGCAAAGGAATCCAGATTTCACAAAAGGACCAAACACATCAAGAGACGCTTCAACTCCATCCGGGATCTAGTCCAGGTGGGAGACATAGAGATTTGCAAGATACATACGGATCTGAATGTTGCAGACCCGTTGACTAAGCCTCTTCCACGAGCAAAACATGATCAACACCAAGGCTCCATGGGTGTTAGAATCATTACAGTGTAATCTAGATTATTGACTCTAGTGCAAGTGGGAGACTGAAGGAAATATGCCCTAGAGGCAATAATAAAGTTATTATTTATTTCCTTATAATCATGATAAATGTTTATTATTCATGCTAGAATTGTATTTACCGGAAACATAATACATGTGTGAATACATAGACAAACAAAGTGTCACTAGTATGCCTCTACTTGACTAGCTCGTTAATCAAAGATGGTTATGTTTCCTAACCATGAAACAATGAGTTGTTATTTGATTAACGAGGTCACATCATTAGTAGAATGATCTGATTGACATGACCCATTCCATTAGCTTAGCACCCGATCGTTTAGTATGTTGCTATTGCTTTCTTCATGACTTATACATGTTCCTATGACTATGAGATTATGCAACTCCTGTTTACCGGAGGAACACTTTGGGTACTACCAAACGTCACAACGTAACTGGGTGATTATAAAGGAGTACTACAGGTGTCTCCAATGGTCGATGTTGGGTTGGTGTATTTCGAGATTAGGATTTGTCACTCCGATTGTCGGAGAGGTATCTCTGGGCCCTCTCGGTAATACACATCACATAAGCCTTGCAAGCATTACAACTAATATGTTAGTTGTGAGATGATGTATTACGGAACGAGTAAAGAGACTTGCCAGTAACGAGATTGAACTAGGTATTGGATACCGACGATCGAATCTCGGGCAAGTAACATACCGATGACAAAGGGAACAACGTATGTTGTTATGCGGTCTGACCGATAAAGATCTTCGTAGAATATGTAGGAGCCAATATGGGCATCCAGGTCCCGCTATTGGTTATTGACCGGAGACGTGTCTCGGTCATGTCTACATTGTTCTCGAACCCGTAGGGTCCGCACGCTTAAGGTTACGATGACAGTTATATTATGAGTTTATGCATTTTGATGTACCGAAGGTTGTTCGGAGTCCCGGATGTTATCACGGACATGACGTGGAGTCTCGAAATGGTCGAGACGTAAAGATTGATATATTGGAAGCCTATATTTGGATATCGGAAGTGTTCCGGGTGAAATCGGGATTTTACCGGAATACCGGGAGGGTTACCGGAACCCCCCGGGAGCTATTTGGGCCATAGTGGGCCTTAGTGGAAAAGAGAAGGGGCTGCCCTAGTTGGGCTGCGCCCCCCCCCCCTTCCCCTAGTCCTATTAGGACTAGGAGAGGTGGCCGGCCCCCTCCTCCTCTTTTCCCCTCCGAGGAATCCTAGTTGGACTAGGATTGGAGGGGGAATCCTACTCCCAGAGGGAGTAGGACTCTCCTGCGCCTCCCCCCCTTGGCCGGCCAGCCTCCCCTCCTCTCCTCCTTTATATACGGAGGCAGGGGCACCTCTAAACACACAAGTTGATCCACGTGATCGATTCCTTAGCCGTGTGCGGTGCCCCCTGCCACCATATTCCTCGATAATACTGTAGCGGAGTTTAGGCGAAGCCCTGCTGCTGTAGTTCATCAAGATCGTCACCACACCGTCGTGCTGACGAAACTCTTCCCTGACACTTTGCTGGATCGGAGTCCGGGGATCGTCATCAAGCTGAACGTGTGCTCGAACTCGGAGGTGCCGTAGTTTCGGTGCTTGATCGGTTCGATCGAGAAGACGTACGACTACTTCCTCTACGTTGTGTCATCGGTTCCGCAGTCGGTCTGCGTTGGGTACGTAGACAATACTCTCCCCTCGTTGCTATGTATCACATGATCTTGCGTGTGCGTAGGAAATTTTTTGAAATTACTACGAAACCCAACAATGGCATCTTTTAAAAGAATTGCAGAGATAGCACAAAGGGGTTTACAGGGAGGCAGTATTGGATTAGAATCACTTCTGCATTACAAAGAAAATCTCACTTGTTTTTATGTTTTCATGCATGTCAGATATTGAACATTATCAAAATGAATATGAGAATGGGCGCACGAGAGGAATATTGCGAAACGATCCACTGGCTAACAAACTTGGCATGGTGGAGGATGGCCTATCTTATTCACCCATCAAGGTGCTTGCTCTAACTTTGCAAAGTTGTATTGGTCGCACATATTTTGCATCTGACCTCTTGCATTTCTTCTACTTTGTTACACCATCTGCTTAGTTTAAGCATCATATATGAGTATATGCCATAACTATCCATTTTGTGTACCTATTCCATGTGTCGTCACACTATGTTTTTCCAGTCAAATGTTGTTCTTTCGTGATAAATGTCCAAAAGGAAGAGGGTGAGTGCAGATCCTCAAGGAGTACAAACTAGGTATTTGGAAAGGTAGTGGTACCTGTTAAATCAGATAGATCAGCAGCCACAGAAAACACAGGCCCAACTGTACCAAACTTTACCCCTACTCCAGTGGCCAAACCCCTATTAGAACTGTTGGGAGCCAAGCGTCAGGTACTGTCTATGATATCAATTCAAAATTTGAACTCCTAAATTTCTGCTTGTGCCTTACCTTCTCTCTTGTATGAAAACTAATTTCAGATAAATCTCCTTGCCCAAAGGATCATACGATCTCAAAACAATAATGGGCTCTGCATTGCTCTTGTCAGTACCTCTCTCCCTTTTGCCTTGTAACGTTGTACTTAATTAATTGCTATTTGATTATGTATCATCAGTCTGCACCTGAGCTTCATTATCCTCTGTTTCTTCCAATATTATTTGATCTATATTTACTCTTTGCAAAATGTAGAATAATGGCAACGCTTATAAAGAATTTTCTTTGGGGAATTTATTGAATTATCCTTCCATCAACATGGAGAAGGGCTTTGTCCAGCCCGTGTTAACATGTAATCTAAGTTCATCCTTCTCAAGCCTTCAAACATTGTTCTAGTATAGATTTGGATAGGCATCATTGCCTCCACTACTGTTTGCTTTGCTGTTTACATCTGATTGGATGTTTGCAACAACTATCAGTTTCACATTGTAGTTGTAAAAACATGTTCCTTATGCAGAACAGATCCATTTATTTGCTTATATAATTGTGAAACCTGTTACGTGTCTCCCTGTTTCTCTTTCAGAGTCGTATCTCTTACGCCAGGCAGAACTTTAGGGAAGATAGTGAGCCAAACCATCTTGAGGACAGCGAGATGACCCCAAGGTCCTGTCTTGATGAAGACAGTGAGTTGAAGCTACTCACCAGCAGGTGTGAGACAACCTCTGTGCAGTCGCTGCCTCAATCAGTTCGACTTCTTCAGTCTCAACTTAAAGCGGAAAGGCTTGCTTCAGCTCAGCTCCGACTTGAAGTCAAAGATGCAATGAAGATGTCAGAGGACTACTGTGCGCACCATCATGCCTTAAATCTAGTGTTGATGCATTTATCGTTGACACAACTGAGGTCTACTCAGCTTCTTCAGCTGTTTGGGCGGCCCGACCTGGCCAGGCCTAGTGCCTTCTGAAGTGCTCTCAGTTTTGTATATTCTTTTGTCGGCGCATTTATTTGCACTGGTGGCGAACTTTGATGCCCAGTGGATGTAATATGTGTGATAGCCGTGATAGCCTAGCGTAAGTTGCTTGCTTATTTATTTCCTTGTTGTCTTGTTTATTTGTTTGCTTGTAGTCATTGCAGTTCTTTTTCCGCGGTTTGCTAGTGGCTGCAATAAACTATTTTTTAAAACTAGGCCACAATAACCATGGGCTAATATTTACTGTAGTGACACTAGGCCTCCTACGGGCCGTAGAAACAGTGGGCCTTCTACGAGCCATAGAAACAGTGGGCCTTCTACTGGCCGTAGAAACAATGGGCCTTCTACGGGCCATAGAAACAATGGGCCTTCTACGGGCCGTATCATCAATGGGCCTTATACGGGCAGTATGATCGATTGGCCAAACATGGGCCAATAACAGGCTGCATTATGGCCGTAAACGGGCTAGAGTTGGAATCGTCCGTTCATGGGCCCACCATAACGTGCCATCATTAATAGACCGTATTTCATGACGCTATGAAAACAACCCAACGTGTTAATGGACCATAAATGGGCCGACTGTAACCACGGGCTGAATTTGGCCCATAAGCAGAAAATGACAGTAACGGGCCGTAAATAAACGAATGCTGGAAATGAGCCCAAGAAAAAATGGGCTCTGAGAAGGCCAAAAGATAACATGGGCTGGAAACGGCCCAACGGAATAACGGGCCCTTAATGGGTATAAAGTGATACATTGTTCATTACGGGCCAGTTTCACCACGGGCCGTTAATGGGTGTAAAGTGATACACTGTTCATTACGGGCCAGTTTCACCACGGGCCATTAATAGGCCAAGAGTTACATAGGGCCTTATATGGGCCGAAAGACTTCATGGGCCAAAAGTGAAAACGGGCTGGAATCATATTGGGTGGCCCAGATGACGCTACTGGGCCTAATTTGGATAGGGCATAACGAGCCTTGGGTTAGCGGGCTGTAAATGGGCTATATGCGAACAGGCCGTTAACATGCTTTACATGGGCCGGCCCGCCACCTTTTGACCAAGTCAAACGGGCCGGCCTTTTCACAGGAATGAGCCTCTGTTGGGCCGTGCCACGTGTCGACGTATCATAGGCGCCTTCTGTCCAATGAGTGGATGACATCTGTCCCAACGTGAGCCGACACGTGTTTCCTCCAGCCAATGATGATTTTACACGTGGAAAATCCCCATTGGTCGGGGTTGTTAATAGGTTATCGGATCCAAAACCCGACCCGATAGCTTAACGGTGTTTTGTTACGGTGGATGCCACGTGTCGGTCACCCTTGACGAAAGCACTTCTGTGACGCGTGATTTATCATCATGGAAGTGGACACTTCCGTGATGATAATTTTGGTAATGTCATGGAACACTTCTACGATAGTACCGGTATGACTATCTTGATTCTGTCATAAATTTGTCATGGATGTACATGCATGACAAAAAACGTAACCTACTGTGGCAAACACGTATCATCACGGAAGTGTATTTTTTTTGTAATGCATACCGTTTAATTTAGATGTAGTTCTATCTAGTTGTTTGTACTGTCTTGTTGTACGAGCATTATGTTCTATCTAAATATGATGTTGTAGTTCGGATAATAGAGTACTAAAATAGAGTAGGCATATGTCTCATACATAAGTACATAGTCATTTGTCTCATACATAGAATAGACATAAGTCTCATACAGAAGTAGATGGTAATGTCTCTACTGATAGATAGAAGCGTCACTGACGACGTTTGGCCTGGCGGGGAGGCGGATCTACAGGCGGCGCCCATCCCAACCTGTTGGGTGCTCTAATGTTACGAGAAGGAATCTCAGACTCTCCCTGGTCATGCTGTGTATCCTGTGTGGGGCCTGGTGGAGGAGTCGAAAACATGTTCATCCACTGGGTGTGCTGCGACATCTGAGCCTGTATGTTCTCCTCGGGATGTTGATCACTCCCCCATGTATCATGTGATGCCGACATAGACGCCTGATATCCGTACGCTCCTGCATGATGGAATGTTAAGTCATGAAGAACGAGGTCACCTCAATTAATATTGAAAACAATAAATATGAAGACACATACCTGCTGGCTGTGATGGCTGCTCTGGCTCAAACATGAAGCTCGACAAGGGACGGTGTTGTTGTGGTTGTGGAGAAAACACGAAGCTCGACGTGGGACCATAGTGTTGTGGGTGCTGCCACGTTGAACTGCGAGGTTGGTCAGTATGGGGTGGCCTGGTTGCCGGCTGATGTGCTAGGCGTGGACGTGGTTGATATCGGTGCATGGAGGGACGCGACTGCTGCTGCTGGTGCTGAACAACGTCGCTTCTTCGGGTGCACCTGATAGCCTCGTAGACAGCCTGTATCTTGTTCTGCATTCGTTCCAATAAGGGATGTAGCATAGGACGGTGGTGAAGAAGAGGTCCAGACAACAGTGATCGTCCAAAGGTGGTCACGTCGTCGTAGAGTTCGTGTGTCAAGGTAGCCTGCAAATTTTCATGACGATTATTAAGTATGCACGTCAAAGTATGTGGCAACATTACTTAAAGAAAATATATCTTACCGCGTACTGCCTAGAGCCCAAAGTATCATAGCTCGGGTACATATCTGATGGAGTAGGATCATGTATCTCCTCTGGGTGAGAGTGCTCAACGATGCATAACCGTGTTCTGGTCATGTAGCGCTACAAATAGAGATTGAATTCATTGAGATCAAAATTGTGATTCTCGTGCCATAGATGTGTGTTTGTTGTCTCCCATTCTATAACATACGGCTCTTGTCTAACTAGCCAGTCAGCAGTTGTCCTGGTCATGCCCTTCCTTGTTGTCCTAAAATTGTGGTGTGTGTTCAACAATTACCTAATGCTTCGAATGGAGTACTGTGAAAGATAATGCAACATTGAAAAGCTGGTTAATACCTGTGGATGTGTGCTGGCACCGGGTTCTCTATAGGGGGAGGTAACTCCAACTGTAGAAGACCAAATTGCCTCATAACCCTCTGTTGTGCCATCTCCTCGACAAAGACATCAAAGATGATCTTTGATTTCATCATCCAGTAATCCCGGTCCCTTGTGCATAGCAAAGACATACCACCAGGGTATCTCGCATGTATGGCTGCTTCCGTGTAGGGCTACCAGATGACCCCAGTGTATGCATCGAACAGCTCGTTCAACGTCGTGTATGCCTTCCTGGTCTGATCACTAGCAAAGCGTCTCTGCAGAAAACAAAAGTTAGTAGCCGCTAGCATTGAACTATCTCTTGTGCACAAAAAAGTTGCATTAAACTATAACACGATACATACATCGCGACGTGTCCAACATAGACCGAAAGTAAGCATGTCAACACCGTCAGCATCAAACATGGCGTCTATAGGCTGATGAACACGTACATCTGGTCACCCTATAGAGAACCTCTCCCACGACCACAGCTGTAGGAATAGAGGGCATCCAAGAAGGGATGGCTTTCTCGATGTAAGCTGGCAACCGTTGCACATACCTCGGTATGTAGCCGCTAAGACCGCCGAACCCCAACTCCTCTGTTTGATCTGATCCGCCGTCTCAGTGCTCGCTATCTCGAGTGCCATAGGGATGTAGAGCGCGCTAATAGTGGTGACATGGTTCTCTGTGAACATCACCTTGCCGAAACGCCGCATTAAGTAGGCCTCCAGGCTCCGAGTGATCTGTTCCGCACTCAATGGCGCCCGGAACTTCTGGATCTGCATTAAGAAAAGAGAAAGTTTTAGTAAGCCGCGTGTATTTTCTGTAAAGCCATATGCACGATAACTTGAAGATAAGAGGTAGGGGAAAGAACCTGGAAATTGAGCAACCAATCATACTTAGGTCCATGATGCTCCCATACCGGATCCGGAGCATCCGGAAAAACAACATGAAAATGTTGTGTAAGACCTAGCTCCCAACCAGCCGGTGCATCCAACGGTCCTATCGCATGACCTGCCAACGATAGTCCGAGCAAAAGTGACACATCCTCTAGAGTAGGAGCCATCTCTCCCCATCAGAAGTGAAACGTGTGGGTCTCTGGCCTCCAACGGTCCACTAAGTAGCTCAACAAAGAGGAGTCGATGGCGAGGCATTTCTCACCAGGGATAGACTCAACCAGACGCGCGAAAGGTAAAAGGCCGGCCCATTTCAACCTTCATCAGAGAACATTTCAGTTAGTGTCTCCCATTAATATGCATGTCAGTGTGCAAATTAATAAAGCACGTATCGCTGAACCCATCTTGGGTGTATCATCCAGTTCTCCTTAGGAGTGCGAGTGACCATAGGCTCAAGCCTGCGCTCGTACCATATCACAGCACGATGACCCCTATCAATGTCCCCATTCAGCAACCACATTCCCGACATTCCTGCACATAAAAAATTCAGAACATAGTGCCGCACTTAATACAAATTCAGAACATAGTGCCACACTTAATACAAATTCAGAACATAGTGCCACACTTAATACAAATTCAGAACTTGGTGCCACACTTAATGCAAATTCAGAACATAGTGTCACACTTAATATAAATTCAGAACATACTACTGCTAGCTTAGCTTCTTCCTCTCCCTCTTACTCCTCTACTTCCTCTACCTCCTCTTCATCCCCGGTTGCCTCGTCCACGCCCAGTACCACTGCCAATGATGAAAGTGGGACAATTAGTGTCCCTATGGCCAAATTCATTGCATAGAATGCATTGCCTAGTCGGACCTCCTGCTTCAGATTCATCCATATCAACTGACACTGTCGTCTGTCTCTACTTGTACGCATATGCTCTGGGTTTGGAATGTAACGCCTTTCAGTGGGGTTGACGCTGTTGAAGCTACCCATTGATCGAAAACCCATCAGCTCACCTGTCCAGGTATTGAGGACAGACACTTTCAGAAAAAATGGAGACACAAACGATATTGCGTCCATTCCAAGCTGTCCGCAAGCAGCAAGTACATGTGAGCAAGGTACGTGAAGCAATTTCGGTTTGTTGCATGTGCACTCACACGTTGGCCAGACTTCATTACCAATTTTCACCTCATGCGTCCTCAACTCATTTGCACATCCAAATTTGTGGGCTAAGCGGACCACAAACCTTCTTTCTTGATTACCGATGGCGACTACAGTGTGTGACCTTGCTTTTTTGCATCTTGTTGTCCATGTACTTAGTGACTCTTTCACAGTAATGTGTATTTGGGTTGTTCAAGATATGATGCTATGCTTTTCGACGTCTTTCTCTAAAATACTTCATGGTGCCATAGATAATACCCTCAACAGCTGTAATTGGCAATGCTCAGTTTCCTCTGAGGACAAAGTTGTATGTTTCCACGAGGTTCGTTGTCATGACACCGTACCTTGCTCCAAGTGTGTCATGTAGCAAAGACCACCTCTCCAAAGGCTCATGCTCTATCCACTGCTGGAAGGTTTTAATCGACCTCCCGAGCCTTCTCCTACTACCAAGTGGGTCAAAGCCTGGCAGGTCACATAGCCCAA
This sequence comes from Triticum dicoccoides, assembly GCF_002162155.2. Taxonomy (NCBI): domain Eukaryota; kingdom Viridiplantae; phylum Streptophyta; class Magnoliopsida; order Poales; family Poaceae; genus Triticum; species Triticum dicoccoides. Next base: position 247,553,660 of record NC_041393.1, read on the forward strand.
CAGGCTCCTCCTCCATGGCCGTTGTTCTTGTTGCCAACTGTGCAGCTACTGCTTCAACATGTGCCCTCACCGCTGCATCTCTTGCAGCTTTCCTGTCCCTCACGTGTCCCTGCGTGCACACATTAAGTCTGTCACATATCAAATTGTACTTCCATAACTGGTTCTGCTTGCAGAGTTTTTTGAACAGATTCATCAGGTTCTTATTTCTAAACTGCGAGAAGAAATTAGCCCCCAGATGGCGCATGCACCAACGGCTCTACAAGTCCTGCCATGGAGTTTGTTCCTTAGGGCTTGGGTTTGTCAATGTCCTTATCGCACTCAGTATACCTGTGTGCCTATCCTGAAGGATGCACACATTGGGCTTCTCCTTCACAACTGATATTTTCAACTGTCTGAAGAATCATGTCCAACTTTCAATGTTCTCACTCTCCACAAAAGCAAATGCGAGTGGGACAACTTGATTTTGGCCGTCTTGACCTATGGCTATTAGGATCTGACCCTTGTACTTGCAAGTGAGAAAAGTACCATCAACACACATCCCCAGTCGGCAATGCCTGGAAGCTTTGATGCATACACCAAAAGAGAAGAAGAGACGATGCAACACCCTCACAGTTGGGAACTCTGGCATGAACAGGTCTTGGATATCGATATAGGTGCCTGGATTCCGTTGCTGCAGGGTGTGGAGGAACTGGACAATAGAGTCATATGCATCAAAATAAGAACCAAATCTCCTTGCGCCGCATGCTTAGCCCTCCAAGCCTTTCCATAAGAAATTTTGTACTTGAACCTGGCGAAGACTTTTGTCTGGAATGCCTTCACTTCCATAACTTTGCCTCGCACTATCTCATCGTAAAACAACCGAGCAATAAGAGTCGATGAAAGGTTGGCATGATCTTGAAGGATGCAGGGAATAAGACAAGTGTGGTTAACTAAGTCACTGATCACCCAACTTGTGCCATACTTAGGGAGAAAGTCGTGCACCCTGGCAGGACAATCTGCGATCCTGCATACCATTGTCAGGTATTTCTGACTTGACACCTGAGCAGTGAAAACCCTTTGGTGGACATTGCCCAGTTTGTTATTCCATCCTTCAGAGCTTGCTTGTTGGGATACATAGCACCCATCGCAATATTGTTCTAGTGATATTGCCAGACAGAATCATGTCCATCATTCACGATCATTGCATATGAGAAGTCATGATTCCACGATGCAGGATTCAGGACCTCCTCTGCATTTTCTTCTTCATCCAACTCGTCAGAATCATCGGCATGACCCTTGTCAACATCGGTGTCTTCTTCTTCCATCTGGTCCTGCATGTGCCCATCTACCTCGTCAGCGTCCACCTCGCTGTTGTAATCACCATTGATATTTCCTCCTTCTACCTGACTACTCTGCCCTAGTCCATAACCATCAGCATTTCCTCCTTCTACCTGACTGCTCGGTCCTTGTTCGTAACAATCATCTCCAACATTTGACATAGATAACTGCCTCCCTACACTGCTCTGCCCAGGATCGTAGCCATCCTCGCCTTCATGTGCAGTGACCTCCTTCACGATAGGAAGCACTAAAGCAACAGGATTGCATCCCCTTCGTTCACAACCTTGTAACCACCACACCCAATGGGAGTCTCGCTCTATTGGCCTCAAATAAAAGTAAATTATTGAACTTGACCGTGTCCACAATGCATGAACACCGATGGTGTGTGTTTCAGTATCAAGACCTAAACTTGCCGCAATCCATTCTATGAACTGACCGACAAACCATGTTTGAGGTGCGCTCATTGGCATCTCTATGTGAGTAAATTCACTCAGATCAGCTTCCATCTCAGTTGTTTGGACAGTACCAGGACCATAGTAAAATATGAACTTCATTACATCAGACATCTCGGCTCACCTAATTTTTTTTCAACAACGAAATACAAGTATTAAGCAACAACTTAAAATATCCGCACTAACAAATATTAGACATGTCCATATATTAGCTAGCTATATATTATGGAATATTAACAGAGCAACTAATACAATTCACACACCTACAAGTATATTACGAATATTTGCCGGAGCAACTACAAATATTGATAGATTTTAATATTTGACTGGACTGCCTATATTACGAATTTTACCGGAGCAACTCCAAATACTGAGACTCCTAAATACTTGGCATCCACATATAGTATGGAATATTACCGGAGCAACTACAATTTTTTACAAAACTAATTAGTTGACATCTAAATATATTTACGTATACTACCGGAGCAAATAACAATAATTGCACACCTAATTTATTTCACATCGAAACATATTAACAAATACTACCAGAGCACCTACGAAAAATTAAATGTTTGTTGAAATATACCCTTGTAGCGCGCGTGCGAACGACGAATGACGAACGACAAACGGCGGCCACCAAACTGCCGAAGCTTCACCTCCACCACCTCCACCACACTGCCCCAACTTCACCACCACCACCACCTCCACCTCCACCGCCGCAACAACCTCCACCAATGAGCTGGAAAAAAACTGCACCAAAATGCTCACCACGACCACCACGAGCTTACCCATCAGTAGATCGAGGTCTATTTTGGCTGCCCTAACTAGGTAGAATCTATTCACGGTGCCAAATCCGCAAAAAAATGGCTCATTTAGTTGTAGAAATTGGAGGCATTTTCGTGTACAAAGAGGAGAAAGAAAGAACAAAAGAAGAAGAAGAAGAAGAAGAAGAAGAAGAAGAAGAAGAAGAAGAATGGAGAAGCTCGCGTGGGAAGAAGGAGGAAAGGGAGCCGGGCCAGCCGCGCGATGTGGGGCTGCACCCTGTCGGCCAGCAACAGACCGATCGGTCCACAGCAGGCTGACAGGGGCGCCCCATGACCAGCCCGCGCCGACAGCTCCCTCTCTCCCCCTTGCGACATGGTCTGGCCAGTGCGCAGCCGGCACGTGGCAGGCGGGCTAGTTATCGGCCTACTACTGGCCGACTACACCCACTCGGGCTGCTGTGGGCTGACTAGGCCCAGTCGGCCAGCAGCAGGCCGATGGTGTATTATTTTTGAAAATTATTTATCGGGCGTAATATTTGTGCAAATTAATAAAAAAATGTATTATTTAAAAATATTAGCCCATCGGAGAGGCACCAATGAGGATGATGAACCCCTCCGTGATGGTGTCTAGATTGGATCTGGTGTTTCTGGAACTTGCGGCAGCTGGAATTGTGTTTTGTCAACCCCCCCTAGGGTTTTTGGAATTTTGGGGTATTTATAGAACAAAGAGGCAGTGCGGGAGGTGACTAAGGTGGGCATAATCCACCAGGGCGTGCCTAGGCCCCCAGGCGCGCCCAGGTAGGTTGTGCTCCCCTCGGAGCCCCCCTCTGGTACTTCCTTGGCCCATCGTGTGTCTTCTGGTCCAAAAAAATCTCCAAAAAGTTTTGCTGCGTTTGGACTCCGTTTGGTATTGATTTTCTACGAAGTAAAAAACAATCAAAGAACAGCAACTGACATTGGGCACTATGTCAATATGTTAGTCCCAAAAAATGATATAAAGTTGCTATAAAAATGGTTGTAAAACATCCAAGAATGATAATATAATAGCATAGAACAATCAAAAATTATAGATACGATGGAGACGTATCAGCATCCCCAAGCTTAATTCTTGCTCATCCTCGAGTAGGTAAATGATAAAAACAGAATTTTTTATGTGGAATGCTGCCTATCATGTTCATCACATATTCTTTTCTTTTGTAGCATGGACATTTGGACTTTTATATGATTCAAAGCAACAGTCTAGTTTTGAGATGAAGATTTCCATACTCAAGCATATCAACAAGCAACCATGTCTTTCAAAATATCAACACTAAAGCAAGTTATCCTAGCCCATTATGCTCAATCATCGATCCATTCATGAAACGCATTCGCATATTAGCTACACCCAATGTTCAAGTACGATCATAGTGCCCCTTAGTTGGTGCTTTATAAGAGAAGATAGAGACTCAAATAAAAATAAAAATTGTATAAAGTAAATAGAAAGGCCCTTCGCAGAGGGAAGTAGGGATTTGTAGAGGTGCCAGAGCTCAAAGCAGAAAAATATAGAGATAAAACATTTTGGGTGGCATGCCTTTCCTGTCAACGAAAACGATCGAGTAGTTCCCAATACTTTCCATGCTAGATATATCATAGGGGTTCCCAAACAGAAATTAAAGTCTATTCCTTTTTCCACCATACTTTCACCTTCCACGGCTAACCGAATCCACGGGTACCTTCCATACCAACACTTTCCAAGGAATTTATTGTTTGACAACATAAAGTAAATTCATTTTTCATTTCGGGACTGGGCATCCCTAATAACTTTGTCATACTCTCGTGCAATGACAAGTGAATAAACACTCATCTTGAGAATAACACATGTAGCATGGAAAAATATCAGACACCCCCTACCGTTTCATGATCGGTACGAGCACCCAAAAAGGAAATTTATTTTGAAAATTAGAGATGGAACAAACAAATTTGCTTAGAACGGCACAGAAATACCGCATATAGGTAGGTATAGTGGACTCATATGGCAAAACTGGGTTTAAGGATTTTGGATGCACAAGTAGTAGTCCCACTTAGTACAAGTGAAGGCTAGCAAAAAAATGAGAAGCATCCAACCAAGAAACGAAAAATCTCATAAGCGGGCATTAAGCATAACTAACACAGAATAATGCACCACAAGTAGGATGCAATTTCATTGCATAACTATTGACTTTCGTGCTCGCATAGGGAATCACAAACCATAACATCAATATTCTTACTAAACCATAATTACTCATCGACATGACTCACATATCACTATCATCATATCGCAAAACTATTACAAAGAATCAAGTTTATTTTGTCCAGTGATCTTCATGAAAGTTTTTGTTATATCCTTCTTGAATATCTATCACTTTGGGACTAATTTCATATGTTGCTTTTGGTAGCTCAAATAAATCTAAGTGAAGAACATGAGCATAAAAATTTTCTTATCTCAAATAATTTAAGTGAAGCATGAGAGAATTTCTTAAAAAATTTACTAACTCTCAAATAAATATAAGTGAAGCATAAGAGCATTTATTCAAAAATATTAAAGCACGCCATACTCAAAAAGATATAAGTGAAGCACCAGAGCAATTCCATAGCTCAAAAAATTTAAGTGAAGCACATAGAGCAATTCTAACAAATCATAGCATAATTTTGGCTCTCTCAAATAGGTGTGTCCAGCAAGGATAGATGACACAAACTAAAAAGAAAAACAAGCAAATACTCAATAATACAAGTCACTCCAAGCAAAACTCATGATATGTGACGAATAAAAATACAGCTCCAAGAAAGAGGGGATGCCACTCGGGGCATCCCCAAGCTTAGTTGCTTATTCCTCTTTGGATAATAACTTGGGGTGCCATGGGGAATCCCCAAGTTTAGGCTCTTCTAACTCCTTATTCCTTCATCCATCGTGATCTCACCCAAAACTGGAAAACTTCAATCACACAAAACTCAATAAAACCTTCGTGAGATCCGTTAGTATAACAAAGCAAATCACTACTCTAAGTACTGTTGCAAACACATTCATATTTTATTTTTGTATTATATCTACTGTATTCCAACTTTACCGTGGCTTATACCCTCCAATACAATCCATAGATTAATCAAATTAAGCACACAGCGCAAAGAAAACAGAATCTGTCAAAAACAGAACAGCCTGTAGGAATCTCAAAACTTCGTATACTTCTATAACTCCAAAAATTCTGAAAACATAGGAAAACGTGGGAAATTTGTATACCAATCTTGTGTACAAAAATCAGGATTTTATCGCGCTTCTGTGATTAGTTAAAATTGTTTTACTGGGCGCAAAAGTTCCTATTTTTTAACAAGATCAAATCAACTATCACCCAACATGATTCCAAAGGATATGCATGGCCCAAACACTAATTAAAATATAAAAACACAACAATAACAGTAGCATAATTTTCCAAGCACTCAACAACATAAATAAAAAGACAAAAATAAATGTTATTCATTGGGTTGCCTCCCAACAAGCGCTATCATTTTATGCCCCTAGCTAGTCATAATGCGTAGATCTAAGTGTTGTTGTTTGTAGTTTTGGCAACTTTTGTAAGGGCTTTCTCAAACCCGGGAGGCTCTTTACGCTTCCCTAAATTCTTAGGAAAGGAAACCATCTTGAGATCTAAAATATCCAACCGTTTATTGCAAAAAGTAATCAAAGTGTAACATCCCAATTTTCAATTTGGATGTTATACATAGGTCATCAAATGCATATCATATTTTATTTGCATTTTGGTTGTGATCCTAGAAATCCTATGCAACTCAAGGACCCAAGGAGAGAGTTGGGGATTTCATTTATTTTCATATCTGAATTTTTCTCAAATTTGAAGAGAGGATCAATTTGTTCTTAATATTTTTCTCTCCAAATATTTCTAATATTAAAAAAATAAAAGAGAGAAGATAATATGACTTCTTCAAAAAAAAGAGTAATATTGGAGGAAAATTTTTAGAATCAAATATATATTTTATTTGGATTTTATTTGAATTAGGAAAATGTGCATTTTTGAAAATTGCATTTTAGGCGAGAAAAATGTTCACTTTGTTCTAAATATTTTATTTAGACGTGAAAATTGTTTTTGGCATTTTTAGAATTTTTTATATTTTATTAGGATTTTTATTCGGGCGAGAATTTTATATAAAAAAAGAGTTTCCCGGACCGACTGGGCCGAAACCCAGCCGGCCCATTCGAGTCGCCGCCGCTTTCCTCTGTCGTGCGAGGCACGAACGCCGAGGAGGAGTCCGAGCCAGACTCCGCCCCCGCCGGCCCCTCCTCCAAGCCGCGCCCCCCGGCCCCTTTATATACGCCGCCCCGCCGCCGCCTCCACCCTGTTCCACCACCACCATATCCGCTGCACACCGCCGCTAACCGCCACTGCTGCCGCGTCGCCGCCTGCCGAGCCGCCGCCCGCCCGCGCTGCCGACGCCTCCCACTTCCGCGCCTCGCCCCGCATCGCGCCGCCGCCGTCCCACATCGCCGCCTTGCCTCGCCGCCTCGCCGGAGCCCCGCCTCGCCGTCGGATCCCGCCGTCGTCGAGAACCGGTAGAAAACCGCCCTGGTTCGCCGGTTTGTTTTCGTTTTTTTTCGGTTTTCGGTTTAGATCGGTTTTTTAGGGTTTCTAATTAGCGGACGTTCACTCGAACGTCTCTGTTCGCGAATGTATTTGTTCGATTGTCTCTGTTAGTGAACGTCCGTTCGTTAGCGTTTTTCTTTTTATTTTATTTTCGGCCAGGGACCTATCCGCAATTATTTTTCTCGCAGATTAGCCCCTGATCTTCAAACCCTCGCAACTTTTTAACCGTTTATCCAAATCCAGTGAAACCAACGCCAAAATCTTCGTCTTGAACCCCTCTTTCCAGATAAGCAACTTGAACATGGTTTTGACAAATTTAAAATTTGGTTTCAAGCAGATTTGTTTTCGAACTTCTTTTGATCGTAGTTTGAGTTTCGTAGCTCCGATTCAATTGATTCTTTTTGCAATTCAAAGCTCTTCCGTTGAACTTTCAGTTTGGATCTTTTATATTGAGTTTTACCCTTGCATCTTATGCTTGAGTGATTATGTATGCTATTGTTTGTTTACAATAGAGTTTCTAGAGTGCGAAGTGTGCTACTACGAGTCACTAGGATTTTCAGAACGTCAGCAAGGCAAGTAACACTTTGATCATACCCCTTTATTACCCAGTTTTTATGCATTAGTTTCAATCCTCAAACATTGCATGGTTAGGATCTGATTAACATGTGGGTATTGGGAAGTAGATGATGAGGTAGAACCTATTGTCTTTATTCAAACCCTGGGAGTTACTTCTACGTTATGCTTATATTGCTATGCTATGCTTGTAGACGTGGATTGGTTGAGTGTATCCATGACAGATGTGAGAGTTATCATTAATGGTTAACTTAAGGTGGCAACTTTAATATACATCCGGGTGGATTGGTTGAGGCACCCTGGAGCACCAAGTGGTTGTCTGCGCACCTGGAGCAATCCAGCGCTGTCCTGGGATATCCCGGAGTACCCGTGTGATCATCCTATGGTTCGCCACCCAGGCTCAAAGGGATCATAAGATTATTCATGCTAGAAACTTCCGTGTGCAGCCACAAGCCATTATGGGCTCTGACATAGTTGAGTATGTTGCGTGACCTCTTTTAGTGGTAGTCTAGTAGATGTAGGGGAAGTAGGTGGTACTGTCTACCCAGAGTAAAGAGTTAATGCTTCTAAAAGACTGTGTCTTAGTCATCCGTTTCTCAAACACCATGTAGTGCGAGAAATTCAACGGAGGAGATCGAGTCTTGTGGGGAAAAGTGCGCAAACCTCTGCAGAGTGTAGAAACTAATCATGGTTAGTCGTGTCCCCGGTTATGGACATCTTGAGTATCTGGTTCTTGAATTATTTATTTGATCTCATCACTCTTAATTTAATTTGTTGGGTTATTAATATTGTTTAATTGGGATTGAGTTGGAGGAACCTTCTCAATATTTATCAACCAACTTTGTAGTTGATTAAAAATATATTCCTTTGCAGTAGGGAAAAATTGGCTTTATGCAAAATAAACTTAGAGCCTCCACTAGCCATATATGCATGTAGTGATAGCTATTATCTTGTTCATTGCTCTAAAGTGTTATTTTGCCAGCATATTCCATGTGCTGACGCGTTTCGGGATGCAGCGTATTATGTTGAAGACTTTTCAGACGAAGAATAAGGTGTGCTAGGTCGTTGTCGTGCACTCAGCTATGCCGTTGAAGTTGATGGACTCATTTACCTTCGATGCTTCCGCAGTTATCTTATTTAGATGGCCTTAAGCCATATTATTGTATTAAGTTCTCTTTTGAGACATTCGATGTAATAAGTGTGTGATTGAACTCTGTTATAAATCCTTCAAGTACTGTGTGTGTCAGCATTACCGATCCAGGGATGACACTATGCATACAGATTTGACCGTCTGAGGTCAGATCGCTACACAAAGTATTCATGCGATTGAGGTTTCCACTAATATGTTTGAGAGTTCATTATATTTTTGCAACTCAACCATATGTTTATGCAGATCACTCAACTTGTCTAAAATTTGGACCCCTTATTGAGTAAAAGAAATCCCCTTTTTGGTTGGCGGGATTCCCAAGATTCCCTCTAGAATCTCATAAGGAGCATTAGCATCAAGTTCAATAAAATCCCCTTTAGCGGCAAAATCCAAAAGTTGTCTATGATGCAAAGCTAATCCTATATAAGAATTTCGAAGCAAAATCCTTGCATATCCTTTAAGATTGCTAGTGCGATAAAATTCCATTAATCTATACCAACCATCTTTCAAAATTTTCCTTGTTTTTGCTTGAAGTATAGAACTTCAAAAGCTGGTGACAAAGGAGGGGTAGTTATGCTAGCCATAAAGACAAAGTAAGAAAGCAAGGTTGCACTCATAAACAGATCTGACGAGAAAACGGCGAACAAAAAAGAGGGCGAACAAAACTGCAAATTTTTGTGAAGCGGGGGAGATGAAAATGAGAGGCAAATGTCAAATAATGTAAATTGCAAGGAGATGAGATTTGTGATTAGTAACCTTATAGATGTTGATAATGTCTCCCCGGCAATGGCGCCAGAAATTCCTTTTGATGCAGCTTGAACTACGTCGGTATTTCCCCAAAGAGGAAGGGATGATGCAGCACAACTACAGTATGTATTTCCCTTAGTGGTGAGACCAAGGTTATCGAACCAGTACGAGAACCACGCGACACTATGTAAATGGTACCTGCACACAAAGAACAAATACTTGCAACTTGATGCGTAAGAGGGGTTGTCAATCCCTCTCGGGTAAAAGATAGATTGGTTTGTAGTAGACTGGATAAATAGATCTCGTGGAAACACAAAAAAATAACAACAAATTATAGAAAGGTATTTTTGGGTTTTTGGAATTATAGATCTGAAAATAAAAGCAAATAAAAATAGATCTCAAAGCAAATATATATGATAAAGAATAGACCCGGGTGTCGTGGTTCTAAGCCTGACAGTAGAGTGGGGGGTAGGTATGGAGAGGCAAGGTCCTAGCTATGGAGAGGTTGTAAACACAAGGGATGTACGAGTTCAGGCCCTTCTCAGAGGAAGTAATAGCCCTACGTCTCGGAGCCCGGAGGCGGTCGAGTGGATTATGAGTATATGAGTTACAAGGTGCCGAACCCCTCTACCTGTGGAGGGGGGTGGCTTATATAGAGTGCGCCGGGACCCCAGTCAGCCCATGTAGGAGAGGGTTTAAGGTGAGTTAAGTCCGGGGCGTTACTGATAACGCCCCACATAAAGTGTCTTTACTACCATAAAGTCTACTTAATTACAGGCCGTTGCAGTGCAGAGTGCCTCTTGACCTTCTGGTGGTCGAGTGAGTCTTCATGGTCGAGTCCTTCAAGTCAGTCGAGTGAGTCCCTCGTTGGTCGACTGGAAGGCGACCTCTTCTAAGGGTGTCCTTGGGTAAGGTACTTAGATAAGGTTCATGACCCTAACCTAGGTACATGACCCCATCATTAGCCCCCGAATGGATTGAGGCTTCGAGTGAGGAAGGAGTAGATGTTGTTTCCGATTAACCTTTGCACACTGGTCGTGCGTTGTTCTGGACCAAAGAATCTCTTCGTCGATAGTGAGCAACTTGTCTTCAGTCGACTCGATCCATTCTCTTCTTTCGTCGAGTGATCTTTCGGGCTTCGACGATCCCCGAGCGACGGATCGTGGGAAACCCCGCGTCTGACAGACTGATCTGCTATTCGCGGATTCCGCGGGATGCGAAATTTGGGGACGCGCGCGAAGCGGAGCGGACCGCGGCGTTCGGATGGGACGGGACATAGATGCCTCGATCTCCGCGCCGCTTTCTTCGCCACGTATCCCGTCTGCATAACTGTTCCTGGATATGATTAGATCGACCGGGCCCACCTGTCATCCACTCGGAAGGGACCTTATAAATGCGCCCGGCGAGGATTTTTGTACTGTGCCTCAGCATTCTCTCTCTCTCTCTGCTCCCTTCGTCCCCGTCCAGCGCGCTCGCTCTCGCCCCCGCACAACTTCCCCTCGCACATCTCGCCGGCAACCATGGCCAAGGAGAAGACGGCGGCGCTGGAACGTGCGAAGAAGGCGTTGGCGTCGGAGAAGGCGAAGGGGAGATCTACCAGCCGCGGCGGGTCTTCGTCCAGATCCCGCCTGCCGAAGGGCTGGGTCCAAGGAGACTGGATCCAGTCGACCATCACAGAAAAAGATCTCCTCGACATGGCCAACGAGGGCTTGATCCCTCATGGAGCTGCGAGGCTTCCGGGGAAGGAGTGGCAGCCCCAGCCAGAAGAGGGTGAGTGCGTGCTCTTGGCCACCCATGTTGATCGTGGATTTTCTTTGCCGTCGAGTATTTTCTTCCGTGGCTTCTTGAACTTCTTTGGAGCGCAGCTCCACCACTTTACCCCAAATTATATCGCCTATCTTGCCGCGTTCGTGTCCATGTGTGAGGGTTTCCTGGGCTGTCGACCGCACTGGGGTTTGTTCAAGCATATATTCACGTGTCGCTCTCAGACCGTGAAGAAGGCGAGCCCAGGCGATGAAAGAACCCGAGTCGTCCAAATGTGTGGGGGTCTGGGGATCCAGGTGAGGAATAAGAGCACCTTCCCGCCCATGACCTTTCCCGAGTCAGTCAGAGGCTGGCAGTCGACCTGGTTCTACTGCCAGGACCAGTCGACGCCGGGGCAGTCGAGTGGACTCCCTCAGTTTACCATGGACCGAGTGAACAAGCCCTCCTCTATGAAGTTGATTCCGGAGGAGAAAGCTGACGTGAAGATGTTGATGGAGCGCGTGGTGCAGTTGTTTCGGGAGGGAGTGACGGGCATGGATCTCCTGGAGGTCTTCCTTAGGCGTCGCATCCAGCCCCTTCAGTTCCGGAGCCACTGCATGTGGTTGTACTGTGGGACTGAAGACGAGACTCGAGTCCATCCAGAAGCAGTCGACGATGTCACTCTGGAAAGATGGATGGCAGCCGTTACCGGAAACAAGGATAACCCACGCGGAGCCAGAAGGATTCCTCCACTCGACCACAACACGATCCAAACAAGGTACGCTTGCTCTGCTCTCCACTGTGTTCTTGTCACATTCATTTCTGTTTATCCTGCCGACTGGTCGATTGATCCTTGTCTTGATATCTGCTAGGCCCTCACCGAGCTGTACTCGATGCCCAATGGGGCACAAGCTCCGACTGAGGAGGGTGAGGCGAGTGGGGGCGAGAGCCAGGAAGAGGAGGAATGGGACTCGGACGTTGCTGAGGATGATGATGACGATGATGATGATGACGGTGATGAAGATGACGTTGAAGACGAGGAAGAAGAGGAGGAGGAGGTCGTACCACCGCGCTCAGAAAGGCGGTCGAAGCTTGTCCACAACCCTTCGACTGAACGTGGTAAGGGGGTTGCGACCGCTGCTCAGTCGACCAAACGCCCTCGGACCACCTCTCCAGTGCCGACTGAAAAGGCGCCGAAGCAGCCCAGGGCGGCCCCGTCGAAGCCGATCAAGCTCCTGCCGAAGATGAAGGTGTCCATCCCCACCATATCAGGGTAATCGTGCTGCTTAAGTCTTCTTATTTTGTGTGAACTTTGTCTCTGGTTGACGCTGAAGTTAGTCGACTGATTCTTTGGAGTTGCAGTGCTGCTACTTCTGAGACCTCAGCCCGGGCTGATGACCATGAGATGGAGGACGCAGCAACTTCAAAACTAGGTACTATATTCTTAACGCCGTTTTTAGTCGACTGACTCGCGATCTCTGATCCTGATTCTTCTCCGTAGCTCCACCCAATGCTGTTATCAATCTCCCTGATGATGATGAGGATGAGGAACCGCTGAAGCGCAGAAGGAGTAGGAAAGCGTCCGCCAGCAAGGTGCCCCAGGATGTGACGGCGCCTGAGATTCTGATTGCGGAGGAAGAGAACACCACTCGACACACGGTGTCCTTCGCAGATCCATTGACGAGTGCTCAGCAGCCCTCCCTCTTCACGACGCACCACGTCCCAGAGGACCAAGCTGGCGCGGCGAAGGAGGCGATACGCCAAGCGGGAATCATGATGGAGCAGTTGAAGACCATCCGGGATGCGAGCCAGGCAGCTTATGACGCCAGTTCTGCCCTCCAAAGCAATGTTCAGGTCAGTCGACCACCGTTTGTTCTGTTGGATATGCTACCAAAAACTTTTCCTTTCCGGAATTTATAGTAGTCACCCACTGGGTGTGTCGATTAAACTCCGTGTTAGCGGGGGCACGCTGAGTGCACCCGCTGGGTGTAGTCCCCAAGGCTAAGGTCGACTGCTGGCAGTCGGCCTTAGGCTTTATGATGTCAATCTTTCTGTCAGTCGACTGGATTTCACAAACCGGTGGGGGCACGCTGAGTGCACCCACTGGGTGTAGTCCCCGAGACTGTGGTCGACTGCTTGCAGTTGATTACAGTCTTAAAGAATACATCTCTCTTTTTTTTTGAGGTCGACTGGTCGACTTTATCTTCAACAGGATTAGTGGGGGCACGCTGAGTGCACCCACTGGATGTAGTCCCCGAGACTATGGTCGAATGCTTGTATTCGGCTGTAGTCTTAGAAACGTGTGATTTTTCCTTTTTCACTCGGAAGTGAATTATATTTGACATTTAGTCGATTGGTTCTTCGCAGAACTCCTGTGATCTTGTGGCTCGCTACTCTGAGCTGGAAAACAAGCACACTCAACTCGAGCTAAGCTTGAAGCTGGTTCAGGAGAAGCTGACGAAGGCAAAGGAGGAGACTGAAGGTATGTTTGGTGAGACCCTGACGACTGCTTTTCCCCTTGCTTGTTTCAAAATCTGATCTTGCTGTAACTTGCAGGTAAGGTAAGGGAGGCCCAACAGAAAAAATACCTCGAACTAGCTGAGAAGATCAAGCTTGCTGACGAGAAGTTAGCTTCAGTCACCAAGCTTGAACAAGACAATACCAATCTGAAAGCTGCTCTTGGGATCGCCAACAAGGAGGTCAGTCGACTAAAAACTGATAAAGCTGCCCTGACCGACCAAGTCAGTAAGTTGACTGGGAAGAAAAATGATCTGGAGGCCTTCCTGAGTGGTCTTGCCAAGAAGCTTTTTCTTATGCTTGAAGGTAAACCTCTATGCTCAGCAAACATTTCCAATCGTGGTTTTTCCATTCGACCATCCCCTTGACTCAGTGATCATCCTTGCAGAATTTTGCCAAAACTTTGAAGAAGAAACTAGCCGGCTGGAGCCAAACCTCGACCCCGTCAATTCTCCGGTGAACGACGAAGTTGCCATGGATGTTTTTCGACTGGAGTCTCGTGTTGCAGCTGTCGTGGACTATCTCGCAAGGCTGAAGGCCGCCACATCTCGCATCGACTCGACGCTCTGGCGTGGGGAGACACTTCAGAATGACCTTGAGTCGCTGATGGCCCGCTTGAACACGATCCCTGGTCGAGTGCAGGAATGGAAGAAGTCCTCGGCTCGGTGTGGTGCAGATGTTGCTCTGTGTCTGGCCCGAGTCCACTGTAAAGATGCGCGAGAAGAGAAGCTGGCGGCCCTTCGGGTGGCCAACACCAGGAAACACGACTTCAGGTCCTTTATGGAAACTTTCCTTGCGGCTGCCACTCGGATCGCCGACGGAATTGACCTTGATGAGTTCGTTGCACCTTCCAGCCCTCCACAGGAGGGGTAAAAAACTTCTTCTAGCTCGACGCTTTAAATTTGCCTCGGTATGCCGAGTGGAATTGTAACCGATAAACCTTAACAGGCTTAACGCCTGAGCACTTTAGATTCCTTTAGATATCGATTCAAACTTGAATTTGGTGCTTGAATACGATTGCTTTTGGCTCGGAATGTCTTTTGCAGGTTCAAAGCAAGGCGCCTTTACTGCAATCGACTTATTCTTTAGTCCACTTAGGCGAGCACTGGGCTGCGGCTAAGCCTCCGAGTGGAAGCCCGGCTTACCACTCGGTAGGATTTCTATAACTTAGGCGAGCACTGGGCTGCAGCTAAGCCCCCGAGTGAGGGGTTTACTCTTCACTCGGTAGGATTTTGATAACTTAGGCTAGCACTGGGCTGCAGCTAAGCCTCCGAGTGAGAGGTTTGCTCTTCACTCGGTAGGATTTTTATAACTTAGGCGAGTGCTTGGACTGCAGCTAAACCTCCGAGTGAGAGGGTTGCTCTTCACTCGGTAGGATTTTTGTAACTTAGGCGAGTACTTGGACTGCAGCTAAGCCCCCGAGTGAGAGGCTTGCTCTTCACTCGGTAGGATTTTTTACAACTTAGGCGAGCACAGGGCTGCAGCTAAGCCCCCGAGTGAAAGTCTGGCTTACCACTCGGTAGGATTTTTTACAACTTAGGCGAGCACAGGGCTGCAACTAAGCCTCCGAGTGGGAGTCTGGCTCACCACTCGGTAGGATTTTTGTAACTTAGGCGAGTGCTTGGACTGCAGCTAAGTCCCTGAGTGAGAGGATTGCTCGCCACTCAGCGTGATTTTTTAAACTTAGGCGAGCACAGGGCTGCAGCTAAGCCCCCGAGTGAAAGGTTTGCTCTTCACTCGGTAGGATTTTTAAAAAACTTAGGCGAGTGCTAGCACTGCAGCTAAGCCTCCGAGTGAGAGGGTTGCTCTTCACTCGGTAGGGTTTTTGTAACTTAGGCGAGTCCTTGGACTGCAGCTAAGCCCCCGAGTGAGAGGTTTGCTCTTCACTCGGTAGGA
>NC_041393.1:247569824-247707806 GCF_002162155.2 Triticum dicoccoides
CTGCAGCTAAGTCCCCGAGTGAGAGGATTGCTCGCCACTCGGCGTGATTTTTTAAACTTAGGCGAGCACAGGGCTGCAGCTAAGCCCCCGAGTGAAAGGTTTGCTCTTCACTCGGTAGGATTTTTACAAACTTAGGCGAGTGCTTGCACTGCAGCTAAGCCTCCGAGTGAGAGGGTTGCTCTTCACTCGGTAGGGTTTTTGTAACTTAGGCGAGTCCTTGGACTGCAGCTAAGCCCCCGAGTGAGAGGTTTGCTCTTCACTCGGTAGGATTTTTATAACTTAGGCGAGTGCTTGGACTGCAGCTAAGCCCCCGAGTGAGAGGTTTGCTCTCCACTCGGTAGGATTTTGACAAACTTAGGCGAGTCCTTGGACTGCAGCTAAGCCTCCGAGTGGAAGTCTGGCTTACCGCTCGGTAGGATTTTGATAACTTAGGCGAAACGGATTCGCAGCTAAGCCTCCGAGTGGGAGTCTGGCTCACCACTCGGTAGGATTTTTACAAACTTAGGCGAAACGGATTCGCGGCTAAGTCACCCACTGAGGGGGAATTTTATTGGACAAAAATAAAAAGTGACAGAAATTATGGAGGAACTATGACACTATTATTTTGAGGTCCATGAACTACAGAAGTACTTTATTGCAACTCATCCGAGTGATAAAACTTAAGTATAAAATGGGTGGAGTAGTTCCGCGTTCCAAGCTCGGGGCTCGTCGATATTATGCTCGACGTTGTAAAGACGGTACGCCCCGTTGTGGAGAACCTTGGTGACGATGAAGGGACCTTCCCAAGAAGGAGCAAGCTTGTGTGGTTTGTGCTGATCCACTCGGAGAACTAAATCTCCTTCCTGGAAGGCTCGACCTCTCACATTTCTGGCGTGGAAACGACGCAAATCTTGTTGGTAGATGGTCGACCGGATCAGAGCCATCTCCCTTTCTTCCTCTAAAAGGTCGACTGCGTCCTGCCGCGCTTGTTCAGCCTCTGCTTCGTTGTAGATTTCAACTCGAGGAGCATTGTGGAGAAGATCACTCGGCAAGACTGCTTCAGCTCCGTAGACCAAGAAGAATGGAGTTCTTCCGGTTGACCGATTAGGTGTGGTCCGCAGCCCCCAAAGCACTGAGGGAAGTTCGTCGACCCAAGCTCCAGCCGCGTGTTTGAGATCACGCATCAGTCGGGGCTTCAATCCCTTAAGAATCAGTCCATTAGCTCGCTCTGCTTGTCCATTCGACTGCGGATGGGCGACTGAAGCGTAGTCGACCCGTGTGCCTTGGGAGTTACAGAAATCTCTGAATTCCTCCGAGTCAAAGTTCGACCCATTATCCGTAATGATGCTGTGCGGGACTCCATATCTGAATATTAGTTCCCTGATGAAGCTAACAGCAGTACCGGTGTCAAGGTTCTTGATTGGTTTAGCCTCGATCCACTTGGTGAACTTGTCGACTGCCACCAGTACATGCGTGAAGCCGCTTCGTCCTGTTCTCAAAGGACCGACCATGTCCAATCCCCATACTGCGTAAGGCCAGACGAGTGGGATGGTCTTTAGAGCCGATGCAGGCTTGTGCGACATATTCGAGTAGAACTGACATCCCTCGCACTTATCCACTATCTCTTTTGCCATCTCATTCGCCTTTGGCCAGTAAAATCCGGCTCGGTATGCTTTGGCCACGATGGTCCGAGAGGACGCATGATGACCACAGGTCCCCGAGTGGATATCATTGAGGATGAGTCGACCTTCTTCTGGTGTTATGCACTTCTGACCAACTCCAGTCGCGCTTTCTCTGTATAATTGTCCTTTGATTACGGTAAAGGCCTTAGATCGACGGACGATCTGTCGAGCCTCTTCCTCATCCTCCGGAAGCTCTTTTCTCAGGATATACGCGACATATGGAACTGTCCAGTCGGGAATGACCACCAAGACCTCCATGATCAAGTCGACCACCGCTGGGACTTCAATCTCAGTCGGATCTGTGGCACTCTTGGGCTGTGGAGTTTCTTCAGTGAAAGGATCTTCTTTGACTGACGGAGTGTGTATATGCTCCAAGAACACACCACTCGGAATGGCTTCTCTCTTGGAACCTATCTTTGCTAGATCATCAACTGCTTGATTTTTCAGTCGGGGTATATGATGGAGCTCCAACCCCTCGAACTTCTTTTCCAGCTTCCTCACTGCACTGCAGTATCCAGTCATGGCTGGGCTTCTCACGTCCCACTCCTTCATCACCTGGTTGACCACTAAATCCGAGTCGCCATAGACCATCAGGCGATGGACGCCGAGTGAAATGGCCATGCGCAACCCATATAAGAGGGCCTCATATTCGGCCTCATTGTTGGACGAATCAAAGTGAATCTGGAGCACATATCTGAGCTTATCTCCTCTGGGGGAAACCAGGACAACCCCAGCACCGGAACCATTCAACATCTTAGAGCCATCAAAGAACATGGTCCAATGCTCCGAGTGAACTTCAGTCGGCTGCTGCTGTTCAATCCACTCGGCGAGGAAATCTGCTATTGCCTGGGACTTAATGGCTTTCTTTGCCTCAAACTTGATATCAAGGGGAAGAAGTCCAATCGCCCATTTGGCCACTCGACCAGTTGCATCTCTGTTGTGCAAAATCTCTGATAGTGGAGCGTCGTTGACGACTGTGATGGAATGATCAGAAAAATAATGAGCAACCTTCTTTGTGGTCATGTATATTCCATACACAAGCTTCTGATAATGAGGATATCTCTGCTTGGATGGAGTCAAGACTTCAGACAAATAATACACTGGGCACTGAACTTTGAGAGCTTTTCCTTCTTCTTCCCGCTCGACCGTAAGCACAGTACTGACGACTTGTCCTGTGGCTGCGATATAGAGCAACAGAGGCTCTTTGCTGATTGGAGCAGCAAGCACCGGCTGGGTGGAGAGCAGAGCTTTTAGCTCGGCAAACGCTGCATCAGCTTCTGGAGTCCACTCGAACTTGTCTGTCTTCTTCATCAGTCGGTAAAGAGGCAATGCCTTTTCACCGAGTCGTGAGATGAATCGACTTAATGCGGCCAAGCATCCAGTAAGCTTCTGGACATCGTGCACTCGCACAGGGCGTTTCATTCGGAGAATTGTGCCAATCTTCTCTGGATTAGCGTCGATTCCCCGTTCGGAAACGAGAAAACCTAGTAACTTGCCACCAGGAACTCCAAATGTGCACTTTGATGGATTGAGCTTGATATCATACCTTCTGAGGTTGGCAAATGTTTCGGCGAGATCAGCGAGCAGGTCGGAACCTTTTCGTGACTTGACAACGATATCATCCATATATGCTTCCACATTCCGACTGATTTGAGTGAGTAGACACTTCTGAATCATTCGCATAAATGTGGCTCCGGCATTCTTGAGGCCGAATGGCATGGTGATATAGCAGAAGCACCCGAATGGAGTGATGAAAGCTGTTTTTACCTCGTCGGGTCCGTACAGACGGATCTGGTGGTACCCGGAGTAGGCATCTAGAAAAGACAGTCTCTCGCATCCCGCGGTCGAGTCAACAATTTGATCTATGCGAGGGAGAGGAAAATGATCTTTCGGGCAGGCCCGGTTGATGTGCTTGAAATCAATGCACATTCGGAGCGACTTGTCCTTCTTAGGAACCATGACGACATTAGCGAGCCACTCGGAGTGGTATATCTCTCGGATAAATCCTGCCGCCAACAGTCGAGCCACTTCCTCACCAATGGCTTTTCTCTTCTGGACGGCGGACCGCCGAAGATGCTCTTTGACTGGTTTTGCAGATGAGTCGACTCTTAGGCGATGCTCAGCCAGTCCCCTGGGAACACCTGGCATGTCAGCGGGCTTCCATGCAAAAATGTCCCAGTTCTCACGGAGGAACTGGATGAGCGCTTCTTCCTATTTTGGGTCGAGTGTTGTGGAGATGCGGGTCGGAGCTCCATCGGGGTCGGTCGGGTGAATGTGAACAGGCTTCGTCTCACCGGACGACTGAAATGCAGACTCTGTGGCGGGTTTCTTGGATCGTAGCAAGTCACTCGGATCTGCATTTTGCTTGTATTCCTCGAACTCGACCGCTGTCACCTGGGAATCGGCAATCTTTGAGCCCTTCTGAAAGCACTCTTCTGCCTTTTTCCGATCACCGGTGACAGTGATCACTCCTTTGGGGCCGGGCATCTTCAATTTGAGGTACACGTAACATGGTCGAGCCATGAACCGTGCGTACGCTGGTCTCCCCAAAATGGCATGATATGCACTCTGAAAATCCACGACCTCAAACGTCAACTTTTCTTTGCGAAAATGTTTCGAATCACCAAACACCACGTCCAAAGCTATTTGGCCGAGTGACTCGGCTTTCTTCCCTGGTATAACTCCATGAAAGCTCATGTTACTAGTGCTCAGTCGGGACATCGGAATGCCCATTCCTTTCAGTGTGTCTGCATACAACAAATTCAGCCCGCTTCCACCGTCCATTAGCACTTTTGTCAGTCGAGTGCCTTCGACAACTGGATCGACCACCAAAGCTTGCCTCCCAGGGGTGGCAATATGAGTCGGATGATCAGATTGGTCGAATGTGATGGGTATTTGGGACCATTTCAGATAATTTGCTTTTGCTGGGGCAACCATGTTCACCTCTCGGTTAATGACTTTCAGTCGACTCCTGCTTTCCACATCTGCAAAGATCATCAGAGTGGAGTTGATATGCGGATATCCTTCCTCACTGTCCTCCTTGTCTTCGGCCTTGTCCGACTCCTTCTCCTTGTCCTTAGACTGTTTTCCCTGAAACTGCTGGATCAGGAGTCGACATTGGCGAGTGGTGTGCTTCGGGTAGATGATATTCCCCTCTTCGTCTTTCTTCGTGTGGATGTGACATGGCATATCCATTACGTCGTTCCCTTCTTTATCCTTTACCTTCTTGGGGTTCCAGGATCCTTTTGGTTTCCCCTTAAACTTTCCCTGAGTCACGGCCAGAGCCTCTCCAGGAGCTGCCGGTTCAGCCTTCCGCTTCTGTTTCCGACTGGTGTTTCCTTTTTCCGACTGACTCGGCTTGTGCTTGCCGCTTCGGAGTCGGTCTTCTTCTTCGCCGTTGGTGTACTTGGTAGCAATCTCCATCATCCGACTCAAGGTCATGTCACCAGTTCGAACAAACTTCAAACTCAGTTCTCTGTTCTTGACGCCGTCTTTGAAGGCGCAGACTGCCTGATGATCAGACACATTCTCCACAGTGTGGTGCAAAGTGATCCATCTCTGAATATACTCTCTGAGAGTCTCATTAGCCTTCTGCACGCAGACTTGCAACTCTGTCAATCCAGCTGGTCGCTTGCAAGTTCCTTCAAACGTTCTGATGAACACTCGGGACAGATCTTCCCAAGTGTAAATGCTGCTAGGAGGTAATTGAGTCAACCATGCCCTGGCAGAACCTTCCAGCATGAGGGGAAAATGCTTCATGGCCACCTCGTCATTCCCACCACCAATCTGAACTGCCACTCGGTAGTTTTCAAGCCAAGTTTCAGGCTTAGACTCACCAGTGAACTTGCTGACTCCTATTGCCAACCTAAAATTGGGAGGGATAACTGCGGCTCTGATAGCTCTGCTGAAACATTCAGGACCAGAAACATGCACTCGACTGCTTGTGGGTGCATCTCTGTCGAGTCCGCCTCGATGGGCTCTGTTCCGGTTGACCAAACCTTGCACGATAATGGATCGCGCGTCGAAGCCTGGTTCTCTGGGGTCGACTGGAACCCTTCGCCCTGTACTGAACTGACGCCTGTCATCTTGCTGCCGAGGAGCGTAAGACCCACCCCTCGGAGGGGAATGGGGCACTCGACGCCTATCATCTCGGTCGAGTCGGTCACCATATTGGCCTCGCCGATTCTCGTGCCCCTCACGCCACGGAGGCGATCTGGGACTGTGAGCCGACTGAACCGTATTCACAGTGACGGATCGACTGTGAATTCTGTTGCGCGACTGAGACACGGCTGAATTCTGATCTCCTGCTGCCCGGAGCAGATCCCTGATCTGCATCAAACCTCTGCCAGCTTCCGACTGAGAAGGCTGGATGGACTCTGCTATACGGGTCGCAGCTGCTAAATTCTGGATTGGGGTTCGATATACCTGAGTCGGCGGGAAGAGTTGACGTCGACTAGTGTCGGGAACTCGTTGCCGCGCGCGCTCGTCGAGTGCTCGCTGAAGATTCTCCAGTCGAGTGCGTTCGGCCAAATTGGCCAGACGTGCCTCCTCCAAGGCACGAGCCTCGGGGGTTTCTCCTGCGATGGGAGTACGCAGGGCATCCACGTTCCTGCGGCGAAGTTCCTCTCTTTGCAGAGAGTCGAGTGGTTCGGGCTGGTACTCTTCGTGGCCTCGTGCGGGGTCGCCTCCGTCACCTGCTCCATCATCACGGGAGAAGCCGGGGGGACTGCGGGGCCCGTCGACCATCAAGATTTCCGCCGCTGGATCACTGCTATCGCACTCGGATGCAGTCTCTACGGAGCCAGTCGACAGATCGAACAAGCCGTAGAGAGATTCGTCGGGCTCGATTGCCGCAACTTGGATGGTGGCCGACTGGCGAGCCACCGCGTGCCTCACCCATCGCTGAAGCCTCGACCGGCCCGAGCGCTTGCGCTGGCGGGAGACCGGGAGGGTGGACGATGGAGGAGTCGTCCGATACGGGGTCGACGGTTGCCGCAGCAGAACGCCGCGGACACATGCGCGAAAATGCGTCGCACCGCGGACGGGGAGCGCATCAACGTCGAGTGGAGCCTCCTAGAGCCAGGCGGAGTCGTCGGCGATGAAGGTGAGAGTGCCGAGACAGACCTCTCGACCCTCGACCAAAACTCCAGCAGCCATCATGATGAAAGTACTCGGAAGAATCGCAACTTCTCCACAAAATCGCTAAAACACCAGCCCCACGGTGGGCGCCAACTGTCGTGGTTCTAAGCCTGACAGTAGAGTGGGGGGTAGGTATGGAGAGGCAAGGTCCTAGCTATGGAGAGGTTGTAAACACAAGGGATGTACGAGTTCAGGCCCTTCTCAGAGGAAGTAACAGCCCTACGTCTCGGAGCCCGGAGGCGGTCGAGTGGATTATGAGTATATGAGTTACAAGGTGCCGAACCCCTCTACCTGTGGAGGGGGGTGGCTTATATAGAGTGCGCGGGACCCCAGTCAGCCCACGTAGGAGAGGGTTTAAGGTGAGTTAAGTCCGGGGCGTTACTGATAACGCCCCACATAAAGTGTCTTTACTACCATAAAGTCTACTTAATTACAGGCCGTTGCAGTGCAGAGTGCCTCTTGACCTTCTGGTGGTCGAGTGAGTCTTCATGGTCGAGTCCTTCAAGTCAGTCGAGTGAGTCCCTCGTTGGTCGACTGGAAGGCGACCTCTTCTAAGGGTGTCCTTGGGTAAGGTACTTAGATAAGGTTCATGACCCTACCCTAGGTACATGACCCCATCACCGGGGGCCGTAGATTTCACTAGTGGCTTCTCTCGAGAAAAAGAGCATACGGCGGGTAAACAAATTACTGTTGGGCAATTTATAGAACTTCAAATAACTATGATGATATCCAGGCAATGATCATTATATAGGCATCACGTCCAAGATTAGTAGACCGAGTCCTGCCTGCATCTACTACTATTACTCCACACTTCAAGCGCTATCCAGCATGCATCTAGTGTATTAAGTTCATGGAGAAACGGAGTAATGTAGTAAGAACGATGGCATGATGTAGACAAGATCTATTTATGTAGGAATAGATCACATCTTGTTATCCTTAATAGCAACGATACATATGTGTCATGTCCCCTTCTGTCACTGGTATTGAGCACCGTAAGATCGAACCCATCACAAAGCACCTCTTCCCATGACAAGAAAAATCGATCTATTT
Source organism: Triticum dicoccoides (assembly GCF_002162155.2). Lineage (NCBI taxonomy): Eukaryota > Viridiplantae > Streptophyta > Magnoliopsida > Poales > Poaceae > Triticum > Triticum dicoccoides. The sequence goes on from NC_041393.1 coordinate 247,577,675, forward strand.
GGCCTAACTAAACCAAAGATTCGAAGAAGAAATATGAGGCTATAAGCAATCATGCATATACGAGATCAAAACTCAAATAACTTTCATGGATAAAATAGATCTGATCATAAACTCGAAGTCCATCGGATCCCAACAAACACACCACAAAAAGAGTTACATCAAATAGATCTCCAAGAGACCATTGTATTGAGAATCAAAAGAGAGAGAGGAAGCCATCTAGCTAATAACTACGGACCCGAAAGTCTACAATGAACAACTCATGCATCATCAGAGAGGCACCAATGAGGATGATGAACCCCTCTGTGATGGTGTCTAGATTGGATCTGGTGTTTATGGAACTTGCGGCGGATGGAATTTTGTTTCGTCGACTCCCCTAGGGTTTTTGGATTTTCAGGATATTTATAGAGCAAAGAGGCGGTGCGGGAGTGATGACCCACAAGTATAGGGGATCAATTGTAGCTCATTTCGATAAGTAAGAGTGTCGAACCCAACGAGGAGCAGAAGGAAATGACAAGTGGTTTTCAGCAAGTTAATGTCTGCAAGTGCTGAAATTATAAGTAACAGAGTAGTTTGATAATAAGATATTTTTGTAACGAGCAAGTAATGATAGTAGTAAAAAAGTGCAGCAAGGTAGCCCAATCCTTTTGAGGCAAAGGACATGCCAAAATGGTCTCTTGTAGTGAGCAAAGTGTTCTTGAGGGTACACGAGAATTTCATCTAGTCACTTTCATCATGTTTGTTCGATTTGTGTTCGCTACTTTGATAATTTGTTATGTGGGTGGATTGGTGCTTAGGTGCTGTTCTTACTTGAATAATCCTCCTACTTATGATTAACCCTCCCGCAAGCATCCGCAACTACGGGAAAAGTATTAAGAATAAATTCTAACCATAGCATTAAACTTTTGGATCCAATCGGTCCCTTACGGAATAGTGCATAAACTGGGGTTTAAGCTTCTGTCACTCTCACAACCCATCATCTAATTACTACTCCACAATGCATTCCCTTAGACCCCAATATGGTGAAGTTTCATGTAGTCGACGTTCACCTGACACCACTAAGGGAATCACAACATACATACTATCAAAATATCGAACACACATCAAGTTCACATGATTACTTCCAACATGATTTCTACCGTGACCTCAAGGACAAAAGTAACTACTCACAAATGATAATCATGCTCAAGATTAGAGGGGTATTAAATAGCATATTGGATCTGAACATATAATCTTCCACCAAATAAACCATATAGTAATCAACTACAAGATGTAATCAACACTACTAGTCACCCACAAGCACCAATCTATAGTTCTGGTACAAAGATTGAACATAAGAGATGAACTGGGGTTTGAGAGGAGATGGTGTTGTTGAAGATGTTGATGGACATTGCCCTCCCCAAGATGGGAGAGTTGTTGGTGACGATGATGATGATGATTTCCCCCTCCGGGGGGGAAGTTCCCCCGGCAGAATCGCTCCGCCGGAGGGCAAAAGTGCTCATGCCCAAGTTCCACCTCGACACGGCGGCACTCCGTCCCGAAAGTCCTCTCCTTATTTTTTATAGGTCAAAATGACTTATATACCAAAAGATGGGCACCAGAGGTGGGCCTGGGTGAGCACAACCCACCAGGGCGCGCCTGGGCTCCCTGGCGCGCCCAGGTGGGTCGCGCCCAGGTGGGTTCTGCCCACCTAGTGAGCCTCCTCTGGTACTTATTTGCTCCAATATTTATCAAATATTCCATAAAATTCTCCATGAAGTTTTAGCTTGTTTGGAGTTGTGCAGAATAGGTAGCCTGATGTAGCTTTTTCAGGTCCAGCTGCCGGAATTCTCCCTCTTGGTGTGTACCTTGCAAATTATGAGAGAAAAGGCATTAGAATTACTCCAAAAAGCATTATTATACATAAAAACATCATAAACAACAGTAAGAAAACATGATGCAAAATGGACGTATCAACTTCCCCAAGCTTAGACATCGCTTGTCCTCAAGCGAAAACCAAAATCGAAAAACATGTCCACATGCTTAGAGAGAGAGGTGTTGATAAAAACAAAATACAGACATAGAAGCATCATGTAGATTATTATAACAGCAAGAAATTTAAACATAAGACTTTTATCATAGAGCTTTTATCATAGACTTCCCATGAATAAGTGACAATTCATCACACAATTGAAGTATAAAGCATAAACTCTATTAGAAACCAACAAACTATGTTGTCAGTCAACTTTGCAACTACAATTCATCATATTTTCAGGAAGGGTCACGTATCGGAGCCTTTAGGCAAGTCCACATACTCAACCATCTTATAGTCTTCTATGATTGCTAACACTCATCGCATACACATGAGCAAAATGTTTCAACCGGACACATAGAAAGACTGGGGCTTATAGTTTTGCCTCCCAATGTATTCACCTCAAGGGTGATCTCAACAATAATAACTCATGCCACCCATATTCAACTGGACATATGTTCCTAGATCTTTCCTCACCACATGATGCTTGCCAAAGGAGAAAAATAAAAAGGAATAGAGAGAAAACTTTGACTCTTGCATAAAAGGAAAAGATAGGCCCTTCGTAGAGGGAAGCAGAGGTTGCCATGTGCTTATTTGTTTGTATGCTCAACCCCTTAGTGCAAAAGAACGTCACATTGTATTGCCCCTTGTGATAGCGACCTTTATTATGCAATCTGTCGCTTTTATTCTTCACCATCACAAGTTCGTACAACGCTCAATTTTGTCTTACACTAAATGATCTCACACTTTTAGAAGCAATTTTTATTGCCTTATTGCACCGATGACAACTTACTTGAGGGATCTTGCTCAATCCCTAGGTAGGTATGGTGGACTCTTGAAAATAAGATTTGGGTTTAAGGGTTTTTGGATGCACAAGTAGTATCTCTACTTGGTGCGAAATTTTTGGCTAGCAAAGATAGGGGCAAGCACCACATGTTAATGGATCTAACAATATGACTTCTATGTGAATATGAACAAACATAAATCATTAAGTTGTCTTCCTTGTCCAACGTCAACAATTTTGGCATAGAATATTTTGATGGGGGCTCACAATCACAAAAGATTTCTAGGATACATATTTATATGTGAATCTTCTCTTCCCTTATTAATTCTTTCATGAGTTGCATCATTGACTAATGCTATGTTTATCAATCTCTAATAAAAAAATTCTACTTATACTTTTCCTTATGTGGTGTCATCACCTACCATAGGATTAGCATATGATCTTCTTGATTTATTTCCTTTCTTTTTATTGCAACATGAAAGTAAAGAAAGCAAAAACTCAAACTAACTTTATGATATATCTCGCAAACGATTACAAGGATAGATCACTAAGCAAAACTCTCAAAAAGAAAGGACCGAACTAAACTTTTATTCATCTAATAGCAAAGGATCGAACTAAAATAAGTAAAGGCAAAATATAATGGGGATGATACGATACCGGGGCACCTCCCCAAGCTTGGTGGAATCCAAGGGGAGTGCCCATATCCGATACTCAATTTTCTTTTGGCGATGAAGAAGAAGGTGGTGGTGATGAAGTGGATGCGATCTTGTCCTCAGGTTTCCATGGCAGAGGTCCACCATCGTAAGAGGAAGAATGAGTCTCACGGGTCCTGCAACTGGCAGCCAAACTCATACCTTTAAACCTCGCCTCATATTCAAAGACTTGGTTTTGAAGATCATAGATCTGGCTTTAAAGGAAGTTGATTTGCTCGTTGAGGGTGAAGATGATGTCCTTCATGGACTTGCTATCCACCTTGAGATCATGGGAAAGGTCTGTGATCATGAGGTGATTGGCATTGAGTCCACGCTCCACCATCCCCTTGCACCGGAAGACCTCCTGCTCCATAGCCTCAAGCCTGGCCTCCACGGTTCCCGTACCCTTGGGTCCTTGCACATCGCAGATGTGCAGCACCCCCTCATGCATCTGGATGGCCTGAGGGCGCTGCACCACCTCCCGCAAATATGGGTTGATGACGTTCTTGAAGAATTTGTCCTTATAGGAGCTTGAAGCAGCCATGGTAGATGGGATCTGACAGAAAACATCAAGGAAAAGAAAACAGAAGATTTCTCCGTGATACATTGGTTAATAGGTTCGGGGGGTATATAAAGATTTTTTATCTTGGGAAACAAGCAAACGGAAGAAAAACAGAGTCCGAAAGGTGCCCCAGGTGGGCACAACCCACCTGTGCGCGCTAGGCAAGCCAGGCACGCCCTGGTGTCCTGTGCCCACAAGGGTTTCCCGGTAGTTTCTTATTTTCCTAATTTTCTAAATATTCCAAAACTGCTAAAAAATATTTTTGCGGATTTTTCAGAGTTCGTTTACTTATCGTATCACGTACCTCTTTATTTTCACGATTCTGGAGTATTCCGGAAGGACTCTTTTATGTGTTCTTCCCATGTCAAAGTTTGGATAACATTGCTTTCAACATTAATGGGCGTACCTGAGATATAATGTTTTATTCGTTGCCCATTAACAACTTTCGGGTTAGTACCTTTGGCATTATTTATTTTGATAGCTCCAGACCAGTAAACCTCCTCAATAACATAGGGTCCTTCCCATTTTGAGAGGATTTTTCCTGCAAAGAACCTGAAACGAGAGTTGTACAAAAGAACATATTCTCCAACTTTAAACTCACGCTTTTGGATTCTTTTATCATGCCATCTTTTAACTTTTACTTTAAACAACTTGACATTTTCATAAGCTTGGGTTCTCCATTCATCTAATGAGCTAATATCGAATAATCCATTTTCATCGGCAAGTTTGAAATCATAGTTGAGTTCCTTGATTGCTCAATATGCTTTATGTTCTAATTCAAGAGGCAAATGACAAGATTTTCCACAAACCATTTTATAAGGAGACATACCCATAGGATTTTTATATGTTGTTTAGTAAGCCCAAAGTGCTCCATCTAATTTCTTAGACCAATTCTTCCTGGACCTATTGACAGTCTTTTGCAAAATTGATTTTATTTTTCTATTGCTAAGCTCAACTTGACTACTAGACTGAGGATGATAAGGTGATGCAATTCCATGGTTAACATCATACTTGGCAAGCATTTTATGGAAAGCACCATGAATAAAGTGTGAACCACCATCAGTCATTAAATATCTAGGGACTCCAAACCTTGGGAAAATAACCTCCTTAAGCACTTTAATAGAGGTGTTGTGATCAGCACTGCTGGTTGGAATAGCTTCTACCCATTTAGTAACATAATCAACAACAACCAAAATATGTGTATACCCATTAGAGGAAGCAAAAGGTCCCATGAAATCAAATCCCCAAACATCAAATGGTTCAATAGCAAGTGAATAATTCATAGGCATTTCTTGACGCTTACCGATATTACCTATTCTTTGGCATTCATCACAAGATAAGACAAACTTACGGGCATCCTTGAAGAGAGTAGGCCAATAAAATCCAGATTGCAATACCTTGTGAGCAGTTCTATCTCCAGCATGATGCCCTCCATATGCTTCGGAGTGAAATTTCCGAAGAATTTGTCCCTGTTCATGCTCACGTACACAACGTCTAATAATACCATCTACTCCTTCTTTATAAAGATGTGGGTGATCCCAAAAGTAGTGTCATAAATCATAGAAGAATTTTTTCTTTTGTTGGTATGTAAAGCTAGGTGGGAAATATTTAGCAACTATATAATTAGCATAATCGGCATACCAAGGAGTATTATGATCGACATTTATTGCAGCTAACTACTCATCAGGAAAACTATCATCAATAGGTAGTGGGTCATCAAGCACATTTTCAAGCCTAGACAAGTTATCAGCTACGGGGTTCTCAGCTCCTTTCCTTCAGTGATATGCAAATCAAATTCTTGTAGCAAGAGAACCCATCGAATAAGTCTAGGTTTAGCATCTTTCTTTTCCATAAGATATTTAATAGCAGCATGGTCGGTGTGAACAATAACTTTAGAGTCAACAATGTAAGATCTAAATTTATCACAAGCAAACACCACTACTAGAAATTCTTTCTCGGTAGTAGCATAATTCTTTTGAGCATTGTCTAGAGTTTTACTAGCATAATGAATAACATTTAGTTTCTTATCAACTCTTTGTACTAGAACAGCACCAACAGCATAATCATTAGCATCACACATAATTTCAAAAGGCAAGTTCCAATCAGGTGGTTGAATAATAGGTGCGGAAATTAAGGCTTTATTGATTGTTTCAAAGGCTTCAAAACAATCATCATCAAAAACAAAAGGGACATCCTTTTGCAAAAGGTTTGTAAGAGGCCTAGAAATTTTAGAGAAGTCTTTGATAAATCTCCTATAGAAACCAGCATGACCTAGGAAACTACGGATACCTTTGATATCCTTAGGACATGGCATTTTCTCAATTGCATCAACCTTAGCTTTGTCCACTTCGATACCCTTTTCAGAAATCTTATGTCCCAAGACAATACCTTCATTAACCATAAAGTGGCACTTCTCCCAATTCAAGACAAGATTCGCTTGTTCACATCTCCGCAAAACTCGATCAAGATTGCCTACAAAATCATAAAAAACTTCCCATAGACGGAGAAGTCATCCATGAAAGCCTCAACAATCTTTTCACAAAAGTCAGAGAATATAGCATACATACATCTTTGAAAGGTAGCAGGTGCATTGCATAAACCGAAAGGCATACGTTTATAAGCATAAGTTCCAAAGGGACAAGTGAAAGTGGTCTTTTCTTGATCAGGTTGAGAAACAGGTATTTGTGAAAAACCAGAATATCCATCAAGGAAGCAAAAGTGTGTGTGCTTAGATAATCTTTCTAGCATTTGATCAATAAAAGGAAGAGGGTAATGATCTTTTCTAGTTGCTTTATTTAATTTTCTAAAATAAATTACCATTCTACAGCCTCTAACAATTCTTTGTGGAATAAGTTCATTCTTATCATCTATTTATATATAAAAAGTACTTCATGGGCTAACCAGAAAAAAGAAAATTAGCCTAGAAATTACCACAAAAAGTAGAAACATCTGACCGTTAATTTAACACTAAAAAATATATGGGCATTAGATTAGATTTAACTTCAAAATTACCCACCATTGCCATTATATTACCTTATAATAGGAAAAACTTCCCTCACGTCTACCTTTTATATTTCTTTTAAAAGTCTTAACCTACCGTGGCTAACTTATGAAGAAGCGATCTAACAAAATCAAAAGAAACCTACGCTAAGGAACCCTAGCTTCCCTAAATCATCTTCACGGTCTCTCAAAAAAAATCATCTTCACGGCCATTGCATTGGGGTGTTTCCAGGCTTGCACGCATACATCCTTCCTCCTCTCAGGTCAGCGATCCAGCAAATAGGGCTGGAAGGCACATGTCGCCCCTCCAAGGTGGCTCTCACAACAATATGCAGCATGACCAGCGGCCCAAGCAAAGATAGGTTTGTTGATCGCTTCTCCCAAACAATCCAACCCTGCACGGATCATTTGCATGTATTCTCTTTTGTTTTTTTCCTAATACCATATACATTGATCTCAGGATCAATCTTACGGCTTCTCCCAAACAATCCAACCCTGCATTTATCATTTGCATGTATTCTCTATTGATTTTGTTCCTAATACCATATACAGCAATCTCAGGATCAATCTTACAGTCCATCACATATTGTTTACACCAATCTCACAATCAATCTCACAGCCTCATAAACAAAACCCATGATAGATTAGATTTGTACCCATCGCATGCAACCCTCCAGCTTTTTACTTGTCATTTTTGCAGATGATGTAGCTATTACTCCAAATAAATATACACGGCAATGATGGCTTTCTAGCAAAGAAGAAAAATAACTCTCACAAGCAAGTGCCCGAATATCCTCAATTGTGCCATCGGTCCATCGAGCGAGTCTCAAGTAAGTACCATCTGCACAGATCAAAATCAATAATCAGTCAAGATGGTATGACTAAGAGGTAAGTAGCTACAAAGTTCAATCCAGATCTACAATTTGACATTCATGAACCTGGTATTTCTTTTAGGGGTGTGTAAAGGACTACAAATAACACAAAGTGTACAACATAAAAAATTAGGATAGAGAAAAAAAACAAATCGTCTATCATTTTCTTTTCAGTACCAAAAAGAACAACTATACATTATGAATTTTAAATTGATGCTGAATTAGGAAACTTGAATAGGACATTGGAGAGGGCGGATATGGAAACTTGGGACGTCAGAAATCCAAGCTGCAGGTGAGTATGTGGTGCAATATTCTGGTACGAAGAAAGAACTTCAGGTAGAGCGAGAAGCATGCCATCTTTCAGACTGCTACCAACAGGGCAAGGTTGACTTTCCACTATTGAGAGAGCCGCAGGATAACCATGCCAAATTGCCAAGGAAACACTACATGCAAAATATTCAGATTGTACAAGTCCATGTCCGCTTTCACATCAACGGGAGGAAAGGTAGACATAAAAATAAACAATGGTCGTGGAACTTATGTATTTTGAATGAATGGCCAAAAATACCTCAGAATAGGAACTCTACTACCTGAAGGTAAAGACGAACCATGCACAGTGCAGTTATGCACCTATGAACCTACAAATGAGGTAAAAACAGGATTAACGCGTCAGCATCAGAAGATACAAGGGAGTCAACAGATCATCACATTGTCGAGGGCCTTAAAAATATGTTGGATAGAGATAATGGACTAGCAAAAACACTCAGAATGGCAACCGAAGTTGCAGGCTTGATTGTGAATGATACAATAGGGAATAGAAAAGGATGGATATCATTGTTCAGTAAAAGGCCATTAGGCCGAGAAGAATATCAAAGAAACATTCATAATTCATGGCTCTGCAGTATCCATTATTATTCCCCTACAGAAAAGATGGGTACAGAGGAAATATACAAGATATATTAAAATAAGGTGCAAAATGCAAGAGAAAGCATGTAACAGTGTTGGAATACAATGAGTCATATACAACACCATACTAACCAATCGAAACACTTCTTGGTGTGTGAAAAGCTAAAACTGCAGTTAAGTGTGGATGCCCTTGCATGCATTTTACAGTACAAACTGGACTGGATCAAAAGACACCAAGGACACCTAAGAATGGAATTATATGCTGGCTTGCAAGAGGCAATAGAAAGAGGAGACACAAGGGATGAACAGGTAAGAAAGAGAATACTACTTCCATGCTCTATTTATAAAGTGCCCTGCTTCAGACGCTTCAGCATCGCTTAAGCGGTAAGGCGCCCTGACAGCGCCTTAGAAATATACCCGCTTTAGGCGCTTAGGCGTCGCTTAAGTATCAGAGCGGATGGTGCTCACTTTAGGTTGCTTTACCACCTTATAAACCATTCTGCCATGTGCCATCCAGCTTCATAGATAGCCCAAGATACAAAGCACAAAACTACCAGGATGCCATGGCAATATGTCAGTGAGTTGGATATGCAGACCAATTTGTGACATTCATGTTCAACGCAGCTTGGCCGGAGATACAGTCTATGCTACAGGAAGTAGGCCAAGCTGCATCAGAAAGACCTGATATTGTTGACTGAGTGTTCCACATAAAGCTCAAGGAGTTCATGAGACACAAGAGAAATGGGTACTCAAAACACTTGCAAGTAATACCATGCTGACTTGATCACACCGGTTATTTTCTTTTCTATAGCAAATAAACTAACGAGGACATATGGTCAAGAACATAGTCAACAAAAAAATATTCAAAGGGTAGGAACGAAAAACACGAGTACATATGCTACTAGCTGTTTTAGATAACCATAAGTAGATGGAAAATTAGTACACTGCAAACTATCCTCAAAATAAAATTGAATTTTCTATGCACACATGATATGGCAGAACGGATATGATCTACTACTCGCGGAAGTATTTGTAACATGCATCAACATTCGATGGAAGTAGCTCAATAATACCAATAAGTCGACACTATATATTATCTAACATTTGAAGCAAATTCTATTGTACTACCTCCATTCCAAAATATAAGACGTTTTGGTAGGATAAAATGGCCTACCAAAATGTCTTATATTTTGAAATGGAGGTAGTACGACAATAGTGACAACCGACAACATCCATGGATTGTTAGAGTTCATATGTAAAATGTAATAGCGCCTATTTTCATATTCACTTTTAAAAATTAATTCTATATTTGGAAAATAGTAAAACTAAAACTAATTACAAATTAACTAATTAATTTCTTAGATGTTTTGAATATGAATGGGGGCAGGGGGCCTAACACTTCAGATACCTGTCCCAAGTACGGGAAAATGTGTATGGGGCCATAAATAGATTTACATATTTCACTAACAAGGCGTGCCTTCATGTACATTATATTGCTTTAGCCATACATATGCAGAGAAAGGATAAGAAACAAGAAAAAAATACGAGTATGAGATAGGCAGGAAAGGAAGAAGGGGGACCTGCAGGTGAAGAATGAGCCGCCGAAGTCAGGCTTCCACTGTCGAGGATGAAGATGACCTGCCCGGGCGCCTCGCTCCGGGACGTCCACGATGCGATGGAATACAACACCACCAGCATCCTCACAATCGAGGTGGATTCGAGCAGGATATGGGAGACGAGATCCACGCCCACGTCGCCACCAAGGACGTCGACGGCAGCGGCACTGTCAAGATCGACAAGCTAGCCTTCTCCATTGTGTAGCTTCTCATCGAGCCCTGCTAACCCTACATCGCCGTCGACCGACTTGGCAGATCGAGGAGGCGTACAGGGAGCCAAATCAGGCGCACGAGATGGCCACCCCGTCGCCGCGACAGTCAGCCGAGCTGCAGAGGTGCGTGCAGGTGTGTACGAGCAAGGTCGCGGCAAGGAATCAAGAGGAGAAACTGAGGTGGTGTTGGGAATTAAATCCGCAGCGCTCGGGTGGAACGAATCTTGTACAAAGGAGATCAGGAAAGATGAACATTTGGTGAGCTTAGAGAATAAGGAGAAAGGGGATCGGGAAAGATGAACATTTGTCACTGTGTGAAATAATGAATAGTAGAAGAAGAGTGGAGAAGTCAAGATGACTATGGAATGGGGAAAGTCAAGAAGATATATATTCTTTCTTTGACCTGGAACCACTTGGATCCCATTACTCAACTGGCTCAGCGACATCGCTGGCCACCAACACGCATACATCGTTAGGCACAGCCTCCATCCACAGACGGTGAGGTACCTGGCCATTACTCCCCAATGCAGCAAGTGCATGGGCAACCTTATTACAATCTCGAGGAGCAAACACATAGTTTACGATATTAAAACTAAGACGAATAAACTGGCGAATGTCTCTGTATAGAATGCCTTCAGGAGCTCGATCATAGCTTGTACTTTGCAGGGCCTTCAGTAGGATTTGACAGTCTGATTCAATCACTATGTTGGAGATACCCCATGCAGCCGCTGCCGCCAATGCGTTAAAACACGCTTCCGCTTCGGTTTGTAATGCACTGCTCGCATGCAAAAAAATTCCAGTCCCTGCTCCGCGCGCATCCTCAGCGCTATCACGGATAATGAAACCCCAACCCCCACTCCCACTGGTACTATGAAACGCCCCATCGATGTTGATTTTCAACATGTCCTCATCAGGTCTTGTCCATCTGCTAGGCTGTGCAGCAGCCGGCACTGTCTGCTCCTTACTAAAAAATTGCATTGATTCAATCGCCCAGGACCTAGCATGAGCAGCAGTAACTTCAACTGAGATATTGGTGGGACCCATCGCACGTATGGCCTTTCATAACGTGATAATATAAGCCATGTGTCTGTACATGAAGCAGAGTGGATACTTTCAGAGCAAAATATATAAACGTGATGATATAAACACCCTTGCTACAGCTGCTGCTGCTTGCACGTGTATGAAAGCAAATACTGACCAACAAAACCATTATGGATGTGTATAGCTTTTAGGCGTGGGTATACACGCACATGATTCAGAAGAAAAGATTGTAAAAAATTGCAACAAAAATATTCTAGCATAATACTTCATGTTTAATGTTTCAACAAATATTGAGGTGTATCGTACTATGAGTGAAAACAATTATAGCTAGAAAAACCATGAATTGTAGCTTTCACATAGCATTGGTTCTATCGTATTTCACTAACAATACAAAAGAACTATTTATATCAAAAATTAAATAAATACGACTATTATGCTAGATCATGTATGTTTCCAAAATGTTTCAAAAATACTTTATTATTTTTACAATTTTAATTTCAAAGCCCGCGCAACAAGGTTCACAGTTCTATTTTCGTAAATATTGTATATAACTTTTTTGAACAAAACCACTCAATAAACTATGCCAATCTATAATATTGCTAGCAAAATAAACTATCACTACACAAACAAAAACATAACTTTTAAATTGGTGCTTACATGAAAAACTGAGCACCATGATAAAATTGTCACGATAAATATGCAAACGAAAATTTGAAGAATACAAACGATCACAAAACAAAAGTTCGTACATAATGCATAATTATCAACTAAAGTATCAAGGGACACCAAATATATTTATAACTAAAATTCAAACATTACAAAAACTCTGCTCGCAAAGTACCTATATTTGAAATTTTAATCAAATTCGCTTTCAATTTTCTGTTACATAAAACAAAAAATATACACTCACATTTAACTTAATAAAATCCTAGCCCGCGCATCGAGCGGGCTACTTTGCTAGTTAGGAACAACAGTAATACCTCCTTTCTTAGGGACACAATGAACATGACTTACCCATCTACTATCAGCTATAGGATAGATTATACCTGCTTCCAGAAGTTTTAATATCTCTGTTCTTACCACTTCTTTCATCTTTGGATTTAACCGACGTTGATGATCAACAACGGGTTTAGCATCAGGTTCCATATTAATCTTGTGCTGACATAGAGTGGGACTAATGCCCTTTAAATCATCAAGAGTATATCCAATGGCAGCTCGGTGCTTCCTTAGAACTTTCAATAATCTTTCTTCTTCATGTTCTGAAAGGTTGATATATCTTCTTTTCATTAAGATAAGCATATTTCCAAGTTTCTGGCAATTGTTTTAATTCAAACACAGGATCATTTTTAGATGGAGGAGGACCTCCTAGAGTTTCAACAGGCAAATTGTGTTTAAGCAGAGGACGTTGTTCAAAGAAAATATCATCTATTTCATTTCTTTCATGCATATGTAAATCATTTTCATGGTCTAGCAAATATTTCTCTAGTGGATCAGTAGGAGACACAGCAATAGAAGCAAGACCAATTATTTCATCCTGACTAGGCAATTCTTTTTCAAGAAGCTTTCTACTAAACTTGGAGAAATTAAATTCATGAGACTCATCGCCAAAACTAACACCGATAGTTTGTTTCTCACAATCTATTCTAGCATTAACGGTGTTCAAGAAAGGTCTACCAAAGATAATTGGACAAAAGTAATATTGTGGGGAACCAAGAACAAGAAAATAAGTAGGGTATTTTATTTTCCCACACAAGACTTCAACATCTCTAACAATTCCAATTGGTGACATAGTGTCTCTATTAGCAAGTTTAATAGTAACATCTATGTCTTCTATCTCTGCGGGTGCTATGTCATTCATAATTTCTTGATATAAGGAGTAGGGAATAGCACTCACGCTATCACCTATGTCACATAAACCATGATAACAATGATCCTCTATTTTAACTGAGACAACGGGCATGCCAACAACAGGTATGTGTTTATCCTTTTTATCAGGTTTGGCAATTCTAGCAGCTTCTTCACAGAAGTACATAACATGCCCGTCTACATTTTCTTCCAAGAGATCCTTAACCATAGCAATACTAGGTTCTACTTTAATTTGTTCATCTGGTTTAGGTGTTCTAATACCACAGTTGAAACTTTAGCATGTTCCTTTATCCTAACAGGAAAAGGTGGTTTATCAATATAAGTAGTGCGAACAACTGGATCAACATTATAAAGTATAGTTTCTTCCTTAGCTAATGTCGGTTCTTTAATTTCTTCTTTAATAGGTCGGTGATATTTAAACCACTTCTCTTTAGGGAGATCAACATGAGTAGCAAATGATTCACAAAAGGAGGCTACTATCTTAGAGTCAAGTCCATATTTAGTGCTAAACTTTTGAAAAGCATCGGTATTCATAAAAGATTTAACACAATCATACTTAAGCTTAATAACTGACTCTTTACCTTCGTCGAGTTCCCAATCTTCAGAGTTGCGTTTAATTCTTTCCAAAAGATCCCACCTGAATTCAATAGTCTTCTTCATAAAAGAACCAGTACAAGAAGTATCGAGCATGGATTGATCATCACGAGAAAGCCGAGCATAAAAATTCTGAATAATAGTTTCTCTTGAGAGCTCATGATTGGGGCATGAGTATAACAATGACTTAAGCCTCCCCAAGCTAGAGCGATACTTTCTCCTTCACGAGGCCAAAAATTATATATGTAATTCCGATCACGATGAACCAGATGCATAGGATATATTTTTTGGTGAAACTCCAATTTCAATCGATTCCAGTTCCAAGCTCCAATATCATCGCATAGCCTATACGATGCCAATGCTTTTCCCTTCAAAGATAAAGGGAAATAATTCTTCGTAACTTTTTCTCCGGGTAAACCTGCGAGCTTAAACAATCCACAAATTCATTCCACATATATCAAGTGCATATCAGGATGTTTGGTTCCGTCTCCTGCATAAGGATTAGCTAGCAGTTGTTCTATCATACCCGAAGGAATTTCATATTCAATATTTTCAGTAGGTGCAGTAGGTTGAGGGGTAGCTAAATGTGGTTCCGTTCTAGGTGAAGATACCCCGAACAAACCCCTCAAAGGATTGTTCTCCATAGTAACAAGTGACAATAAATTTCAGCATACTATATAAATGTTTCCTTACCAAATTCCACTTACCAAAGGTGCTTCACTCCCCGGCAGCAGCGCTAGAAAATAGTTTTGATGACCCACAAGTATAGGGGATCAATCGTATCTCTTTTCGATAAGTAAGAGTGTCGAACCCAACGAGGAGCAGAAGGAAATGACAAGTGGTTTTCAGCAAGGTAATGTCTGCAAGTGCTGAAATTGTAAGTAACATAGTAGTTTGATAGCAAGATATTTTTGTAACGAGCAAGTAATGATAGTAGTAACAAAAGTGCGGCAAGGTAGCCAAATCCTTTTGAAGCAAACGACAGGCCAAAACGGTCTCTTATAGTGAGCAAAGCGTTCTTGAGGGTACACGGGAATTTCATCTAGTCACTTTCATCATGTTGGTTCGATTTGTGTTCGCTACTTTGATAATTTGATATGTGGGTGGATCGGTGCTTAGGTGTTGTTCTTACTTGAACAAACCTCCTACTTATGATTAACCCTCCCACAAGCATCCGCAACTATGGGAAAAGTATTAAGAATAAATCCTAACCATAGCATTAAACTTTTGGATCCAATCGGTCCCTTACGGAATAGCGCATAAACTGGGGTTTAAGCTTCTGTCACTCTTGCAACCCATCATCTACTTACTACTTCACAATTCATTCCCTTAGGCCCAAATATGGTGAAGTGTCATGTAGTCGACGTTCACATGACACCACTAAGGGAATCACAACATACATACTATCAAAATATCGAACACACATCAAGTTCACATGATTACTTGCAACATGATTTCTCCCGTGACCTCAAGAACAAAAGTAACTACTCATAAATGATAATCATGCTCAAGATCAGAGGGGTATTAAATAGCATATTGGATCTGAACATATAATCTTCCACCAAATAAACCATATAGTAATCAACTACAAGATGTAATCAACACTACTAGTCACCCACAAGCACGAATCTATAGTTCTGGTACAAAGATTGAACACAAGAGACGAACTAGGGTTTGAGACGAGATGGTGTTGTTGAAGATGTTGATAGAGATTACCCTCCACAAGATGGAAGAGTTGTTGGTGACGATGATGACGATGAATTCCCCCTCCGGGAGGGAAGTCCCCCGCCGGAATCGCTTCACCGGAGGGCAAAGGTGCTCCTGCCCAAGTTCCGCCTCGAGACGGCGGCACTCTGATACGTCTCCAAGGTATCTATAATTTTTTATGTATTCATGCCATGTTTATAATATTTCTACATGATTTTGGTATGATTTGATTAGAACTAACCCGGACTAAAGCTGTTTTCAATAGAACTACCATGGTGTTGTTTTTGTGCAGAAATAAAAGTTCTCGAAATGCGCTGAAAATCGACGGAGATTTTTTCTGGAAAATATAAAAAATACTGGAAGGAAGAGTTACCGGAGGGGACTCCCGTGGGCCCCACGAGGATGGAGGGCACGCCCACCCCCCTAGGGCGCGCCCCTGTGCCTCGTGGACTTCCTGTGGGGCCTCCTGACTTGTTCTCGACGCCAACCTCTCCTATAAACCCCCAAACCTCCAGAAAATAACCGATATCAGGAGTTCCGCTGCCGCAAGCCTTTGTAGCCACCAAAAACCAATCGGGGCCCTATTTTGGCACCCTGCCGGAGGGGGATCCATCACCGGTGGCCATCTTCATCATCCCGGCGCTCTCCATGACGAGGAGGGAGTAGTTCACCATCGGGGCTGAGGGTATGTACCTGTAGCTATGTGTTTGATCCCTCTCTCTCGTGTTCTTGATTTGGCACGATCTTGATGTACCGCGAGCTTTGCTACTATAGTTGGATCTTATGATGTTTCTCCCCCTCTACCTTCTTGTAATGGATTGAGTTTTCCCTTTGAAGTTATCTTATTGGATTGAGTCTTTAAGGATTTGAGAACACTTGATGTATGTCTTGCATGGGATACCCATGGTGACAATGGGGTATTCTATTGATTCACTTGATGTATGTTTTGGTGATCAACTTGCGGTTTCCGTGACCTTGGGAATCTATGCATAGGGGTTGGCACACGTTTTCGTCTTGACTCTCCGGTAGAAACTTTGGGGCACTCTTTGAAGTTCTTTGTGTTGGTTGAATAGATGAATTTGAGATTGTGTGATGCATATTGTATAATCATACCCGTGGATACTTGGGGTGATATTGGAGTATCTAGGCGACATTAGGGTTTTGGTTGATGTGTGTCTTAAGGTGTTATTTTACTACGAACTCTAGGGCTATTTGTGACACTTATAGGAATAGCCCAATGGATTGATCAGAAAGAATAACTTTGAGGTGGTTTCGTACTCTACATTCGTTTGTTCTCCGCTATTAGTGACTTTGGAGTGACTCTTTGTTCCATTTTGAGGGATTTTTATATGATCTAATTATGTTATCCTTGTTGAGAGAACTTGCACTAGTGAAAGTATGAACCCTAGGCCTTGTTTCGAAGCATTGCAATGCCGTTTTTGCTCACTTTTATCATTAGTTACCTTGTTGTTTTTATATTTTCAGATTACAAAAACCTATATCTACCATCCATATTGCACTTGTATCACCATCTCTTTGCCGAACTAGTGCACCTATACAATTTACCATTGTATTGGGTGTGCTAGGGACACAAGAGACTCTTTGTTATCTGGTTGCAGGGTTGTTTGAGAGAGACCATCTTCATCCTACGCCTCCCACGAATTGATAAACCTTAGGTCATCCACTTGAGGGAAATTTGCTACTGTCCTACAAACCTCTGCACTTTGAGGCCCAACAACATCTACAAGAAGAACGTTGTGTCGTAGACATCAAGCTCTTTTTTGGCGCTGCTGCCAGGGAGGTTAGTGCTTGAAGGTATATCTTTAGATCTTGCAATCGAATCTTTTAGTTTCTTGTTTTATCACTAGTTAGTTTATAAAATAAAACTACAAAAAGAAAATGGAATTGAGGGTGCCTCATATGCTGCATCTTTTTAATGTCTTTCGTGAAAATAAGGATCCCGATAATTGTGCCAAAGTGTTAGAAGAAGAATGCAATAAAATGTTTGGCATACAATCTTTGAATGATGAGCATGATTAAAATATTGTTAGTATGAACTCTTTGAATGTCCGTAGTACTAATGATGATTGCACTAGTAATGATAAAAATGTCCCTTATAAGCATGTCAATTTTTGTGGAGTGCATAGAGCTTGCAAGCACACACCAAATAGGGAAGATAGATTTTGCAAGAGGTATAAGTATCTAGAAACTAAATGGTTGCAAGAGAGGCTAGATGCTTGTGCTGAAAATTTAAAATTTCTTTGCCATTCTTGTGAACTTTGCAATGAACGTGATCATTTAAATCTCCAATGCAAATTGTTTCATGATCGAATTGTGTCCAAAAATTGTGATGACTTGATTTCCCTTGCACATCATAATGAACTTAGTTTGCTTGTGGGTTATGAAGAAATGCAACGTATAACTAAGGATCTTCCAGAATTTGTCCTTGATAAAGTTCTTGATTTTGATCTAGAGGAAATTTATATGTATTGTGCAGTGAATTGCATTAAAAATCCTTATATTGCTAATTACATAAAGATAAGAAAACAAATAGAAGATGAAGAGAATACTAATGAAAGGGAAGAGGTTTCCCTGTATCCTCCTATTCTTTCTTATGATGAATCAGGTAACGAGGAGGAGCTTTCTCAACCAATCTCATTAATAAGGAGCTCCAAAAAGAGGATTAAACCCATACTTAATGTGAAGAAGAAAAAGAAAAGACGGAGAAGCAAAGGTAAAAAGGTATCCCTCCCAAATGATTTTGCTCCTATTACTCATTGTGATGATGATAATTGCTATACTATTGGTGCTATCCATACTATTAATGATGAGAGTGATTATGCTTATGATATGAAAAGGCCCAAGCTTGTGGATGCTATGTTTGATGAGAATGACATGTTTGAGAATTTATTTGCTGCAATTAATGTTTGTCCCAAGCTTGGGGATGCTATGTTTAATGAAGATGATATTTTTAGTCTCCCGAGTTTTGATGAGCAAATTTATTATGATGATAGCATGCCTCCTATTTATGATGATTATATTGATGAAAGTGGGTTTGGAAGAGTGTCAGCTTTATGAAGTAATGATCCCACTATTTTGAAGGGTGTTGAATCTTATTGTGATAATTATAAAAGTGGATTTGGAGAGGTCATGCCTTTATTTAGTAATGATTCCACTATCTTGGAAGAGGTTTCAATTGATTATGATGAGAACAAAGTTGCTACTTATGATGATTACTGTGATGATACTTATGCTATATAAAGTAGTGATGATTATATTTATAAAACTTGTCATGATTATGATTACCCTTTTTCTGAACATTACTCTTTTAATGTGGAAACAATTTATAGTATTCGAGTTTCTTATGATACTCCCACTATTCCGAATGAGAAGAATTTTGCTTATGTGGAGAGTAATAAAATTTATATGCTTGGGGTCATGAAAATAATGCTTTATGTGATGGTTATATTATTGAATTCATTCATGATTATACTGAAAATTATCATGAGGGAGGAACATATGCTTGTAGTAATTGCAACAATATCAAGTTTCCTCTCTATGTGTTGAAAATCTTGAAGCTATGCTTGTTTTGCTTTCCTATGTTGTTGATTCTTGACATAAGTTGTTTGATCAAAAAATCCCTATGCATAGGAAGTGGGTTAGACTTAAATGTGCTAGTCATATTCTTCATGATGCTCCCGTTATGTTTCAATTCTTATCTTTTATGTGAGCATCATTGAAATCATTATGCCTAGCTAAAAAGGCATTAAAGAAAAGTGCTTGTTGGGAGACAACCAAATATTTAACCTTACTGTTTTTGTGTGTCCACATGATTAAGATACTTTAGTAATCATGTTATATAGCTTTTGTTTCAATAAAGTGCCAAGTAGAACCTTTGGGAAGACTTTGGTGAAAGTTAATGTGATCTTGCTGTAAAAAACAGAAACTTTGTGCTCACGATATTAGCTTTCATTTTTTTTACAGAAGAGTGATTTTGAGTTAATTCTTTTTTCAGAAGATTAATAGACAAATTCCTCACGTCCACCAATTTATTTCAGAATTTTTGGAGTTACATAAGTATTCTAGAGTTACAAATTACTACATATTGTTCTGCTTTTGACAGATTCTGTTTTCTATGTGTTGTTTGCTTATTTTGATGAATCTATGAGTAGTATCGGAGGGTATGAACCATAGATAAGTTCGTATACAGTAGATATTACACCAATATAAATAAATAATGAGTTCACAATAGTACCAAAAGTGGTGATTTATTATCTTATACTAACGGAGCTTACGAGTTTTCTGTTGAGTTTTGTGTTGTGAAGTTTTCAAGTTTTGGGTAAAGATTCGATGGACTATGCAATAATGAGTGGCAAGAGCCTAAGATTGGGGATGACCCGGAAGGCATCCCCTCTTTCATCTTCGTTCATCGGTAACTTGGAGCTATATTTTTATTCACCACATGATATGTGTTTTGCTTGGAGCGTCATTTTGTTTTATTTTGTTTTGCTTGCTGTTTGAATAATATCCCAAGATCTGAAATTCTTAAATGTTAGAGAGTCTTCACATAGTTGCATAATTATTCGACTACTCATTGATCTTCACTTATATCTTTTGGAGTAGTTTGTCGTTTGCTCTAGTGCTTCACTTATATCTTTTTAGAGCACGATGGTAGTTTTATTTTTGAAGAAATTGATGAACTCTCAGTGCTTCACTTATATTATTTTGAGAGTCTTAAATAGCATGGTAATTTGCTTAGGTTATGAATTTAGTCCTAATATGATAGGCATCCAAGAGGGATATAATAAAAACTTTCATATAAAGTGCATTGAATACTATGAGAAGTTTGATTCTTTATGATTGTTTTGAGATATGAAGATGGTGATATTAGAGTCATGCTAGTGGATTAATTGTGAATTTGAGAGATACTTGTGTTAAAGTTTGTGATTCCCGTAGCATGCACGTATGGTGAACTGTTATGTGATGAAGTTGGAGCATGATTTATTTATTGATTGTCTTCCTTATGAGTGGAGGTCGGGATCGCGTGATGGTTAACTCCTACCAACTCTTCCCCTAGGAGCATGCGCTTAGTACTTTGTTTCGATGACTAATAGATTTTGGCAATAAGTATGTGAGTTCTTTATGACTAATGTTGAGTCCATGGATTATACGCACTCTCACCCTTCCACCATTGCTAGCCTCTCTAGTATCGTGCAACTCTCGCTGGTACTATACACCCACCATATACCTTCCTCAAAACAGCCACCATACATACCTATTATGGCATTTCCATAGCCATTCCGAGATATATTGCCGTGCAACTTTCCGCCATTCGGTTTATTATGACACACATCATTATTGTCATATTGCTTTGCATGATCATGTAGTTGACATCGTATTTGTGGCAAAGCCACCATTCATAATTCTTTCATACATGTCACTCTTGATTCATTGCACTTCCTGGTACACCGCCGGAGGCATTCATATAGGGTCATATTTTGTTTTAAGTATCAAGTTGTAAGTAAATAAAAGTGTGATGATCTTCATTATTAGAGCATTGTCCCATGTGAGGAAAGGATGATGGAGACTATGATTCCCCCACAAGTCGGGATGAGACTCCGGACGAAAAAAAGGAGGCCAAAAAAAGGAGAAGGCCCAAAAAAACAAAAAATGAGAGAAAAAAATAGAAGGGGCAATGCTACTATCCTTTTACCACACTTGTGCTTCAAAGTAGCACCATGATCTTCATGATAGAGAGTCTCCTACGTTGTCACTTTCATATACTAGTGGGAATTTTTCAATATAGAACTTGGCTTGTATATTCCAATGATGGCCTTCCTCAAATTGCCCTAGGTCTTCGTGAGCAAGCGAGCTGGATGCACACCCACTTAGTTTCTTTTTGAGCTTTCGTACATTTATAGCTCTAGTGCATCTATTGCATGGCAATCCCTACTCACTCACATTGATATATATTGATGGGCATCTCCATAGCCCATTGATACACCTAGTTGATGTGAGACTATCTTCTCCTTTTTGTCTTCTCCACAACCACCATATTCTATTCCACCTGTAGTGCTATGTCCATGGCTCACGCTCACGTATTGCATGAAGATTGAAAAAGTTTGAAGAACATCAAAAGTATGGAACAATTGCTTGGCTGAAACCGGGGTTGTGCATGATTTAAATATTTTGTGTGATGAAGATAGAGCATAGCCAGACTATATGATTTTGTAGGGATAACTTTCTTTGGCCATGTTATTTTGAGAAGACATGATTGCTTTGTTAGTATGCTTGAAGTATTATTGTTTTTATGTTAATATTAAACTTTTGTCTTGAATCTTTGGGATCTGAATATTCTTGCCACAATAAAGAGAGATTACATTGATAAATATGTTAGGTAGCATTCCACATAGAAAAATCTATTTTTATCATTTACCTACTCGAGGACGAGCGGGAATTAAGCTTGGGGATGCTGATACGTCTCCAACGTATCTATAATTTTTGATGTATTCATGCCATGTTTATAGTATTTCTACATAATTTTGGTATGACTTGATTAGAACTAACCCGGACTGACGCTGTTTTCAGCAGAACTACTGTGGTGTTGTTTTTGTGCAGAAATAAAAGTTCTCGGAATGCGCTGAAAATCGACGAAGAATTTTCTAGAAAATATAAAAAATACTGGAAGGAAGAGTTACCGGAGGGGAGTCAATGGGCCCCACGATAGTGGAGGGCACGCCCACCCCCCTAGGGCGTGCCCCTGTGCCTCATGGACTTCCTGTGGGGGGCCCTGACTTGTTCTCAGCGCCAACCTCTCCTATAAATCCCCAAACCTCCAGAAAATAACCGAGATCAGGAGTTCCGTCGCCGCAAGCCTCTGTAGCCACCAAAAACCAATCAGGACCATGTTCTGGCACCCTGCCGGAGGGGGGATCCATCACCGGTGGCCATCTTCATCATCCTGGCGCTCTCCATGATGAGGAGGGAGTAGTTCACCCTCGGGGCTGAGGGTATGTACCAGTAGCTATGTGTTTGATCTCTCTCTCTCTCTTGTGTTCTTGATTTGGCACGATCTTGATGTACCGCGAGCTTTGCTACTATAGTTGGATCTTATGATGTTTCTCCCCCTCTACCTTCTTGTAATGGATTGAGTTTTCCCTTTGAAGTTATCTTATCGGATTGAGTCTTTAAGGATTTGAGAACACTTGATGTATGTCTTGTGTGGGATACCCGTGGTGACAATGGGGTATTCTATTGATTCACTTGATGTATGTTTTGGTGATCAACTTGCGAGTTCCGTGACATTGGGAATCTATGCATAGGGGTTGGAACACGTTTTCGTCTTGACTCTCCGGTAGAAACTTTGGGGCACTCTTTGAAGTTCTTTGTGTTGGTTGAATAGATGAATCTCAGATTGTGTGATGCATATCGTATAATCATACCCGCGGATACTTGGGGTGACATTGGAGTATCTATGTGACATTAGGGTTTTGGTTGATGCGTGTCTGAAGGTGTTATTTTACTACGAACTCTAGGGTTGTTTGTGACACTTATAGGATTAGCCCAATGGATTGATCGAAAAGAATAACTTTGAGGTGGTTTCGTACCCTACAATAATCTCTTCGTTTGTTCTCCGCTATTAGTGACTTTGGAGTGACTCTTTGTTCCATGTTGAGGGATTGTTATATGATCTAATTATGTTATGCTTGTTGAGAGAACTTGCACTAGTGAAAGTATGAACCCTAGGCCTTGTTTTGAAGCATTGCAATACCGTTTTCACTCACTTTTATCATTAGTTACCTTGCTGTTTTTATATTTTCATATTACAAAAACCTATATCTACCATCCATATTGCACTTGTATCACCATCTCTTTGCCGAACTAGTTCACCTATACAATTTAACATTGTATTGGGTGTGTTGGGGACACAAGAGACTCTTTGTTATTTGGTTGCAAGGTTGTTTGAGAGAGACCATCTTCATCCTACGCCTCCCACGGATTGATAAACCTTAGGTCATCAACTTGAGGGAAATTTGCTACTGTCCTACAAACCTCTGCACTTGGAGGCCCAACAACATCTACAAGAAGAAGGTTGTGTAGTAGACATCAAGCTCCGTCCCGAAAATCTTCTCCTTATTTTTTTCTAGGTCAAACTGACTTATATACCAGAAGATGGGCATCGGAGGTGGGCCTGGGTGAGCACAACCCACCAGGGCACGAGTGGGCTCCCTGGCGCGCCCAGGTGGGTTGTGTCCACCTGGTGGGCCACCTCTATTACTTATTTGCTCCAATATTCATCAAATATTCCATAAAAATTCTCCATGAAGTTTCAGCTTGTTTGGAGTTGTGTAGAATAGGTAGCCTGGCGTAGCTTTTTCAGGTCCAGATCTTCAGCTGCTGGAATTCTCCCTCTTGGTGTGTACCTTGCAAATTATGAGATAAAAGACGTTAGAATTACTCCAAAAAGCATTATTATACACAAAAACATCATAAATAATAGTAAGGAAATATGATGCAAAATGGACGTATCAGGGAGGCGGCTGAGGTGGGCACAACCAACCAGGGCACGCCCAGGTGGGTTGTGCTCCCCTCAGAGCCCCCCTCTGGTACTTCCTTGGCCCATCGTGTGTCTTCTGGTCCAGAAAAAAATCTCCAAAAAGTTTCATTGCGTTTGGACTCCGTTTGGTATTGATTTTCTACGAAATAAAAAGCAAGCAAAAAACAACAACTCGCACTGGGCACTATGTCAATAGGTTAGTCCCAAAAAATGATATAAATTTGCTATAAAATGATTGTAAAACATCCAAGAATGATAATATAACAGCATGGAACAATAAAAATTATAGATACATTGGAGACATATCAGGGCGCCACCCCTGCCTTCCTCCTGCACTCAAACATGGAAGGGGGCGCGGCTTGGGGTAGGAGCCCAAGTGGGAGTCGGCCCCACTTGGGGCGCCTCCTGGCTGCCTCCCCTCTCCCCCACCTATGTATATGTGGGAGGGGGTGCCACACATAACCACGACAATCTATTAGCCGTGTGTGGCGCCCCCCTCCAAAGTTTCGTCCCTCGGTCATATTTTCAGAGTGCTTTGGCGAAGCCCTGCGGAGATAGCATCACCACCACCGTCACCACGCCATCGTGCTGCCGAAACTCGTCCACTACTTCGCCGTCTTGCTGGATCAAGAAGGCGAGGACGTCACCAAGCTGAAGTGTGCTGAACACGGAGGTGTCGTACGTTCAGTACTCGATCGGTTGGATTGCGAAGAAGTTTGACTACATCAACCGCGTGAATAAATGCTTCCGCTTACAGTCTATGAGGGTACGTAGACACACACTCCCCTTTTGTTGCTATGCATCTCCATGGATAGATCTTGCGTGTGTGTATAATTTTTTTGTTTTCCATGCAACATTTCCCAACAATATTCAGCTGACCCGACTCAAGGCCGAGACGCCCAACGAAACCTACTTCAACTTTAATTACCCATGAGAGTCATTAAGTTAGACTTCATGACAACAATAACCTATCAGGAGATAAAATCGAACGGCGCTCTAGGGGTCACACCACGGGAGACACGCGAGGAGCAGGACCCCGTGGAGGAGCGCAAGGTTGTCTCCCTAGGGGTCCTACTACAAGCCGCCAACAAGGGGTTGCATTGGTCGCCATCATGGACGAAGAAACACTGGATGGGCCGAATGTCCTACCACGAACGGAGATAACCCAGTTGGCATGCCGAAGATGTTGTGGCATTGGTGTCAACGGTGCACTGCAGGGTGATGTCGTGCGCTCTGTAACAAGTCTTGCGACACGTAGGAAGGTGTTGTCCTATCCTATGTTTGTGTGGAATGGCGGTGCACATTGGAGTGCTACCCTCTCATTTATCTCTCTCTCCATAACTTTCTTTGGACATGTGGGTTGGCGATGACGGTGGTACCATCTGATGAGCGGAAATTGGTCCGTCGTCCCATGGAGCATGTGTACATGGTACATGTGGTTCACAATGTATCCTCTGGTCTACATCGACAGCCGTGTCGACCAGTATGTGACTGCCACCAATGTGCAACTCTCCTGGGCATCACTGGGCAACAACCCGCTTTGCTTGACCTGCTAGCACCCGGATCTGGCATGTGACATTATGGGTGGCGTGTTATGTTTTTTTCCCACTGCAATGCACATGCATGTTTGCTACTCAATTTAAGAACCAACACTATTCAAAACATGCATGTCAACACACAATTCCCAAACTATCAGTAGATTCAGAAGCCGCCCCACATGCTCTTCCAATCTGCATTAGCCTGAACCTCCAACCACATGAAGAGTTGACACCATGTGGTTATCGTCAGTCAGCATCCTATTGGGAAACGTAGTAGAAAACAAAAAAATCGCCCAACTATCACCCAGGAAGACTATGAAGAAGTAATAAATAGTTTGGATCATATTGTTACCGACTCCAAGTTGTAGCGGAAGAAGACGAGTCGGTGTATATCGTACTTGAAGTCCCTTTAACCGTAGATGAACGCTCCCTTGAACCGTCCATGAACAATCCCTCGAATGGAAGGCCGAAAGCACGACCTCTCCATAGTTTCCAAGCGTATGGTCTTCGCGATCCGGCAGCGGTTCACCGTCCAGAGCTAATCGTCGCCAGAGAATTAGAGAAGAGAACTATGCAGGGCTTCTTTATTATGAGGATTTAGAGAGAACTAGACGAGAACTAGATCAAAAGAGAAACTAGAGGAGGCTTCAAAACTTATGATCTAGGGGCTAGCCCTGCCCCTCTATTTATATGTTGAACCATGGGATCGCAACTTGGGGAGGGGGCCTCCCCAAAGTCGGTTTGGAATGTAAGGAAGAGACCTCCTCAGATTCCAACACGAAACGCTAAAGTTCCTGGCATTTCCGTAAACTCCAAGGACCTCGGTGTCTGGCCCAGGACTAGACGCTAGGGACCCTTGCGTCTGGGCCTGTCCTCCACAAAACCCCTTTTGCACTGACATCAAGCCTCGTGGTCCTTACCCCTTGGCCCAGCTAAAGTGTCTTCACACCAGAACATTTCTGGAAACATCTGAAACTCTTTCGGAATTCTCTTGAAACTATTTTTATGTTCCCGGAACTATTCCGAGAATATTTTCTCATAACTCTTACTCCACTAACACTCTACAGATCACCATTCCCTTAAGCTTGTGACCCTATAGGTTTGGTAAAAACATAGACATGAATTAAACCTCCTTTCATTCAATGACCGATAGCGGAACCGTGGACATCCATATTGATCCCTATGAATACACGAATGACATGCGAGTGAAGCTTTGGTTATAATGTGCCATTGCCTTTGCTTCACGATACTTTACAAAACCCGAGGTGAGATATATAGGGTATCCTCTTGAGTCATTCTCATGCTCACTATACCAGTCTCCTTGTTATCGGTTTTGTTCTTATTTCTCGTTGACATGTTTCAGCATCCCTGTGACCTAGTCACATGTGTCTGGCCAGGCAATGATGGATGTCTTCACACCAAGGGGGCCCTAAGAATATCTCTCCATCGTCGGAGGAGCAAATCCCACTATTGAGCTATCTAGCCCCTTGTCAAACTTATCAATGAACCTGTAAGTTGTCGTTATGATCACCGTGTTACAGATGACGTTGGAGCAACCCCAGAGTCCATCGTACGATAAGAAGTGACTACGATATTCTCATGGTCTAAGGAACTAGATCACACGTTAACTCTATGTGTTATAACAATTAACTTGTGACGATTGTATCTCAAAGTATAACAAATAAGTTTGGGTCGATTCGATATAATCGTTCTTCCAACGTCATATTCTCAAAGTTGTTTTAAGACTATTGTTACACTTAACGATATCCTAAGATCCGGAAAACATGATCACCAACAAATACATGAGCTAGTCTTAGAGGCGAGACTAGGAATCATATTTTACCATTTATGATTCTACATGTGCATATGAGTTTTCCACTGAATCGCATATTCTAGGATCATAACAATCATAGCATAGAATATAAACTCTTAATTATAAACATGGAAATATAATAATACAATATTATTGCCACTAGGGAGTATTTCCAACACATTCCACTTCACCGCTTGATCTTCGTGTGAAAATGTCAATAAAAATGGACCAAGAAAGGGAGAATAAGAATGTCGCTCACCTCTAGTGCTATATGGAAGCAGAACATAGGGGGCATAGCATGGCACGACCAAACCTGGCGTAAACATGGTGCCCAGAGCAGAGAGAGAATGGGATGCCTGTCCCAAATAGAAGCTACAGCACAACACTAAACTACCCTATCCAAGAGAAAAAAACCTAACCAAGATGTTGTCCCGAAACTCAAAATACAGTACCAAACACACCACGAGCAAGCAAGATGATGCCTTCATGAAGGGGAATGACCCCATGATGTCGCTGTCGTTCGGTCTGAGGAACTGGACCTGGGGTTTCCCCCGGTGCTCGAGCAGGGGAACAAAGAAAATGCCGCGACAACACCTCTAGGAAGGGGACGACACCCGCAGGTGTCGTTGTTGCCAGCATCAGCAAGCCGGGCAGGGATTTCGCCATGGCCAATGTCTGAACAATCCCAAGGCCACTGCGATAAGATCCAAAGAAGAAAACATGTCGTAAGCTAGGTCCACCATCGTCGGAAGGGGGGCTATGCCCACAACCGAAGTGGCAACAAGAGCCGTCGGAAGCAAGAGCATTGTATCTGTTGAATGATGTGATGGAAGCACGAGCATTGTATCAAATAACGGAATCACATCATTAGGAGAATGATGTGATGGACAAGACCCATGCGTATGAAAGTTCCGTTTATTGCTACTGCTTTTTTAAATGTCAAATACACATTCCTTCGACCATAAGATCATGCAACTCACGGATACCGGAGGAATACCTTGTGTGCTACCAAAAGTCACAATGTAACTGGGTGATCATAAAGATGCTCTACAGGTATATCCGAAGGTGTCTGTTGAGTTGGCGTGAATCGAGATTGGGATTTGTCACTCCATATGACGGAGAGGTATCTCTGGGCCCTCTCGGTAATACAACATCACAAGAAGCTTGCGAGCAAAGTGACTAAGGAGTTACTTATGAGATGATGTATTACGGAACGAGTAAAGAGACTTGCCTGTAATGAGACTGAACTAGGTATGTGATGCCTGCTAGAACTACGTCGGTATTTCCCCAAAGAGGAAGGGATGATGCAGCACAGCGGCGGTAGGTATTTCCCTCAGTGATGAGACCAAGGTTATCGAACCAGTAGGAGAACCAAGCAACTCTACATAAACAACACCTGCACACAAATAACAAATACTCGCAACCCGACGTGTAAAAGGGGTTGTCAATCCCTTTCGGGTAGCGGCGCCAAAGATGGCAAACAGACGTGAGAGAGTTGTAAATATTGATAGATCGAATGCCAAATAAAATAAATTGCAGCAAGGTATTTTTGTACTTTTTGGTTTAATAGATCTGAAAATAAAAGGCAAATAAAATAGATCACAAAGGCAAATAATATGAGAAAGAGACCCGGGGGCCGTAGGTTTCACTAGTGGCTTCTCTCGAGAAAATAGCAAACGGCGGGTGAACAAATTTCTGTTGGGCAATTGATAGAACTTCAAATAATCATGACGATATCCAGGCAATGGTCATTATATAGGCATCACGTCCAAGATTAGTAGACCGACTCCTGCCTGCATCTACTACTATTACTCCACACATCGACCGCTATCCAGCATGCATTTGGTGTATTAAGTTCATGGAAACAGAGTAATGCAATAAGAACGATGACACGATGTAGACAAGATCTATTTATGTAGAAATACACCCCATCATTTTATCCTTAGTAGCAATGATACATACGTGTTGGTTCTCCTTCTGTCACTGGGATCAAGCACCCTAAGATCGAACCCACTACAAAGCACCTCTTCCCATAGCAAGATAAATAGATAAAGTTGGCCAAACAAAACCCAAATATAGAAGAAGAAATGTGAGGCTATAAGCAATCATGCATACAAGAGATCAAAGAAACTCAAATAACTTTCATGGATAAAAAGATAGATCTGATCATAAACTCAAAGTTCATCGGATCCCAACAAACACACCGCAAAAAGTTACATCATATGGATCTCCGAGAAACCGTTGTATTGAAAATCAAACGAGAGAGAGGAAGCCATATAGCTACTAACTACAGACCCGTAGGTCTACAAATAACTACTCACGCATCATCGGAGTGGCACCAATGGACATGATGCACCCCTCCGTGGTGTCTAGATTGGATCTGGTGGTTCTGGACTCTACGGTGGCTGGAATTGATTTTCGTCGACTCCCCTAGGGTTTCTGGAATATTGGGTATTTATAGAGCAAAGAGTCGGTTCAGGGGGCACCCGAGGTGGGCACAACCCACCAGGGCGCGCCTGGGCCTCCTGGCGCACCCTGGTGGGTTGTGCTCCCCTTGGAGCACCCCCCCGGGCGCTTCTCTGGCCCACTAGATGTCTTCTGGTCCAAAAAAATCCACAAAATTTTTTGCTGCATTTGGACTCCATTTGGTATTAATTTCCTGCGATGTAAAAAACATGCAGAAAACAACAAACTGGCACTTGGCACTATGTCAATAGGTTAGTACCCAAAAATTATATAAAATGACTATAAAATGATTATAAAACATATAAGAATGATAATATAACAACATGGAACAATAAAAAATTATAGATACGTTGGAGACATATCAGTATGGAGATACCGACGATCGAATCTCGGGCAAGTAACATACCGACGGACAAAGGGAACTATGTATGTTGTCATAAAGGTTCGACCGATAAATATCTTCGTTGAATATGTAGGAACCAATATGGGCATCCAAGTCCCGCTATTGGTTATTGACCGGAGAAGCGTCTCGGTCATGTCTACATCATTCTCGAACCCGTAGGGTCCGCACGCTTAACGTTTGTCGATGATATAGTATCATATGAGTTATGTATGTTGGTGACAGAATGTTGTTCGGAGTCCCGGATGAGATCACGATCATGAAGAGGAGTTCCAGAATGGTCCGGAGGTAAAGATTGATATACAGGATGATATGGTTGGGCCAAGGGGTAAGGCCCACGGGGCTTTAGGTCGGTGCAAAAGGAAGTTTTGCGGAGGTCAGGTACTAGACGCCAGGGCCCTGGGCCATGATACATCTCCAACGTATCTATAATTTTTGATTGTTCCATGCTATTATATTATCTGTTTTGGATGTATTATATGCATTAATATGCTATTTTATATTACTTTTGGGACTAACCTATTAACCTAGAGCCCAGTGCCAGTTTCTATTTTTTCCTTGTTTTTGAAAGGAATACCAAACGGAGTCCAAACGGAATGAAACCTTTGCGATGATTTTTCTTGGACCAGAAGACAACCAGGAGACTTGGAGATGAAGTCGGAGGAGCCACGAGGCGGCCACAAGGACGGAGGGCGCGCCCCAGCCCTTGTGCTCCCCCCTGGTGACCCTCCTGACCTAATTCTTTCGCCTATATATTCCAAAATATCCCCAAACCACTAGAGGCATACGAAAACACTTTTCCACCGCCGCAACCTTCTGTACCCGTGAGATCCATCTAGGGACCTTTTACGGTACCCTGCCGGAGGGGGATTCAATCATGGAGGGCTTCTACATCAACTCTATTGCCCTTCCGATGAAGCGTGGGTAGTTTACCACAGACCTACGGGTCCATAGCTACTAGCTAGATGGCTTCTTATCTCTATTTGATTCTCAATACCATGTTCTCCTCGATGTTCTTGGATATCTATTCGATGTAATGCTTTTTTGCAGTGTGTTTGCCGAGATCCAATGAATTGTGGATTTATGATCAGCTTATCTATGAATATTATTTGAATCTTCTCTAAATTCTTTTATGCATGATTTGATATATTTATAATTCTCTTCGAACTATCGGTTTGGTTTGGCCAACTAGATTGGTTTTTTTGCAATGGGAGAAGTGCTTAGCTTTGGGTTCAATCTTGCAGTGTCCTTTCCCAGTGACAGTAGGGGCAGCAAGGCACGTGTTGTATTGTTGCCATCGAGGATAAAAAGATGGGGTTTTCATCATATTGCTTGAGTTAATTCCACTACATAATGTCATCTTACTTAATGCGTTACTCTGCTCTTCATGAACTTAATACTCTAGATGCAGGTAGGAGTCGGTCGATGTGTGGAATAATAGTAGTAGATGCAGAATCGTTTCAGTCTACTTGACACGGACGTGATGCCTATATTCATGATCATTGCCTTAGATATTGTCATAACTTTGCGCTTTTCTATCAATTGCTCGGCAGTAATTTGTTCACCCACCGTATTATTTGCTATCTTGAGAGAAGCCTCTAGTGAAACCTATGTCCCCCGGGTCTATTTTCTATCATATTAGTTTCCGATCTACTATTTTGCAATCTCTTACTTTCCGATCTATAAACCAAAAATTACCAAAAATATTTACTTTACCGTTTATCTATCTCTATCAGATCTCACTTTTGCAAGTAAATGTGAAGGGATTGACAACCCCTTTATCACGTTGGGTGCAAGTTGTTTGATTGTTTGTGTATGTATTAGGTAATTTGTGCGTTATCTCCTACTGGATTGATACATTGGTTCTCAAACTAAGGGAAATACTTATCTCTACTTTGCTGCATCACCCTTTCCTCTTCAAGGGAGAAACCAACGCAAGTTGAAGAAGTAGGAGGAAGAATTTCTGGAGCCGTTGCCGGGGAGATCTACGCCAAGTCAAAACATACCAAGTACCCATCATAAACTCTCATCTCTTGCATTACATTATTCGCCATTTGCCTCTCGTTTTCCTCTCCCCCACTTCTAAAACGATTTTCGAAAAGATTTGCCTTTTTATTCGCCCTTCTTCCATTCGTCTTTTTGTTTGCCATTATGTCTTACTTGGCTTGTTTGCTCATTTGCTTAGTATAATTGTGTGTTTATTGAAAATCAAGAACCAAAAGGGTTATGGATCCTCATCCACTTGCTAATCTTTTTAAAAGATCCAATTATGATGAACCAATTTCTAGTGAATTGAGTGCACTAGATTATCTCTATGAAGTTTTGCTTGAAATTCGTGAATCTGAAAAGTGTGATGAAGTGTTGAAAGAAGAAAATTATAAAGTGATTCACGATAGTGCCTTGGATGAATAGCATGATTGCAATGATGTTATTATAAAATCCATTAATGTTAATTGTGTTAATGATATGCAAAACCCTAAGCTTGGGTATGCTAATTTTTGCTATGTCTACTACTTGTTGCAATGATCATGATTGGGGTGATTCTTCTTATGATCTTGAAAATTTATTTAAGCCCCATGATGAATATGAGATTGATAATAATTTTTGCAATAATATTGAAAGTGGGTTAGTGTCAACTTTAGATCCCACATATTTGGAGAATGTTCAATCTTATGAAATTTTGATAAAAGTGGGTTTGGGGAAGTCATGACTTTAGTTAATGTTAATCCCACTATTTTGGAAGAGTGTCAACTTCGCATGCATGTGGATCGTGTTGAGAATATGTTATGTGATAGATATATTGTTGAATTTTCTTATGATCCTACATGTAATTATTATGAGAGAGGAAAATATGGTTGTAGAAATTTTCATATTGAGATTGCTATCGTCTCTTCATGTTGAGATTGACATCGTCTCTTTCTTCTTCCTTGCATATGCTAGTTTTTGCTTGCCTTGATAATTTGTTTGCTTATAAAATGCCTATGCATAGGAAGTACTTTAGACTTAGATGTGTTTGTCACGTATTTTATGATGCTCTATTTGTGCTTCAATTCTTCTCCTTTATGTGAGCATCATTAAAATTATCAATGCCTAGCTAAAAGGCTTTAAAGAAAAGCGCTTGTTGGGAGACAACCCAATTTTTGTCCTTGCTGTTTTGCAATAAATAATTCATCTAGCCTCTGGTTAGATGTGGTTTTGTGTTTAATTTAGTGTTTGTGCCAAGTAAGACCTTTGGGATGGCTTACGGTGATAGTTGTTTTGATCTTGCTGAAAAACAGAAACTTTTGCGCCCAGGAAAATAATTTTCATTTTTTTAGAGAAGCGTGCTTTTGATCTGATTCTTTTTGCACAAGATTGGTACACAAATTTACCTGGTTTTCCTAATTTTTCAGATTTTTGGAGTTACAGAAGTATTCTAGAGTTACAGATTACTACAGACTGTTCTATTTTTGATAGATTCTGTTTTCTATATGTTATTTGCTTATTTTGATGAATCTATGGGTAGTATCGGGGGTATGAACCATTGAAAAATTGGAATACAGTAGATATTACACCAATCCTATATCCTAAAAAAATTCACCCCCACTAACCTATTTATCTAAACATACAAGCTATCCGCGTCATCAACCATGCCATCTCAATTGCGTTAGCCATTGTATCAGCTATAGCCGTGATTATCTCCACCGACCCTAATGTGCACTACTATTAATGCCCAATTGACCATGTTACATGGGTTCAGCGCAATCTTCTCCCCTTCACATCCCATATTTTCTTTTCTTCCCTCCTGCCGCTCACATCTTCCACGCAAGAGGCAACCCATCGAGCCCCCTCCCGATATCTTATCCCATCCACAATACAGGGCGGCGGCGGCGGCTGGGATCCCATCTCCATGCCAAGTGCTCTCTGGCACGACCGCCAATTTGGCTTGCCTCCGTAGCACTCGAGGATTCTCTAGGGCTATGTTTCGCTGGTGTGGTGTGCATCGTCAAGACGGCGGTGCCCCGGTCCTTCCCCCATCTATGTCTTCGTTCCATCCAAGGTAGCTCCGGTGCTGCTCCTCCACCGGCCGTCTGCGCCACCCAAATCAGGCGTAACCTCTTCTTGTGTCCACCGCCCAGACATGTGCCGGCCAAGCTGGCCGCAGAAACACCAGCGACCTACATCGGAAGCATCACCGCTCGTATGGATGCCACCGCGGCTGCCTCATTGCAATAGCAGGCCACCGCACGCATCCGGAAACCGTGCAGAGATAAATCTACTACACACTCCAGCTAAGTTGATAATTTTTTCTTCCCTTTTGACTATTTCCAGATAATTAAGTGTTACACATGAAGTCTTCATGAGTAATCAAGATTGGTTCATTAATATCGCAATTTCCCTTTTGATTCCTGTGATCTCCCTAATCCTCTTCACCATAGCGTCTGGGTCCATAATCTTTCTTTTCATTTATTTTTGGGGATGGCTCCGTGCACCTATATATCTTGATTTTGCAGCAGGCCGCATGCCGTCAGGAATCCATCAATTCCTGCTTCTGCTACTGCATGAAGGTTCACACTGATGTTTATTCACGCTCTTGATCTTTCAAGCCCTTATTGCTGCATTCCAAGTCCTTCCCCTTCCCTTGCTGTTGTGCATTAGGATGGTCCCATATAGCTGCCTCTTGGTCTCTATTCAACCTTCTGACCGCTGGTAATCCTACACCTTGCAAAACTTCCTTCACTTTCAGTATCGGTGCCGCTTTCGGGCGCCTCAACCTGCACTTAGATCGGGAGAAAAAGGATAGCGGAGACTAGATAAAGGAAGAGGGGAAGTGGATATATCAACTTCGTATGACGCAACATGGCCAGGTAGATATGCAGCCGGCAAAAGCGTTTGCTTGGTTAGGGGAGGAGAGTTGTTGTGTCACACGTGAACTACATCATGATCTGCTGCCATCAAGAGAGACACCCAGCTCCAAAAAATAGTTTCAACTTGCAGATTTGTTGTTGACTAACCAATTTTCTCTAGCAGGTGCTGTCAATCATATTATTCTACCCCTTTGATATAGGCGATGCCTAAAATCCACTGAAGGTAACTCCTACTCCTCTGCTTTGTTAGTCGGATGCATTATTTTTGTAAGCATTGCTAAATAAGCCCTCTAAAGAAATTATCTTACAAAAAGTGCTCAAATCTTCTCTAATGGTATGCCATCAATAATCTTCTGTGTCATTCTACAAACCTTATATTTGTAATCTCTGAT
The DNA here is from genome assembly GCF_002162155.2 of Triticum dicoccoides. Taxonomy (NCBI): domain Eukaryota; kingdom Viridiplantae; phylum Streptophyta; class Magnoliopsida; order Poales; family Poaceae; genus Triticum; species Triticum dicoccoides. Next base: position 247,613,548 of record NC_041393.1, read on the forward strand.
GTTTGCTAAATATATCTCTGGATAATCAAAATATTTTGCTAATTGCAGGTTACCTTTTTCTATATTCGGCGATTGAGTCTTAATCATTCTGATGTTTTACTGTCATGAGTTACTTCAACATATATTCGGCGGTTGAGTATAAATCATTCTGACAAGTAAATGCATGTGAACATTCAAAGGAAGATGGTAAAAAATAGTATATGATGGAATCATCTAGCAGTTCCTGGAGGTTGTGCTGTCAAGAATCGAATGCTATTTTCCCAATATATAGGCGTAAGAACATCTCCTGCTTTAATGGCCCCATTATTGAACCAAAGTTCCACCATGCTAAGTTTAAGAGCTTTCTCCCTTACCTGACATTGTCCTATGAAGTCAAATTGGCTCAGTACCTTATTTCATTCTAAAACTTACTTTTCTCGCTAATTGTTGTATCATAATTTCATTCACTGAATGTAGTAGATTGAATAAATTTGCAGAATTATGATACAACCTGAACTGGTACTACGGTTCTGTTCTCGCCATCATGCAACTTCCTGCACACTATTCTGTTTTGCCCTCCCTGTTAATGCAGATGACTGCTCGCTTTTGTGGCCAGATGAAGATAAGGAATTGAGATTCGATGCAAGTGATAAAGAAGAAGCATTACCACCTCCCAAGGAAATCTCCAATGTCTATTTGTTTTGTGTTTCTTTATCTGCTCTTTGTGTGTCAGTTATTTTGGTTCGGATGATGGAGCGGAAACACCGATAAACATTGAAATGATATAAAAAACACACAATCTTTGTATTTTTCTTCTGAGTTGTGCATTGTTCAGTTTTATAAAATGATTTTATTTTAGTTGGGAGATGACTGATTAACAAGTATATTCAAATCATCTATATTTCATTTCTCTAATATATCCTGTTATTTCTTGCTACAATTCCCACAGCAACGCGTGGGGTATCATCTAGTATAAATAAAGAATGAGTTCACAATAGTACTAAAAGTGGTGAATTATTTTTTTATACTAACGGAGCTTATGAGATTTTCTGTTGTGAAGTTTTGAAGTTTTGAGTAAGGATTTGACGGACTATGGAATAAGGAGTGGCATGAGCCTAAGCTTGGGGATGCCCAAGGCACCCCAAGGTAATATTCAAGGATAACCAAGAGCCTAAGCTTGGGGATGCCCTGGATGGCATCCCCTCTTTCGTCTTCGTTCATCGGTAACTTTACTTGAAACTACATTTTTATTCATCACATGATATGTGTTTTGTTTGGAGATCTCCCAATTATGCTGCCTATAATGAAAATCTGAGAAAAAGGGTCCCTACCGAGGTTTTGGTTGATAAGATTTCTGAACTCAATGATAAGTTTGCTATACAAAACAATGCATTAGAGTTTGTATTAAGAGATAGGCTTATGACGTTCCACCAAAGGAACACTTATAATGATGAGTTGATTATAAAATACAAGGGGCAGAAGGAGGAATCAATTCCTCCCAAACTACATCTTAGGGATCCTTATCCTATTAAATTTAGCACTTTTGATTATTTTTGCTTACCACAAAGTAAATTGGCCGCTGAAAGAAGGGAGTATGAGATGAGCATGGATGATCTCCCTTATTACTATGACAATACCTAGATCTATGTTTTATGCCTAGCTAGGGGCGTTAAACAATAACGCTTGTTGGGAGGCAACCCAATTTTAGTTTTATGTTTTTTGGTTCTGTTTTTCAATAAATACACATTATTACCTCTGTAGTAATTGTTTTTTGGTGTTTTAATTAGTGTTTGAGCCAAGTAAAGCCTTTGGGATACTTTGGTGTATCGTTGATTTGATATTGCTGAAAAACAGAAACTTTTGCTCCCAGAAACATAATTGATCTGAGCTGCTGGAGCGTGATAAATTCTTGAATTTTTTACACAAGATTGATATATGAATTGCCTCTGTTTTCTGATTTTTTTCTGAATTGTTGGAGTTACAGAAGTATACGAAGTTTACATATTACAACAGACTGTTCTGTTTTTGATAGATTATGTTTTCTATGTGTTGTTTGCTTATTTTGATATATCTATGGGTAGTATCGGGGGGTATGAACCATGGAGAAGTTGGAATACAGTAGATATTACACCAATATAAATAAAGAATGAGTTCACAACAGTACCAAAAAGTGGTGATTTATTTTCTTATACTAACGGATCTCATGAGTTTTCTGTTGAGTTTTGTGTTGTGAAGTTTTCAAGTTTTGGGTAAAGATTTGATGGACAACGGAATAAGGAGTGGCAAGAGCCTAAGCTTGGGGATGCTCAAGGCACCCCAAGGTAATATTCAAGGACAACCAAGAGCCTAAGATTGGGGATGCCCCGGAAGGCATCCTCTCTTTTATCTTCATTTATCGGTAACTTTACTTGAGGCTATATTTTTATTCACCACATGATATGTGTTTTGCTTGGAGCGTCTTGTGTGATCTGAGAATTTGCTTTTTAGTTTGCCATAATCATCCCTGCTATACACAACTTTTGAGAGGGACACGCATGAATCGTGATTTATTAGAATACTCCATGTGCTTCACTTATATCTTTTGAGCTAGGCAATTTTGCTCTAGTGCTTCACTTATATCTTTTTAGAGAATGGCGGTGGTTTTATGTTATAGAAATTGTTGAACTCTCATGCTTCACTTATATTATTTTGAGAGTCTTTAAACAGCATGGTAATTTTCTTTGGTTATAAATTTAGTTCTAGTATGATAGGCATCCAAGAGGGATATAATAAAAACTTTCATATAAAGTGCATTGAATACTATGAGAAGTTTGATTCCTTATGATTGTTTTGAGATATAGAGATGGTAATATTAGAGTCATGCTAGTGAGTAATTGTGAATTTGAGAAATACTTGTGCTAAAGTTTTATGATTGCCGAAGCATGCATGTATGGTGAACCGTTATGTGATGAAGTTGGAGCCTGATTTATTTATTGATTGTCTTCCTTATGAGTGACGGTCGGGAACGAGCGATGGTCTTCTGCTACCAATCTATCCCCCTGGAGCATGCATGTAGTACTTTGTTTTGATAACTAATAGATTTTTGCAATAAGTATGTGAGTTCTTTATGACTAATGATCAGTCCATGGATTATACGCACTCTCACCCTTCCACCATTGCTAGCCTCTCTAGTATCGCGCAACTTTCGTCGGTACCATACACCCACCAAATACCTTCCTCAAAACAGCCACCACACCAATCTATTATGGCATTTCCATAGCCATTCTGAGATATATTGCCATGCAACTGTCCACCGTTCCGTTTATTATGACACGTTCCATCATTGTCATATTGCTTTGCATGATCATGTAGTTGACATCGTATTTGTGACAAAGCCACCGTTCATAATCCTTTCATACATGACACTCTTGATTCATTGCACATCCCGATACACCGTCGGGGGCATTGATGAACCATAAGTATATGGGATAAAATTGTAGCTCTTTTCGATAATTAAGAGTGTTGAACCCAAGGAGGTGCACAGGGAAATGATAAGTAGATTTCAGTAAGATAATGTCTGCAAGTGCTGAAATTGTAAGTAACTGGGTAGTTTGATAGCAAGATAATTTGTAACGGGCAAGTAACGATAATAGTAGCAAAAGTGCAGCAAGATAGCCCAATACTTTTGAGGCAAAGGACAGGCCAAAATGGTCTCTTATGATAAGCAGAGCATTCTTGGAGGGTACACGGGATTTTCATCTAGTCACTTTCATCATGTTGGTTAAATTCATGTTAGGTACTTTGATAATTTGATATGTGGGTGGACCGGTGCTTATGTGCTTTTATTACTTGAACAAACCTCCTACTTATGATTAACTCTCCCGCAAGCATCCGCAACTACAAGAACAATATTAAGAATATATTCTAACCATAGCATTAAACTTTTGGATCCAATCGGTCCCTTACGGAATAGCTCATAAACTGGGGTTTAAGCTTCTGTCACTCTCGCAACCCATCATCTAATTGTTACTCCACAATGCATTCCCTTAGGCCCAAGTATGGTGAAGTGTCATGTAGTCGACGTTCACATGACACCACTAAGGGAATCATAACATACATACATCAAAATATCGAACACATATCAAATTCACATGATTACTTGCAACATGATTTCTCCCGTGACCTCAGGAACAAAAGTAACTACTCACAAATGATAATAATTCTCAAGATCAGAGGGGTATTAAATGGCATATTGGATCTGAACATATAATCTTCCACCAAATAAACCATATAGTAATCAACTACAAGATGTATTCAACAGTACCAGTCACCCACAGGCACCAATCTATAGCTCCGGTAACAAGATTGAACACAAGAGATGAACTAGGGTTTGAGATGAGATGGTGTTGTTGAAGATGTTCATGGAGATAGCCCTCCCCAAGATGGGAGAGTTGTTGGTGACGATGATGACGATGATTTCCCCCTCTAGGTGGGTTCCCCCGGCGGAATCGCTCTGCCGGAGGGCAAAAGTGATCCTGCCCAAGTTCCACCTCGAGACGGCGGCGCTCCATCCCGAAAGTCCTCTCCTTATTTGTTCTAGGTCAAAATGACCTATATACCAGAAGATGGGCACCGGAGGTGGGCCTGGGTGAGCACAACCCACCAGGGCGCGCCCAAGTGGGTTGTGCCCACCTGGTGGGCCCCCTCTAATACTTGTTTGCTCCAATATTCTTCAAATATTCCATAAAAATTCTTCGTGAAGTTTCAGCTTGTTTGGAGTTGTACAGAATAGGTAGCCTGCCGTAGCTTTTTCAGGTCCAGATTTCCAGCTGCCGGAATTCTCCCTCTTGGTGTGTACCTTGCAAATTATGGGAGAAAAGGCATTAGAATTACTTCAAAAAGCATTATTATTCATAAAAACATCATAAATAGCAGTAAGAAAACATGATGCAAAATGGACGTATCAACTCCCCCAAGCTTAGACCTCGCTTGTCCTCAAGCGAAAACCAAAATCGAAAAACATGTCCACATGCTTAGAGAGAGAGAGAGAGGTGTCGATAAAAACAAAATACGGACATAGAAGTATCATGTAGATTATTATAACAACAACAAATTTAAACATAAGACTTTTATCATAGAGCTTTTTATCATAGACTTCCCATGAATAAGTGGCAATTCATCACACAATTGAATTATAAAGCATAAACTCTATTAGAAACTAACAAACTATATTCTCAGTCAACTTTGCAACTACAATTGATCATCTTTTCAGGAAGGGTCACGTATCGGAGCCTTTAGGCAAGTCCACATACTCAACCATCATATAGTCTTCTATGATTGCTAACACTGACCGCATACACATGAGCAAAATGTTTCAACTGGACATATCTCTACTCCTAATGGACGAATTGGTTGAATAGTCCCCCCCACTTTCAACCGGTTTATTTTCAACCGGTTTATTTTCAAACGGTTTTTCTTCGTCCCACCACCCACCAGCCCCTCCCACTGGTTTTTCTCTTTTCTCGTCTGACCGGCAATACCCAACGTATTTATGGTAATCAATCATAATTAATCCACGTATCTCTACTCCTAATGGACGAATTGGTTGAATAGTCCCCCCCACTTTCAACCGGTTTATTTTCAACCGGTTTTTCTTCGTCCCACCTCCCACCAGCCCCTCCCACCGGTTTTTCTCTTTTCTCGTCTGACCGGCAATACCCAACGTATTTATGGTAATCAATCATAATTAATCCACGTATAGTAATAAATCAATCCAGGTATTGTAAGGTCATAACTCAGGAAATTTTGAATATGGCAATTATATGGTAATAAATTTAAATTACCCCAAAGGCTATCAATCCAGATATGGTAAGGCCATAACTCGGGAAATATCGAATATGGTAATAAATTTAAATTACCACCAGGTATGGTAAGGCTATCCACATATAGTAATAAATCATATAGTAATAAATCATAATTAATCCACGTATAGTAATAAATCAATCCAGGTATGGTAAGGTCATAACTCAGGAAATTTTGAATATGGTAATAAATTTAAATTACCCCAAAGGCTATCAATCCAGGTATGGTAAGGCCATAAATCGGGAAATATCGAATATGGTAATAAATTTAAATTACCCCAAAGGCTATCAATCCAGGTATGGTAAGGCCATAACTCGGGAAATATCGAATATGGTAATAAATTTCGATCTGTTTCATCTCAGCCTCCAGCCCCGAGAGGAGCCGCCGCCGAGAGGAGACGCCCTAGCCCCGAGAGGACCCACCGCCGCCGCCGCCGCCGAGAGGAGACGCCCCAGCCCCGATAGGATCCGCCGCCACCGCCGCCGGGGAACGAGGTCGCCGCCGCCTCCCTCGCCCGCGGCCATGATGACCGATCTGGCGTTGGCACCGCATATCACCCTCTGGTCCATGGCCTCGACTAGGTACGAATCCCTCCTCCACTTCTTCTGGTTTGGTTATTTCCGCATCTTGATTTGATTCGGACGTGTGTGCAGTTTGCTATGATCTGGCGACGGGGATGCAAGGAGAAGCTGCTGCGGTTTCAAGGGGCCATGAGGATGCCCACCATGAAGGCGTGTCTGGGATGATGAAGGTGATATCCGCCAGGTCCCCGTTGCCGTCGACTGGCGGCGGCCACCGTCTCCTCTTTCATGGCATCGTCGGGGCCTTCCCCTGCCAAGCGTAGCGGCTCCTTGGCTGGATCACCGTCGCACACCTCACCGGCGTGGTCGGCAAGATCTGCATCTCGATCCTCGCCACTCTCTATCCTCTTGCAGGTAATAGGCTTTCCGCCCCCTCTTTTATCTCCGACGTTCTCGTGTGCACGGATTGTGAGCGTGAAGGAATATTTCTCTTCTATTTCATGGTGCTGCTGTGCTCCTTCTGCTTTCACACTGCACATATATAGATTCTTCAAAGGAATTGGATGCTGATAATATCAACTAAGTTCCCTGAATGTGATATATATTCTTCCCTCGCTTTGAATTGATTGCCCCAAACAATATATCTCTGGTTGACAGTCATGGCCTATTATTATTGTTGTTAATTTACAACACTCTTCGCTGTATTGTCCAATCATGGTCCAAACTTCAACTTGGTTGTGGATTCATTGTATGTACCATATGCTGTTCATAGCTACAAAATTGCAATCTCGCGAAAATGTTCTTGAATACAGTAATTTTTTTGTCACATAACCCATATGCTGATGATAAAGTTTGTTGTATGAGCTTGTGGCATACTGATCAGACAGGTGGCAGGTATGCATTCAGATGTTGCAGCTCTAAGGAAGGGTAGTATATGGCACATGGCTTCGTGGGTTGTTCAACAAGAAGTGTTTTGGGCATATTCGACAGGCAATCTTGTGAAAATTATAGATCGATTTTCTTATTCCGTCATCAGCTTCTATTGATATGAGCGATACAAAAAGTTCAGCACTGAATTTTAGTATGTTAACTTGCAAGATTTCTCACGACTATGTTTTTTTGTTATAGGTTTATAAATTTCGAAATATAGTTGCAGCTTCACGGAATGGACGGCCCAAATTATGTTAGTGTCTATATGTTTACTTGGTGGTGGTCTAGCGTGAGTGACACCTGCATCTGTAACTTACCCATTGGATGTTCTTCGAAATCACCTGACAACACAGGTGATGCTTTTCTTCCTTTCGTGATTTGTGAATAACACTAAGCCAACCAGTCAATCAATATAACTTCCAGTTAGAACTTAGAGCATCTTTACCTAACGCTTTCATGCAATGTAGCTTTACAAACCAAAGGAACATGTTTTAGTAAGCTAAACTTTCATGTCTATAAAATTCTGCAGAAAACCACTAGGTATTACAAGGGCATCTTTCACACGTTGTCTACAATTTGTAGAGAAGAGAATAGTAGAGGATTGTATAAAGGCCTTTGGTCCACCTTATTGGTAAGCCGTATGTTTCTACTGAGAATTGTTTTTTAGTTGACTTCCCAGTAACTTTTATGTGTTACAGGGAGTTGGACCTGATATATCAATCAATGTTTATGTATATGAATCCCTGAGGTCTCATCGGAAAATGGAAAGTTGAATGTCAAACTGTGCGACCAATGATTTGGTATGGTACCTCCCTCTTCTCTCTTCTACGAACCCTATAACACACGTCTCAAATCTTAATTTCTTTTATCCTATTGCAGGTTAATTCCAGTTGGGTGTGTTAACCTACAGTAATCAATCAAGTCAACAAATATAACAATGATACTTTGTCTTCTGATTTTTGGTGATGATTTTTTTTGTGACTGAACTAACAGGAGTTGAAGCATGTGTTCTTTTTTTTATATGACTAGATGCATATGAACTGAAGCTCCATAACTTTCTTTTCAAGTCGACATTGGTGGCAACCAATACAATTAGCGTTATTTACAACCAATGAAGTCTTATAATTTTCTTTCTTAGAAATATACAGTGACGCTGACTATCATTTAGTAGCTCTACAGGCACTAGCTAAAAACAATAATGTTTATTTATTTAACCACCAAATAGAACAATAGGTTATTCTGCATTGTGGGTACACAAATCACAACACTATATTTCAGCTGTAGAAATCTATGTGGATGCCTGCTGATATTTTAAGCCTACATATTGCCGATTTGGTTTGAGTAATGCTTGAAGCATAATTTACTTCCTAATGTGCAAATAGCAGTATCATTTTTTGTCAAGAAACTGAGAAGACGGAAGAGAGTTGGTGTTGTCAGTGTGGTGAGCCTATGCGGCAACCACAAGGCTGAAGTCTGCTTTGATCGTTATTCAAGATTTGAGCCTTGGCTCCGGTTTTGATAGCTCTATATCAGTAAGTTTAGTCCAGTAACTATTTTAAGTATCTTTACTGTGCATAGTTGCATACATTTTATTCATGGATTAGTCTTGGTAATATTAACATTTGAAAAGCAATTTTTGTGTGACCATTTTTTCATCTTAGTATCTCCATCTACCAGCAAAAGTCAACATGCACAAACCTGTATTTAACATGCAACATGAGATAGTGTGCATCGAAACTATGCTTATGTTTGTGACATTCATGTGGCATCTCATGCAGATAGATTTTATTATCCATTTCTGTAGCATGCAATGTTTATTTTCTTCTTTTGGTCCATAATCCCTCCTAAAAGTAATATAAGAGTGTTTAGATCACTAAAGAAGTGATCTAAACGCTCTTATGTTTCTTTACATATGGAGTACATGTCATGATTGTTGGATACACATGCAGACTTTCAGCGAGTTTTTGTTCTCGGACTTGGGATCCACAGTCCAAAGTTGATTGGTGGATCAAGTGAACTTGGTGCATCTCCATTCAAGCTAGAGTACAATTACCGGCCTGCTTGTTTAGCGCAGTCTCCACAATCATACAAGCAAATGAGCAGCTGGCGACCCAACACACAAAGTTTCTATCTTCTTATTTTCTATACAAGTAGCAGCTGGCGCAGCGGTGGTGTTGATGAACGACACCCAATGCAGAGGCGACAGTTACCATAGGGAAGAGGTCAAGAACATCTAGCTCTTGTGGTGTTCCTCCTCATTATTGTCATCGCCATCAACAGCAACAATGACGACCGGCTCATGAGACAGCTACTAGAGAGGGAGCGAGGAAGGGGGAGACAAATCTTTCAGGTACAATGGTATGACAACCATGTTCTGAACTATCAATGAGATTTGGTGCTAAGTCAGCATCGTGTTTTATCCAATCTATCAAACACCATAAGTTTCATGTCGAATGTGTTGTAGAAATGTTCTTCCATAAATATGGTTTTAGTCCTTCATATTTTAGTATCGTTGTAAATTTATCCATTCACATATCACTCTGAGAAACATTTTTAATTGGGGGAAGGAAGAATGGGAGAAAAGAAGAGTGCTTTGACGTAAAAAAAGAAGTCGTCAATACAACCTGTTGCAACACACGGCGTTCTACTAGGAGATGCAAGTGGAGTGGAATAATGAAAATACATTGCATCAAATACATTTTTTGATTGTTACTGTAATTTTTTTCTATACATGTGAAATTGGAACCATAGGAGCAATACTTGGACCATAGGAGCAATACATGCTCACTGTTGAATAGGAGCATAGGAGCAATTCATAGGAGCATAGGAGCATAGGAGAAATTGGAACCATAGGAGCAATACATGCTCACTGTTGAATAATTTGTATATAACTGTTTATGCAATACTTGGACCATAGGAGCAATTCATTCTGTATATTTTGCTGGGGATTGTGCCTTGCAGTCAATTTATAGAAGGGTAAGATGTATCGCAATATCTTTGACTTGCATTCTCTGTGATGTCAAGTAAGAAAATAGAATATATACTCTTTGAATTATCTTTTCTTTTTTTTGATGTCTCTATCTTACTTATATAATCCAATTGGCATTCGCTAAAATTTCTGTTGATGAAACATTTGTTTTGTGATGTGAGGAGGTTATGTTTGTGAGTAGATACGGTTCGTAGATCATGATATCTGCACAATCTCAATCTACTTCCTATGACCATATATTGTATTAATGGGTTGTGTCAGGGTTATTTTATCAACTACTGGGTTGTTGATCTACATTACGGTTTAATTCTTACACGAATTAATGTTGACTCGATTCCCTGTAGTAGGTTGAGAGGCTTCTCCTCTCATGATTTACTATGATTAGTTTGCTTGGCTCCATGCTCCTCATGATTTCTTTGAATTTTTCTGTAGGTGCTCGGTCAAAAATCATCTAAGGAAAATATGTTGTTCTTCTCTACAAGGGTTGCATGTGGAATTTGAGGAGAATCTGTGCACCAGCATCTGACTCCTTGATGTTGCTCTGATCATATTGTGTAAATATATTTCCAATAAAGCAATCGCCCGATGGTGTACATGTTATAAATAACAAGAATCATCAAGTGTGAGAGATGGCAACATCATGATGGGATGGTATGTACTGTTGTGCTCATCAATAGAGTTAGATCACTTTTCTGTCTGAGAGTCGATTTTTTAGTGCGTTAGATGGATTGACAAGTACCAAAGATTGATGCCAAGCAGAACTAAAACATGTCCATGGATTACCTTCAGTCCCGCATTCCAATCAACAACATTGGGCCGAGCGAGCGCGCGGGTGGCACAAGAGGCAATGGGCAGCCGATGGAGACTAAGTGGTGAGCGGCGGTGGTGAGGTCGAGAGGTTGGCACCAGCAGCGAGTAGGCAATTACCGTGACGGGCGAGCGGACGGGGCTTGTAGGTGTCACGATTGCATCACAATTGGAATAAAGTAAACAATGCATACTCGTGTGGCGATTGACTGATTTTGTGTGTTGTGTGCTTGTGTTAACAGCCAGCCAAATCAATCAGCCAAGGGCCATTATGTACGTGAGTGTGTTAGCAGTGGGTATATCTGAAGATTATTTCTCAACTCGGCATGTGGGTAGAGACTAAAAAGACAATGCCATGGTAGCATGGCAGACCTGGCAAGTGCCACGAACATCATGATATTCTTCCTTTTCTTAATTCCTTGATTTGAAAAATAATTTGCTCTGCGTGTATAGGAACATAGCAGTCGGGCAAACGACACTTTGGCATCTTGATCTATCAAAGGAAATATTTTTTTTACTTTAGAAAATGTGGGTTCGGATTGGTCTGTTGAGTTATGGCTGGCTGATCGGAATAATTTTTCTATTTAAAAAATGTAGCAAATAGCATTTCATTAGAGATTGGTCTGTTGAGTTATGGCTGGCTCATCGGAATAATTTTCCTATTTAAAAATGTAGCAAATAACATTTCATTAGAGATGGCTTTGCAGCAAAACGCAAATCACGCAAACCAAGCTATCGCCGCCTCGTCGCTCTAGCCGGGAGCGACAACAACCGCGGGTCTCTTCTTCGCCTTCTTAGTCGGCATCTCCTCCATCCGGATGCCCTGCAGCACGAGCCACTCCGCCACCGCCTAGGACTGGACCTCCAGGAAGTTTAGGTCCGTCTTCGGCCATCCAGCACGCCACACCGCCACATCGTAGGCACGAGAGGCCTCATCAGCGGTGGGATACGTGCCGAGCCACCAACGCTGCCCGGCATCGGAGAACTCCAGTCCAAAGTTCCCGGAGGGCTTCGCCCTCATGCCGAAGAAACCGGACTTTCCCTTCGGCGTCTTCTTCGGCGCCATCGGGGAGCGAGCGGCGGCCGAGCAGGGAGCGGGAGGCGACGTCCGGCGTGGGGCGGAGGCGGACGGAGCGGGGCGGCAGCGTGCGGTGCGGGGCAGAAGCGGACGGAGCAATGCGGCGGATGAACTGGAGAGGAGGCGGACGGAGCAGGGCCGGAGAGGAGGCGGACGGAGCAGGGCCGGAGGGGAGGCGGACGGAGCGGGGCCGGGCGAAGGATGGATCGGAGGCGGAGGCGGCCGGAGAGGAGGCGGGCGGGGTCGGGGCGGAGGCGAATGCGATGGGGCAGCGCGGCGGCAGGCGGCGGCCTAGGCGGGGTAGAATCAGTGGTGGGGGTCTGGATCTATGGTGGGGCGAGACCTTAAAAAGTTAACATGTAACTCTTGCAAACTATTTCAAGAACCCGTGGCAACGCACGGGCAGTCTACTAGTAAAAAGATAGGAGCTTATGGTTTCGCCTCCCAACGTATTCACCTCAGGGGTGATGTCAACAATAATAACTCATGCCACCCATATTCAACTGGACATATGTGCCTGATCTTTCCTCACCATATGATGCTTGCCAAAGGAGGAAAATAAAAATGAACAGAGAGAAAAACTTTGACTCTTGCATAAAAGTAAAAGATAGGCCCTTCGCGGAGGGAAGCAGAGGTTGCCATGCGCTTATTTGTTTGTATGTTCAACCCCTTAGTGAAAAAGAACGTCATGTTGCATTGCCCGTTGTGATAGCGGCCTTTATTATGCAGTCTGTCGCTTTTATTCTTCACCATCACAAGTTTGTGCAACGCTCAATTTTCTCTTACACTAAACGAGCTCACACTTTTAGAAGCAATTTTTATTGCCCTTTTGCACCGATGACAACTTACTTGAGGGATCTTGCTCAAACCCTAGGTAGGTATGGTGGACTCTTGAAAATAAGATTGGGTTTTAAGGGTTTTTGGATGCACAAGTAGTATCTCTACTTAGAGCGGAATTTTTGGCTAGCAAAGATAGGGGCAAGCACCACATGTTAAAGGATCTATAACAATATGACTTCTATGTGAATATGAACAAACGTAAATCATTAAGTTGTCTTCCTTGTCCAACGTCAACAATTTTGGCATATAAAATTTTGATGGGGGCTCACAATCACAAAAGATTTCTAGGATAGTATATTTATATGTGAGTCTTATCTTCCCTTATTAATTCTTTCATGAGTTGCATCATTGACCAATGCTATGTTTGTCAATCTCTAATAAAATTTTCTACTTGTACTTTTCCTTATGCGGTGTCAGCACCTACCATAGGATTAGCATATGATCTTCTTGATTTATTTCCTTTCTTTTTATTGCAACATGAAAGTAAAGAAATCAAAAACTCAAACTAACTTTATTATAAATCTCGCACACGATTACAAGGATAGATCACTAAGCAAAACTCTCGAAAAGAAAGGATCGAACTAAACTTTTATTCATCTATAGCAAAAGAACAAACTAAAATAAGTAAATGCAAAAGATAGTGGGGATGATATGATACCGGGGCACCTCCCCCAAACTTGGCGGAAGCTAGGGGGAGTGCCCATACCCGAAACTCAATTTTCTTTTGGTGATGAAGAAGATGGTGGTGGTGATGAAGTAGTAGAGGGTTTGCCCTTCTTCCTCAGCTTACGCTTGGGGATAGAATTTTCCTCCTTCAACTCTCTGATCTCCTGTTCAAGCTCCAGTACCTTTTTGCATAAATCCTGCTTATTTTTCTGCAAAAGGCGGAAGGGTATAAACTGAACCTTAGGACGCTTTGGTTTATTCGGGAGGCTTGACTTCTTGAATTCCACATGCATGTCCCCAGGTTGAGGCAGCGGGGTTTCGTCTTCATCTGAGCTCGTCTCCTCCTTTTCCCTAGGATAATAGTCTTCCTCTTCCTCTGTAGTCCAGCCATAGTGCTCCACATCCCCATAGGACTTGGGGTTTGAGATGAAATTAGCAACATAACTCTCACCCTCGGAGTCTTGGGATGACATATTTTCAGATCTGACAAGAAAACAGCAAGAAAAGAGAACATAACATTTCTCCGCGATACGATGGTCAACAAGTTCGGGGGGTATATAAATATTTTCTTTATCTTGAGAAACAAGCAAACAGAAGAAAAACGGAGTCCGGAAGGTGTCCCGGGTGGGCACAACCCACCTGGGCACGCCTGGCAAGCCAGGCGCGCCCTGGTGTCTTGTGCCCACCAGGGTACGCTTCCTGGAAGTTTCTTATTTTCCTATTTTTCTAAATATTCTAAAACTGACAAAAAATATATTTGTGGATTTTTCGGAGTCCGATTACTTACCGTATCACGTACCTCCTTATTTACATGATTTTGGAGTGTTCCGGAAGGACTCTTTTATGTGTTCTTTCGGTGTCAAAGTTTGGATAATATTACTTTCAACATTAATGGGCATACCTGAGATATAATGTTTTATTCGTTGCCCATTGACAACCTTCGGGTTAGTACCTTTGGCATTATTTATTTTGATGGCTCCAGACCTATAAACCTCCTCGATAACATAAGGGCCTTCCCATTTTGAGAGGAGTTTTCCTGCAAAGAATCTGAAACGAGAGTTGTACAAAAGAACATATTCTCCGACTTTAAACTCATGCTTTTGGATTCTTTTATCATGCCATCTTTTAACTTTTTCTTTAAACAACTTGGCATTTTCATAAGCTTGGGTTCTCCATTCATCTAAAGAGCTAATATCAAATAACCACTTTTCACCGGCAAGTTTGAAATCATAGTTGAGTTCCTTGATTGCCCAATAAGCTTTATATTCTAATTCAAGAGGCAAATGACAAGCTTTTCCATAAACCATATTGTGGGACATACCCACAGGATTATTATATGTTGTTCTATAAGCCCAAAGTGCATCATCTAATTTCTTAGACCAATTCTTCCTCGACCTATTGATAGTCTTTTGCAAAATTAATTTTATTTCTCTATTGCTAAGTTCAACTTGACCACTAGACTGAAGATGATAAGGTGATGCAATTCTATGGTTAACATCATACTTGGCAAGCATTTTACGGAAAGCACCATGAATAAAGTGTGAACCACCATCAGTCATTAAATATCTAGGGACTCCAAACCTTGGGAAAATAACTTCCTTAAGCATTTTAATAAAGGTGTTGTGATCAGCACTACTAGTTGGAATAGCTTCTACCCACTTAGTAGCATAATCAACGGCAACCAAAATATGTGTATACCCATTAGAGGAAGGAAAAGGTCCCATGTAATCAAATCCCCAAACATCAAATGGTTCAACAGCAAGTGAATAGTTCATAGGCATTTCTTGATGCTTACCGATATTACCTATTCTTTGACATTCATCACAAGATAAGATGAACTTACAGGCATCCTTGAAGAGAGTACGCCAATAAAATCCAGACTGCAATACCTTGTGAGCAGTTCTATCTCCAGCACGATGCCCTCCATAAGCTTCGGAGTGACATTTCCATAGGATTTGTCCCTGTTCATGCTCAGGTACACAACGTCTAATAATACCATCTACTCCTTTATAAATATGTGGGACATCCCAAAAGTAATGTCGTAAATCATAGAAGAATTTTTTTCTTTTGTTGGTATGTAAAACTATGTGGTAAATATTTAACAACAATGTAATTAGCATAGTCATCATACCAAGGAGTACTATGAGCAACATTTATTGCAGCTAACTACTCATCAGGAAAACTATCATCAATAGGTAGTGGGTCATAAAGCACATTTTCAAGTCTAGACAAGTTATCAGCTATGGGGTTCTCAACTCCTTTCCTATCAGTGATATGTAAATCAAATTCTTGTAGCAAGAGAACCCATCGAATAAGTCTAGGTTTAGCATCTTTCTTTTCCATAAGATATTTATGTTGGGGAACGCAATAATTTCAAAAATTTCCTACGATCACGCAAGATCTATCTAGGAGAATCATAGCAATGAGCGGGGAGAGTGTGTCCACGTACCCTCGAAGACCGAAAGCGGAAGCGTTTTATCAACGCGGTTGATGTAGTCGTACGTCTTCACGATCTGACCGATCCTAGCACCGAACGTACGGCACCTCCGTGTTTAGCACATGTTCAGCTCGATGACGTCCCTTGTACTCTTGATCCAGTTGAGGCCGAGGGAGAGTTTCGTCAGCACGATGGCGTGGCGACGATGGTGATGAAGTTACTGGCTCAAGGCTTCGCCTAAGCACTACGACGATATGACCGAGGTGTGTAACTGTGGAGGGGGGCACCACACACGGCTAAGAGATTGTTAGTTGTGCTTTGGGGTGCCCCCTTGGCCAGGTATATAAAGGAGGGAGGAGGAGGAGGCCGGCCTAGGAGAGGCGTGCCTATAGGGGGAGTCCAACTAGGATTCCCAATCCTAGTTGGAGTCCCCTTCCTTTTCAAAGAGGGGAGAGAGGGAAGGAGTAGGAGAGGGAGAAGAAAAGAGAGGGGGCGCCGCCCCCTCCCTGGTCCAATTCGGACTTGCCATGGGGGGGGCACGGCCACCCCTTGAGGCCCTTCTCTCCTTTCCCGTATGGCCCATTAAGGCCCACTACTTCCCCTTGCGAATTCCCGTAACTCTCCGGTACTCCGAAAAACACCCGTATCACTCGGAACCTTTCCGATGTATGAATATAGCCTTCCAATATATCGATCTTTACCTCTCGACCATTTCGATACTCCTACTCATGTCTGTGATCTCATCTGGGACTCTGAACAAACTTCGGTCATCAAATCACATAACTCATAATACAAATTGTCATCGAATGTTAAGCGTGCGGACCCTACGGGTTCGAGAACTATGCAGACATGACCAAGACATATCTCCGGTCAATAACCAATAGCGGAACCTGGATGCTCATATTGGCTCCTACATATTCTACGAAGATCTTTATCGGTCAAATCGCATAACAACATACGTTGTTCCCTTTGTCATCGGTATGTTACTTGCCCGAGATTCGATCGTCGGTATCCTCATACCTAGTTCAATCTCGTTACCGGAAAGTCTCTTTACTCGTTCCGTAATGCATCATCCCGCAACTAACTCATTAGTCACATTGCTTTCAAGGCTTATAGTGATGTGCGTTACCGAGAGGGCCCAGAGATACCTCTCCGACATTCGGAGTGACAAATCCTAATCTCGATCTATGCCAACTCAACAAACACCATCGGAGACACCTGTAGAGCATCTTTATAATCACCCAGTTATGTTGTGACGTTTGATAGCACACTAAGTGTTCCTCCGGTATCCGGGAGTTGCATAATCTCATAGTCATAGGAACATGTATAAGTCATGGAGAAAGCAATAGCAATAAAACTGTAACGATCATAATGCTAAGCTAACGAATGGGTCTTGTCCATTAAATCATTCTCCTAATGATGTGATCCCGTTCATCAAATGACAACACATGTATATGGTTAGGAAACATAACCATCTTTGATAAACGAGCTAGCCAAGTAGAGGCATACTAGGGACATTCTATTTTTGTCTATGTATTCACACATGTACTAAGTTTTTGGTTAATACAATTCTAGCATGAATAATAAACAATTATTATGAAATAAGCAAATAAATAATAACTTTATTATTGCCTCTAGGGCATATTTCCTTCAGTCTCACACTTGCACTAGAGTCAATAATCTATCTCACATCGCCATGTGATTTAACACCAATAGTTGACATCTTTATGTGATTAACACCCATAGTTCACATCGCCATGTGACCAATACTCAAAAGGTTTACTAGAGTCAATAATCTAGTTCACATCGCTATGTGATTAACACCCAAGAGTAATAAAGTATGATCATGTTTTGCCTGTGAGAGAAATTTTTAGTCTACGGGTCTGCAACATTCAGATTCGTATGTATTTTGCAAATTTCTATGTCTACAATAGTCTGCACGGAGCTACTCTAGCTAATTTCTCCCACTTTCAATATGTATCTATATCAAGACTTAGAGCCATCCAGATCAGTGTCAAAGCTTGCATCGACGTAACTCTTTGTCACCTCCATAATCGAGAAACATTTCCTTATTCCACTAAGGATAATTTTGACCGATGTCCAGTGATCCACTCCTGGATCACTATTGTACCCTCTTGCCAAACTCATGGTGAGGTACACAATAGGCCTGGCACACAACATAGCATACATTATAGAACCTATGACTGAGGCATAGGGAATGACTTTTCATTCTTTCTATTTTCTGTCGTGGTCGGGTTTTGAGTCTTTACTCAACTTCACACCTTGCAACACAGGCAAGAACTCTTTCTTTGACTGTTCCATTTCGAACTACTTCAAAATCTCGTCAAGGTATGTACTCATTGAAAAAACTTATCGAGCATCTTGATCTATCTCTATAGATCTTGATGCTCAATATGTAAGCAGCTTCACCGAGGTCTTTCTTTGAAAAACTTCTTTCAAACACTCCTTTATGCTTTCCAGAAAATTCTACATTATTTCTGATCAACAATATGTCATTCACATATACTTATCAGAAATGTTGTAGTGCTCCCACTCACTTTCTTGTAAATACAGGCTTCACTGCAAGTCTGTATAAAACTATATGCTTTGATCAACTCATCAAAGCATATATTCCAACTCCGAGATGCTTGCACTAGTCCATAGATGGATCGCTGGAGCTTGCACATTTCGTTAGCACCTTTAGGATTGACAAAACCTTCTGGTTATATCATATACAACTCTTCTTTAATAAATCCATTAAGGAATGTAGTTTTGATATCCATTTGTTATATTTCATAAAATATGGTAATTGCTAACATGATTCAGACAGACTTTAAGCATCGATACGAGTGAGAAAATCTCATCGTAGTCAACATCTTGAACTTGTCGAAAACCTTTTTGGGACAATTCGAGCTTTGTAGATAGTAACACTACTATTAGCATCGTCTTCCTCTTGAAGATCCATTTATTCTCAATGGCTTGCCGATCATCGGGCAAGTCAACCAAAGTCCACACTTTGTTCTCATACATGGATCCCATCTCAAATTTCATGGCCTCAAGCCATTTCACGGAAACTGGGCTCATCATCGCTTCCTCACAGTTTGTAGGTTCGTCATTGTCAAGTAACATGACTTACAGAACAGGATTACCGTACCACTCTGGTGCGGATCTTACTCTGGTTGACCTACAAGGTTAAGTAGTAATTTGATCTGAAGTTTCATGATCATCATCATTAGCTTCCTCACTAATTGGTGTAGGAATCACTCGAACTGATTTCTGTGATGAACTACTTTCCAATTCGGGAGAAGGTACAATTACCTCATCAAGTTCTACTTTCCTCCCACTCACTTCTTTCGAAAGAAACTCCTTCTCTAGAAAGAATCCATTCTTAGCAACGAATATCTTGCCTTCGGATCTGTGATAGAAGGTGTACCCAACAGTCTCCTTTGGGTATCCTATGAAGACGCATTTCTCCGATTTGGGTTTGAGCTTATCAGGCTGAAACTTTTTCACATAAGCATCGCAACCCCAAACTTTAAGAAACGACAGCTTAGGTTTCTTGCCAAACCATAGTTCATACAGTGTCGTCTCAATGGATTTAGATGGTGCCCTATTTAACGTGAATGCATCTGTCTCTGATGCATAACCCCAAAACTATAGTGGTAAATCGGTAAGAGACATCATAGATCGCACCATATCTAATAAAGTACGGTTACCACGTTCGGACACACCATTACACTGTGGTGTTCCAGGTGGCGTGAGTTGCAAAACTATTCCACATTGTTACAAATGAAGACCAAACTCATAACTCAAATATTTGCCTCTGCGAACAGATCGTAGAAACTTTATTTTCTTGTTATGATGATTCTCCAGTTCACTCTGAAATTCTTTGAACTTTTCAAATGTTTCAGACTTATGTTCTATCAAGTAGATATACCCATATCTGCTCAAATCATCTATGAAGGTCAGAAAATAATGATACTCATCACGACCCTCAACACTCATCAGACCACATACATCAGTACGTATTATTTCCAAAAAGTCAGTTGCTCGCTCCATTGTTTCGGAGAACGGAGTTTTAGTCATCTTGCCCATGAGGCATGGTTCGCAAGCATCAAGTGATTCATAATCAAGTGATTCCAAAAGCCCATCATCATGGAGTTTCTTCATGCGCTTTTCACCAATATGACCTAAACGGCAGTGCCACAAATAAGTTGCACTATCATTATTAACCTTGCATATTTTGGCTTCAATATTATGAATATGTGTATCACTACGATCAAGATCCAACAAACTATTTTTATTGGGTGTATGACCATAGAAGGTTTTATTCATGTAAACAGAACAACTATTATTTTCTGACTTAAATGAATAACCATATTGCAATAAACATGATCAAATCATATTCATGCTTAAGGCAAACACCAAATAACATTTATTTAGGTTCAACACTAATCTCGAAAGTATAGGGAGTGTGCGATGATGATCATATCAATCTTGGAACCACTTCCAACACACATCGTCACTTCACCCTTAACTAGTCTCTGTTCATTCTGCAACTCCCGTTTCGAGTTACTACTCTTAGCAAATGAACCAGTATCAAATGCCGAGGGGTTGCTATAAACACTAGTAAAGTACACATAAATAACATGTATATCAAATATACCTTTGTTCACTTTGCCATCCTTCTTATCCGCCAAGTATCTAGGGCAGTTCCACTTCTAGTGACCATTTCCATCGCAGTAGAAGCACTCAGTCTCAGGCTTAGGTCTAGACTTGGGCTTCTTCACTTGAGAAGCAACTTGCTTGCCGTTCTTCTTGAAGTTCCCCTTCTATACCTTTGCCCTTTTCTTGAAACTAGTGGTCTTGTTAACCATCAACACTTGATGCTCTTTCTTGATTTCTACCTTCGTCGATTTCACTATCGCAAAGAGCTCAGGAATTACTTTCGTCATCCCTTGCATATTATAGTTCATCACGAAGTTCTTGTAACTTGGAGATAGTGACTAGAGAACTTTGTCAATTACTATCTTATCTGGAAGATTAACTCCCACTTAATTCAAGTAATTGTAGTACCCAGACAATCTAAGCACATGCTCACTGGTTGAGCTATTCTCCTCCATCTTGTAGGCAAAGTACTGTCAGAGGTCTCATACCTCTTGACACGGGCATGAGTATGAAATACTAGTTTCAACTCTTGGAACATCTTATATGCTCTGTGGCGTTCAAAACATTTTTGAAGTCTCGGTTCTAAGCCGTAAAGCATGGTGAACTAAACTATCAAGTAGTCATCATACCGAGCTTGTCAAAACGTTCATAACGTCTGCATCTACTCCTGCAATAGTTCTACCACCTAGCGGTGCATCAAGGACATAATTTTTCTGTGCATCAATGAGGAAAATCCTCATATCACGGACCAAGTCCGCATCATTGCTACTATCATCTTTCAACTTATATTTCTCTAGGAACATATAAAAAACAAACGGGGAGCTACATCGCGAGCTATTGATCTACAACATAGATATGCTAATACTACCAGGACTAAGTTCACGATAAATTAAAGTTCAATTAATCATATTACTTAAGAACTCCCACTTAGATAGACATCCCTCTAATCATCTAAGTGATCACGTGATCCAAATCAACTAAACCATGTACGATCATCACGTGAGATGGAGTAGTTTTCAATGGTGAACATCACTATGTTGATGACATCTACTATATGATTCACGCTCGACCCTTTGGTCTCAGTGTTCTGAGGCCATATCTGCATATGCTAGGCTCGTCAAATTTAACCCGAGTATTCTGCGTGTGCAAAAATGGCTTGCACCCGTTGTATGTGAACGTAGAGCTTATCACACCCAATCATCACGTGGTGTCTCGGCACGACGAACTGTAGCAATGCTGCATACTCAGGGAGAACACTTATACCTTGAAATTTAGTGAGAGATCATCTTATAATGCTACCGCCATACTAAGCAAAATAAGATGCATAAAGGATAAACATCACATGCAATCAATATAACTGATATGATATGGCTATCATCATCTTGTGCCTTTGATCTCCATCTCCAAAGCACCGTCATGATCACCATCGTCACCGGCTTGACACCTTGATCTCCATCGAAGCATCGTTGTCGTCTCGCCAAATATTGCTTCTACGACTATCGCTACCGCTTAGTGATAAAGTAAAGCAATTACATGGCGATTGCATTTCTTACAATAAAGCGACAACCATAAGGCTCCTGCCAGTTGCCGATAACTTTTACAAAACATGATCATCTCATACAACAATTTATATATCATCACGTCTTGACCATATCACATCACAACATGCCCTGCAAAAACAAGTTAGACGTCCTCTACTTTGTTGTTGCAAGTTTTACATGGCTTCTATGGGCTTAGCAAGAACCGTTCTTACCTACGCATCAAAACCACAATGATTTTTTGTCAAGTGTGTTGTTTTAACCTTCAACAAGGACCGGGCGTAGCCACACTCGATTCAACTAAAGCTGGAGAAACAGACACCCACTAGCCACCTGTGTGCGAAGCACGTCGGTAGAACCAATCTCATGAACACGGTCATGTAATGTCGGTCTGGGCCGCTTCATCCAACAATACTGCTAAATCAAAGCATGACATGCTGGTAAGCAGTATGACTATTATTGCCCACAACTCTTTGTGTTCTACTCGTGCATATAACATCTACGCATAGACCTGGCTCTGATGCCACTATTGGGGAACGCAATAATTTCAAAAATTTCCTACGATCACGCAAGACCTATCTAGGAGAAGCATAGAAATGAGCGGGGAGAGTGTGTCCACGTACCCTTGTAGACCGAAAGCGGAAGCATTTTATCAACGCGGTTGATGTAGTCGTGCGTCTTCACGATCCGACCGATCCTAGCACGGAACGTACGGCACCTCCGTGTTCAGCACACGTTCAGCTCGATGACGTCCCTCGTACTCTTGATCACGTTGAGGCCGAGGGAGAGTTTCGTCAGCACGATGGCGTGGCGATGGTGATGATGAAGTTACCGGTGCAGGGCTTCGCCTAAGCACTACGACGATATGACTGAGGTGTGTAACTGTGGAGGGGGGCACCACACATGACTAAGAGATTATCTGTTGTGCTTTTGGGTGCCCCTTGGCCACGTATATAAAGGAGGGAGGAGGAGGAGGCCAGCCTAGGAGGGGCACGCCTATAGGGGGAGTCCAACTAGGATTCCCAATCCTAGTTGGAGTCCCCTTCCTTTTCCAAGAGGAGAGAGAGGGAAGGAGTAGGAGAGGGAGAAGGAAAGAGAGGGGGTGCCGCCCCCTCCCTAATCCAATTCGGAATTGCCATGGGGAGGGCGCGGCCACCCCTTGAGGCCCTTCTCTCCTTTCCCGTATGGCCCATTAAGGCCCACTACTTCCCCCGGCGAATTCCCGTAACTCTCCGGTACTCCGAAAAATACCCGAATCACTCGGAACCTTTCCGATGTTCGAATATAGTCTTCCAATATATCGATCTTTACCTCTCGACCATTTTGAGACTCCTCGTCATGTCCGTGATCTCATCCGGGACTCCGAACAAACTTCGGTTGTCAAATCACATAACTCATAATACAAATCATCATCGAACGTTCAGCGTGCGGACCCTATGGGTTCGAGAACTATGTAGACATGACCAAGACATATCTCCGGTCAATAACCAATAGCGGAACCTGGATGCTCATATTGCCTCCCACATATTCTATGAAGATCTTTATCGGTCAAACCTCATAACAACATACGTTGTTCCCTTTGTCATCGGTATGTTACTTGCCCGACATTCGATCGTCGGTATCCTCATACCTAGTTCAATCTCGTTACCGGCAAGTCTCTTTACTCGTTCCATAATGCGTCATCCCGCAACTAACTCATTAGTCACATTTCTTGCAAGGCTTATAGTGATGTGCATTACCGAGAGGGCCCGGAGATACCTATCCGACATTCGGAGTGACATATCCTAATCTCGATCTATGACAACTCAACAAACACCATCGGAGACACCTGTAGAGCATCTTTATAATCACCTAGTTACATTTTGACGTTCGATAGCACCCTAAGTGTTCCTCCGGTATCCGGGAGTTGCATAATCTCATAGTCATTAGAACATGTATAAGTCATGGAGAAAGCAATAGCAATAAAACTGTAACGATCATAATGCTAAGTTAACGAATGGGTCTTGTCCATCACATCATTCTCCTAATGATGTGATCTCGTTCAACAAATGACAACACATGTCTATGGTTAGGAAACATAACCATCTTTGATAAACGAGCTAGTCAAGTAGAGGCATACTAGGGACACTCTGTTTTTGTCTATGTATTCACACATGTATTAAGTTTTCGATTAATACAATTCTAGCATGAATAATAAACATTTATCATGAAATAAGGAAAATAATAATAACTTTATTATTGCCTCTAGGGCATATTTCCTTCAATTTAATAGCAGCATGGCCGGTATGAAGGATAAATTTAGAGTCAACAATGTAAGATCTAAATTTATCACAAGCAAACACCACTGCTAGGAATTCTTTTTCAGTGGTAGCATAATTCCGTTGAGCACTATTTTTACTAGCATAATGAATAACATTCAGTTTCTTATCAACTCTTTGTCCTAGAATAGCACCAACGGCATAATCACTAGCATCACACATAATTTCAAAAGGCAAGTTCCAATCAGGTGGTTGAACAATAGGTGCAGAAATTAAGGCTTTCTTGAGTGTTTCAAAGGCTTCTAAATAATCATCATCAAAAACAAAAGGAATATCCTTTTGCAAAAGATTCGTAAGAGGCCTAGAAATGTTAGAAAAGTCTTTGATAAATCTCCTATAGAAACCAGCATGACCTAAGAAACTACGAATACCTTTTATATCTTTAGGGCATGGCATTTTCTCAATTGCATCAACCTTAGCTTTGTCCACTTCAATACCTCTTTCAGAAATTTTATGACCCAAGACAATGCCTTCATTAACCATAAAGTGGCACTTCTTCCAATTCAAGACAAGATTTGTTTGTTCACATCTCTGCAAAACTCAATCAAGATTGCTTAAACAACCATCAAAAGACTTCCCATAAACAGAGAAGTCGTCCATGAAAACCTCAACAATCTTTTCACAAAAGTCAGAGAATATAGCAGTCATACATCTTTGAAAGGTAGCAGGTGCATTACATATACCGAAAGGCATACGTCTATAAGCATAGGTTCCAAAGGGACAAGTAAAAGTGGCCTTTTCTTGATCAGGTTGAGAAACAGGTATTTGTGAAAAACTAGAATATCCATCAAGGAAGCAAAAATGTGTGTGCTTAGATAATATTTCAAGCATTTGATCAATAAAAGGTAGAGGGTAATGATCTTTTCTAGTTGCTTTGTTTAATTTTCTAAAATCAATTACCAATCTATAGCCTGTAACAATTCTTTGTGGAATAAGTTCATTCTTATCGTTAGGAACAACAGTTGTAACTCCTTTCTTAGGGACACAATGAACATGACTTACCCATCTACTATCAGCTATAGGGTAGATTATACCTACTTTCAGAAGTTTTAATATTTCGGTTCTTACCACTTCTTTCATCTTCGGATTTAACCGACGTTGGTGATCAACAACGGGTTTAGCATCAGGTTTCATATTAATCTTGTGCTGACATAGAGTGGGACTAATGCCCTCTAAATCATCAAGAGTATATCCAATAGTAGCTCGGTGCTTCCTTAGAACTTTCAATAATCTTTCTTCTTCATGTTCTGAAAGGTTAGCACTAATAATAACAGGATATATCTTCTTTTCATCAAGATAAGCATACTTCAAAGTGTCTGGCAATTGTTTTAATTCAAACATAGGATCACCTTTAGGTGGAGGAGGACCACCTAGAGTTTCAATAGGCAAGTTGTGTTTAAGCAGAGGACGTTGTTCAAAGAAAATCTTATCTATTTCATTTCTTTCATGCATATGTAAATCATTTTCATGGTCTAACAAATATTGTTCTAGTGGATCAGTAGGAGGCACAACAATAGAAGCAAGGCCAATTAATTCATCTCTAGGAATTCTTTTTCATGAAGCTTTCTACTAAACTTGGAAAAATTAAACTCATGAGACTCATCACCAAAACTAACACCGACAGTTTGTTTCTCACAGTCTATTCTAGCATTAACGGTGTTCAAGAAAGGTCTACCAAAGATAATGGGACAAAAGTCATCTTGGGGGGAACCAAGAACAGGAAAATCAGTAGGATATTTTATTTTCCCACACAAGACTTCAACATCTCTAACAATTCTAATTGGTGATATAGTATCTCTATTAGCAAGTTTAATAGTAACATCTATGTCTTCTATCTCTGCAGGTGCTATGTCATTCATAATTTCTTGATATAAGGTGTAAGGAATAGCACTCACACTAGCACCTATGTCACATAAACCCTGGTAACAGTGATATCCTAGTTTAACTGAGACAATGGGCATGCCAACAACAGGTCTATGTTTATCTTTTTTATCAGGTTTGGCAATTCTAGCAGCTTCTTCGCAGAAGTAAATAACATGCCCATCCATATCTTCTTCCATGAGATCTTTAACCATAGCAATACTAGGTTCTACTTTGATTTGTTCATCAGGTTTAGGTGTTCTAATATAGCTTTTGTTAACCATAGTTGAAACTTTAGCATGTTCCTTTATCCTGACAGGGAAAGGTGGTTTCTCAATATAAGCAGAAGGAACAACTGGATCAACATTATAAATTATAGTTTCTTCTTTAACTGGTACCGGTTCTTTAATTTCTTCTTTAATATGTGGGTGATATTTAAGCCACTTCTCTTTAGGGAGATCAACTTGAGTAGAAAATGATTCACAGAAGGAAGCTACTATCTCAGAGTCAAGTCCATATTTAGTGTTAAACTTTTGAAAAGCATCGGTATTCATAAAAGATTTAACACAATCATACTTAAGCTTAATACTTGACTCTTTACCTTCATCGAGTTCCCAATCTTCAGAGTTGCATTTAATTCTTTCCAAAATATCCCACCGGAATTCAATAGTATTCTTCATAAAAGAACCAGCACAAGAAGTATCGAGCATGGTTTGATCATTACGAGAAAGTCGAGCATAAAACTTCTGGATAATAATTTGTTTTGAGAGCTCATGATTGGGGCATGAATATAGCATTGACTTAAGCCTCCCCCAAGCTAGAGCGATACTTTCTCCTTCACGAGGCCAAAAATTATATATATAATTCCGATCACGATGAACCAGATGCATAGGATAAATTTTTTGGTGGAACTCCAACTTCAAACGATTACAATTCCAAGATCCAATATCATCGCATAGCCTATACCATGCCAATGCTTTTCGCTTCAAAGATAAAGGGAAAACCTTTTTCATAACTTCATCCCCGGATAAACCTGCAAGCTTGAACAATCCACAAATTTGTTCTACATATATCAAGTGCATATCAGGATGTTTGGTTCCATCTCCTGCATAAGGATTAGCTAGCAGTTGTTCTATCACACCCGAAGGAATTTCATATTCAATATTTTAAGTAGGTGTAGTAGGTTGAGGGGTAGCTAGTATGGTTCCGGTCGAGGTGAAGATACCCCGAAAAAACCCCTCAAAGGATTGTTTTCCATAGTAACAAGTGCCAATAAATTTCAGCACACTATATAAATGTTTCCTTACCAAATTCCACTTACCAAAGGCGCTTCACTCCCCGGCAACGGCGCCAGAAAATAGCCTTGCTGACCCACAAGTACAGGGGATCAATTGTAGCTCTTTTCGATAAGTAAGAGTGTCAAAGCCAACGAGTAGCAGAAGGAAATGACAAGTAGTTTTCAGTAAGGTAATGTCTGCAAGTGCTGAAATTGTAAGTAATTGAGTAGTTTGATAGCAAGATAATTTGTAACGGGCAAGTAACGATTGTTGGGAAACGTAGTAATAATTCAAAATTTTCCTACGTGTCACCAAGATCAATCTAGGAGATGCTAGCAACGAGAGAGAGGGAGTGCATCTTCATACCCTTGAAGATCACTATGCGGAAGCGTTACAAGAACGCGGTTGATGGAGTCATACTCGCGGCGATTCAAATCGCGGAAGATCCGATCAAGCGCCAAACGGACGGTGCCTCCACGTTAAACACACGTACAGCCCGAGGACGTCTCCTCCTTCTTGATCCAGCAAGGGGAGAGGAGAAGTTGAGGGAGAACTACAGTAGCACGACGGCATGGTAGCGATAGAGCTCGTGGTTCTCCGGTAGAGCTTCGCTAATCACTACGGAGGAGGAGGAGGAGGAGCAGTTGGAGGAGGAGAGGGTTGCGCTAAGGAAGGGGTGCAGCTACCCTGTCTCTCCCTCACTATATATAGGGGGAAGGGGGATGGAGGAGGCGCCCTAGGGTTCCCTAGGGGAGAGGCTGTTGGAGAACGTTGCATAAAATAAAAAAATTCCTACGTTCACTAAGATCAATCTAGGAGTTCATCCAGAAACGAGAGAGAGGAGTGCATCTACATACCCTTGTAGATCGCGAGCGGAAGCGTTCAAGAGAACGGGGTTGAGGGAGTCGTACTCGTCGTGATCCAAATCACCGAGATCCTAGCGCCGAACGGACGGCACCTCCGCGTTCAACACACGTACGGTCAGCGTGACATCTCCTCGTTCTTGATCCAGCAAGGGGGAAGGAGAGGTTGATGAAGATCCAACAGCACGACGGCGTGGTGGTGGATGCAGCAGGGATCCCGGCAGGGCTTCGCCAAGCGTCTGCGGGAGGGAGAGGTGTAGCAAGGGGGAAGGGAGGCGCCAAGTGCAAGGGTGCGGCTGCCCTCCCTCCCCCCTCTTTATATAGGGTCCCCAAGGGGGGCGCTGGCCCTGGAGATGGGATCTTCAAGGGGGGGGGCGGCCAGGGGGGAGGCTTGCCCCCCAAGGCAAGTGGAGGCGCCCCCCACCCTAGGGTTTCCAACCCTAGGCGCAGGGGGCCCAAGGGGGGGCGCACCAGCCCACCAGGGGTTGGTCCCCTCCCCACTTCAGCCCACGGGGCCCTCCGGGATAGGTGGCCCCACACGGTGGACCCCCGGGACCCTTCCGCTGGTCCCGGTACAATACCAGTGACCCCCGAAACTTTCCCGATGGCCGAAACTGCACTTCCTATATATAATTCTTCACCTCCGGACCATTCCGAAACTCCTCGTGACGTCCAGAATCTCATCCGGGACTCCGAACAACTTTTGGGTTACTGCATATTCATATCTCTACAACCCTAGCTTCACCGAACCTTAAGTGTGTAGACCCTACGGGTTCGGGAGACATGCAGACATGACCGAGACGCCTCTTCGGTCAATAACCAACAGCAGGATCTGGATACCCATGTTGGCTCCCACATGCTCCTCGATGATCTCATCGGATGAACCACGATGTCGAGGATTCAATCAATCCCGTATACAATTCCCTTTGTCAATTGGTATGTTACTTGCCCGAGACTCGATCGTCGGTATCCCAATACCTCGTTCAGTCTCGTTACCGGCAAGTCACTTTACTCGTACCGTAATGCATGATCCCGTGATCAGACACTTGGTCAC
Organism: Triticum dicoccoides; assembly: GCF_002162155.2. Classification (NCBI taxonomy): domain Eukaryota; kingdom Viridiplantae; phylum Streptophyta; class Magnoliopsida; order Poales; family Poaceae; genus Triticum; species Triticum dicoccoides. The sequence goes on from NC_041393.1 coordinate 247,643,214, forward strand.
ATTGAGCTCATTATGATGATGCATTACCGAGTGGGCCCAGAGATACCTCTCCGTCATACGGAGTGACAAATCCCAGTCTCGATTCGTGCCAACCCAACAGACACTTTTGGAGATACTCGTAGTGCACCTTTATAGCCACCCAGTTACGTTGTGACGTTTGGCACTCCCAAAGCAATCCTATGGTATCCGGGAGTTGCACAATCTCATGGTCTAAGGAAATGATACTTGACATTTGGAAAAGCTCTAGCGAAACGAACTACACGATCTTTGTGCTATGCTTAGGATTGGGTCTTGTCCATCACATCATTCTCCTAATGATGTGATCCCGTTATCAATGATATCCAATGTCCATAGTCAGGAAACCATGACTATCTGTTGATCAACAAGCTAGTCAACTAGAGGCTTACTAGGGACTTGTTGTGGTCTATGTATTCACACACGTATTACGATTTCCGGATAATACGATTATAGCATGAACAATAGACAATTATCATGAATAAAGAAATATTATAATAACCATTTTATTATTGCCTCTAGGGCATATTTCCAACAGTCTCCCACTTGCACTAGAGTCAATAATCTAGTTACACTGTGATGTATCGAACACCCATTGTGTCCTGTTGTTGATCATGTTTTGCTCTAGGGAGAGGTTTAGTCAATGGATCTGCTACATTCAGGTCCGTATGTACTTTACAAATATCTATGTCTCCATCTTGAACAGTTTCACGAATGGATTTGAAGCAACGCTTGATGTGCCTGGTCTTCTTGTGAAACCTGGGCTCCTTGGCAAGTGCAATAGCTCCAGTGTTGTCACAGAAAAGTGTAATCGGCCCCGACACATTGGGTATGACTCCTAGGTTGGTGATGAACTCCTTCACCCAGATAGCTTCATGTGCTGCCTCCGAGGCTGCCATGTACTCCGCTTCACATGTAGATCCCGCCACGATGCTCTGCTTGCAACTGCACCAGCTTACTGCCCCACCATTCAAAATATACACGTATCTGGTTTGTGACTTCGAGTCATCCAGATCTGTGTCGAAGCTAGCGTCGACGTAACCCTTTAAGACGAGCTCTTCGTCACCTCCATATACGAGAAACATGTCCTTAGTCCTTTTCAGGTACTTAAGGATGTTCTTGACCGCTGTCCAGTGTTCCATGTCGGGATTACTCTGGTACCTTCCTACCAAACTTACGGCAAGGTTTATATCAGGTCTGGTACAGTTCATGGCATACATGATAGACCCTATGACTGAGGCATAGGGGACAACACTCATCTTTTCTCTATCTTCTGTCGTGGTCGGGCATTGAGCTGAGCTCAATTTCACACCTTGCAACACAGGCAAGAACCCCTTCTTGGACTGATCCATATTGAACTTCTTCAATATCTTATCAAGGTATGTGCTTTGTGAAAGACCTATGAGGCGTCTTGATCTATCTCTATAGATTTTGATGCCTAATATGTAAGCAGCTTCTCCAAGGTCCTTCATTGAAAAACACTTATTCAAGTAGGCCTTTATGCTGTCTAAAAGTTTTATATCATTTCCCATCAAAAGTATGTCATCCACATATAATATGAGAAATGCTATAGAGCTCCCACTCACTTTCTTGTAAACGCAGGCTTCTCCATAAGTCTGCATAAACCCAAATGCTTTAATCATCTCATTAAAGCAAATGTTCCAACTCCGAGATGCTTGCACCAGCCCATAGATGGAGCGCTGGAGCTTGCATACCTTGTTAGCATTCTTAGGGTCGACAAAACCTTCCGGCTGCATCATATACAGTTCTTCCTAAGGTGACCGTTAAGGAATGCCGTTTTGACGTCCATTTGCCATATCTCATAAGCATAGTATGCGGCAATTGCTAACATGATTCGTACGGACTTCAGCTTCGCTACGGGAGAGAATGTCTCATCGTAGTCGATCCCTTGAACTTGTCGATAACCCTTAGCGACAAGTCGAGCTTTATATATGGTAACATTACCATCCGCGTCCATCTTCTTCTTAAAGATCCATTTGTTTTCTATTGCTCGCTGTTCATCGGGCAAGTCTGTCAAAGTCCACACTTTGTTTTCATACATGGATCCTATCTCGGATTGCATGGCTTCAAGCCATTTGTTGGAATCTGGGCCCGCCATCGCTTCTTCATAGTTCGAAGGTTCACCGTTGTCTAACAATATGATTTCTAAGACAGGGTTGCCGTACCACTCTAGTGCGGAACGTGTCCTTGTGGACCTTCGAAGTTCAGTAAGAGCTTGATCCGAAGTATCTTGATCATCATCATTAACCTCCTCTCTTGTCAGTGCAGGCACCACAGGAACATCTTCCTGAGATGCGCTACTTACCGGTTCAAGAGGTAGTACTTCATCAAGTCCACTTTCCTTCCACTTAATTCTTTTGAGAGAAACTCTTTCTCCAGAAAGGACCCGTTCTTGGCAACAAAGATCTTGCCCTCGGATCTTAAGTAGAAGGTATACCCAATGGTTTCCTTAGGGTATCCTATGAAGACGCATTTTTCCGCCTTGGGTTCGAGCTTCTCAGGTTGAAGTTTCTTGACCTAAGCATCGCATCCCCAAACTTTTAGAAACTACAGCTTAGGTTTCTTCCCAAACCATAATTCATACGGTGTCGTCTCAACGGATTTAGACGGTGCCCTATTTAAAGTGAATGTAGCTGTCTCTAGAGCATATCCCCAAAATGATAGCGGTAAATCGGTAAGTGACATCATAGATCGCACCATATCCAATAGAGTGCGATTACGACGTTCGGACACACCATTTCACTGAGGTGTTCCAGGCGGCATGAGTTGTGAAACGATTCCATATTTCCTTCAGTGCGTACCAAATTCGTGACTTAAATATTCACCCCCACGATATGATCGTAAGAACTTTATCTTTCGGTCACGTTGATTCTCTACCTCATTCTGAAATTCCTTGAACTTTTCAAAGGTCTCAGACTTGTGTTTCATCAAGTAGACATACCCATATCTAATCAAGTCATCAGTGAGAGTGAGAACATAACGATATCCTCCGCGAGCCTCAACGCTCATTGGATCGCACACGTTAGTATGTATGATTTCCAATAAGCTGGTTGCTCGCTCCATTGTTCCGGAGATCGGAGTCTTGGTCATCTTGCCCATGAGGCATGGCTCGCATGTGTCAAACGATTCATAATCTAGAGACTCTAAAAGTCCATCAGCATGGAGCTTCTTCATGCGCTTGACACCAATGTGACCAAGGCGGCAGTGCCACAAGTATGTGGGACTATCATTATCAACTTTACATCTTTTAGTATTCACACTATGAATATGTGTAACATTACGCTCGAGATTCATTAAGAATAAACCATTCACCAGCGGGGCATGACCATAAAACATATCACTCATATAAATAGAACAACCATTATTCTCGGATTTAAATGAGTACCATCTTGAATTAAACGAGATCCTGGTACAATGTTCATGCTCAAAGCTGGTACTAAATAACAATTATTGAGGTTCAAAACTAATCCCGTAGGTAAATGTAGAGGTAGCGTGCCGACGGCGATCACATCGACCTTGGAACCATTCCCGACGCGCATCGTCACCTCGTCCTTCGCCAGTCTCCGCTTATTCCGCAGCTCCTGCTTTGAGTTACAAATATGAGCAACCGCACCGGTATCAAATACCCAGGAGCTACTACGAGCACTGGTAAGGTACACATCAACTACATGTATATCACATATACCTTTGGTTTTGCCGGCCTTCTTGTCCGCTAAGTACTTGGGGCAGTTCCACTTCCAGTGTCCGCTTCCCTTGCAATAAAAGCACTCAATCTCAGGCTTGGGTCCATTGCTTGACTTCTTCCTGGCAACTGGCTTACCAGGCACGGCAACTTCCTTGCCGTCCTACTTGAAGTTCTTCTTACCCTTGCCCTTCTTGAACTTAGTGGTTTTATTCACCATCAACACTTGATGTTCCTTTTTGATCTCCACCTCCGCTGATTTCAGCATTGAATATACCTCAGGAATGGTCTTTTCCATCCCCTGCATATTGAAGTTCATCACAAAGCTCTTGTAGCTTGGTGGGAGCGACTGGAGGATTCTGTCGACCACCGCGTCATCCGGGAGATTAACTCCCAGTTGAGATAAGCGGTTGTGCAACCCAAACATTTTGAGTATGTGCTCGTTGACAGAACCATTCTCCTCCATCTTACAACTATAGAACTTGTCGGAGACTTCATATCTCTCGACCCGGGCGTGAGCTTGGAAAACCATTTTCAGCTCTTGGAACATCTCATATGCTCCATGCTGCTCAAAACACTTTTGGAGCCCCGGTTCTAAGCTGTAAAGCATGCCGCACTGAACCAGGGAGTAATCATCACTACGCGACTGCCAGGCGTTCATAACATCTTGAGTTGCTAGGAAAACGGGTGCTTCACCTAGCGGTGCATCTAGGACATATGCTTTCTTGGCAGCTATGAGGATGATCCTCAAGTTCCGGACCCAGTCCGTATAGTTGCTGCCATCGTCTTTCAGTTTGGTTTTCTCTAGGAATGCGTTGAAGTTGAGGGCAACATTAGTGTGGGCCATTTGATCTACAAGACATATTGCAAAGATTTTAGACTAAGTTCATGATAATTAAGTTCATCTAATCAAATAATGAACTCCCACTCAGATAGACATCCCTCTAGTCATCTAAGTGATCCATGATCCAAGTCAACTAGGCCGTGTCCGATCGTCACGTCAGACGGACTAGTCATCATTGGTGAACATCTTCATGTTGATCGTATCTTCTATACGACTCATGTTCGACCTTTCGGTCTTCCGTGTTCCGAGGCCATGTCTGTACATGCTAGGCTCGTCAAGTCAACCCAAGTGTATTGCGTGTGTAAATCTGGCTTACACCCGTTGTATTCGAACGTTAGGATCTATCACACCCGATCATCACGTGGTGCTTCGAAACAATGAACCTTCGCAACGGTGCACAGTTAGGGGGGACACTTTTCTTGAAATTATTATGAGGTATCATCTTATTTACTACCGTCGTTCTAAGTAAACAAGATGAAAAACATGATAAACATCACATGCAATCAAATAGTGACATGATATGGCCAATATCATATTGCTCCTTTGATCTCCATCTTCGGGGCGCCAGGATCATCTTCATCATCGGCATGACACCATGATCTCCATCATCATGATCTCCATCATCGTGTCTTCATGAAGTTGTCACGCCAACGACTACTTCTACTTCTGTGGCTAACGCGTTTAGCAATAAAGTAAAGTAATTTACATGGCGTTCTTCAATGACACGCAGGTCATACAAAAAAATAAAGACAACTCCTATGGCTCCTGCCGGTTGTCATACTCATCGACATGCAAGTCGTGATTCCTATTACAAGAACATGATCATCTCATACATCACATATATCATTCATCACATCCTTTGGCCATATCACATCACAAAACACTTGCTGCAAAAACAAGTTAGACATCCTCTAATTGTTGTTGCAAGTTTTTACGTGGCTTCTATAGGTGATCTAGCAAGAACGTTTTCTTACCTACGTTAAAGCCACAATGTGATTTGCCAACTTCTATTTACCCTTCATAAGGACCCTTTTCATCGAATCCTCTCCAACTAAAGTGGGAGAGACAGACACCCGCTAGCCACCTTATGCAACTAGTGCATGTCAGTCAGTGGAACCTGTCTCACGTAAGCGTACATGTAAGGTCGGTCTGGGCCGCTTCATCCCACAATACCGCTGAAGCAAAATAAGACTAGTAGTGGCAAGAAAGTTGACAACATCTACGCCCACAACAAATTGTGTTCTACTCGTGCAAAGAGAACTACACATAGACCTAGCTCTGATCCCACTGTTGGAGAACATTGCATAAAATAAAAAAAATCCAACATTCACCAAGATCAATCTAGGAGTTCATCCAGCAACGAGAGAGAGAGGAGTGCATCTACATACCCTTGTAGATCGCGAGCGGAAGCGTTCAAGAGAACGGGGTTGAGGGAGTCGTACTCGTCGTGATCCAAATCACCGGAGATCCTAGCGCCGAACGGACGGCACCTCCGCGTTCAACACACGTACGGTCAGCGTGACGTCTTCTCCTTCTTGATCCAGCAAGGGGGAAGGAGAGGTTGATGAAGATCCAGCAGCACGACGGTGTGGTGGTGGATGCGGCAGGGATCCTGACAGGGCTTCGCCAAGCGTCTGCGGGAGGGAGAGGTGTAGTAAGGGGGAAGGGAGGCGCCAAGTGCAAGGGTGCGGCTGCCCTCCCTCCCCCCTTCTTTATATAGGGTCCCCAAGGGGGGTGCCGGCCCTGGAGATGGGATCTCCAAGGGGGGGCGGCGGCCAGGGGGGAGGCTTGCCCCCCAAGGCAAGTGGAGGCGCCACCCACCCTAGGGTTTCCAACCCTAGGCGCAGGGGGGCCCAGGGAGGCGCACCAGCCCACCAGGGGCTGGTCCCCTCCCTACTTCAGCCCATGGGGCCCTCCGAGATAGGTGGCCCCACCCGGTGGACCCCCAGGACCCTTCCGGTGGTCCCGGTATAATACCGGTGACCCCCGAAACTTTCCCGATGGCCGAAACTGCACTTCCTATATATAATTCTTCACCTCCAAACCATTACGGAACTCCTCGTGACGTCCAAGATCTCATCCGGGACTCCGAACAACTTTCGGGTTACTGCATATTCATATCTCTACAACCCTAGCGTCACCGAATCTTAAGTGTGTAGACCCTACGGGTTCGGGAGACATGCAGACATGACCAAGACGCCTCTCTGATCAATAACCAACAGGGATCTGGATACCCATGTTGGCTCCCACATGCTCCTCGATGATCTCATCGGATGAACCACGATGTCGAGGATTCAATCAATCCCGTATACAATTCCCTTTGTCAATTGGTACGTTACTTGCCCGAGACTCGATGGTCGGTATCCCAATACCTCGTTCAGTCTCGTTACTGGCAAGTCACTTTACTCGTACCGTAATGCATGATCCCGTGATCAGACACTTGGTCACATTGAGCTCATTATGATGATGCATTACCGAGTGGGCCCAGAGATACCTCTCTGTCATACGGAGTGACAAATCCCAGTCTCGATTCGTGCCAACCCAACAGACACTTTTGGAGATACCCGTAGTGCACCTTTATAGCCACCCAGTTATGTTGTGACGTTTGGCACACCCAAAGCACTCCTACGGTATCCGGGAGTTGCACAATCTCATGGTTTAAGGAAATGATACTTGACATTTGGAAAATCTCTAGCGAAACGAACTACACGATCTTTGTGTTATGCTTAGGATTCGGTCTTGTCCATCACATCATTCTCCTAATGATGTGATCCCGTTATCAATGACATCCAATGTCCATAGTCAGGAAACCATGACTATCTGTTGATCAACGAGCTAGTCAACTAGAGGCTTACTAGGGACTTGTTGTGGTCTATGTATTCACACACATATTACGATTTCCGGATAATACGATTATAGCATGAACAATAGACAATTATCATGAATAAAGAAATATAATAATAAGCATTTTATTATTGCCTCTTGGGCATATTTCCAATAGGGGCAGCGGCCACAGGGGAAACCCTAGATGGGTTTGGGCGCCCCCACCCCTAGGAAACTTGCCCCCCAAGTCGGGAGGGGTGGCTGCCCTAGGGGAGGCGTCCCCACCTCTCCAAGTTACGTGAGATTTTTTTGAGGGGAAACCAAGTTTATTCAGCAAAAACCACATGGAGTGGGATACATCTTTGGTCATGAGGTACACCCAACCAGACGTGGCGACCCGGGCCTCTAGATATTGCAAACTTGGCTAGACTATGTGCCTCATGATTAACGGCACGAGACTCAAAAGAAAAATTACAATTAAAAGTAGCAGCTCTAAGGTTTATTTCAGTAACAATTGCACCATATGCACCCTGTGCACCTCCGAAGATATCAGAGACAACCCACTGACAGTCAGAGGCCACCACAAATTGATGTATGCCTAGGTCTTCTGCTAGGGAGAGAGCTTCTCGGCAAGCTATTGCTTCAAGTGTTGCTGGATCATGAACTCCTTCAATTACTAGTGTTGCACTCCCATGTAGTTTCCTCCTCTGTCTCTACATACAGCAGCTGCAGCTCCTCGTTGTCCCAGTTGGACACCCGCATCGACGTGAATTTTGCAGAAACCCGTGGGCGGTTTCTATGGCTGTTGAGTGACCCGGGGGCAGCTCTTGCATGTGTATGCACCTGCCTATTCCTGATAATGCCGAGTTCATCAACAAATCTGGCAATGAAGCTGTGAGTATCCTAGGGGCTCTGGAAAATTGATTCATGTATCGCCTTGCGTCTCGCATGCCATATTGACCACAGCGTCACCGTCATCAGAACAACCTGCTCATGGGTTAAGGCCTGCATTAACGTAAACAACCACTACTTTGCATTAGGCTCCGTGTTCGCTATGATTTTATGTGTGAACTCATCATCCACTAGTGCCCAGACGCTTCTTGATGTTGTGCAGTCCAGCAAGGAGTGACGCCACGAATCCTGAGCTCCGCATAAACCGCATTGGCCAGAATCAGCCATGTGTCGATGTGCGTGAACATCATTGGTCGGCAGGGAATGCTTGGAAAGTCTCCAGAGGAACATTCTGATTTTTCCCGGCACTTCAATTTTCCAAAGTGATTTCCATGCACTTTCTTCTGTTCTAGGATTTGAAGTACCACCTGACCCATCAAGTAATGCCTCCCTTCGTTGCTTTGTAGCAACTAACATTCTGTATGCAGATCTAACCGAAAAGCAGCCATGTTTCTCATAGTGCCAGGCCCAGAAATCTGGTATACTGCGCGTACACAGAGGAATTCCCATAATGGTCTGTACATCCATGGGCATGAACGTGGTCTGGATTAGTTGGGCGTTCCAAGAGGCACTTGAGCTCAAGATAAGATCAGACACTCTTTGTGGTGGGTTCGGTACAATGCTTCCATAAGGCCGTAGCATATCATCACGAGGCAGCCAATTATGAGTCCATATGTTGGTGTCAACACCATTGCCAATGCGTCTAATTAGCCCCATCTTTAGAGTGTCTTTTCCATCCATAATGGCGCGCCACATCTGGCTCGGATGACTTCCCAGTTCGGCTTCGAGGAAATCCCTGTTTGGGTAGTAGATGCTTTTGAGGACATGTGCACAGAGAGTATCTGGGTCCTGCAGCAAGCGCCACGCTTGCCTGGCCAGCATCGCAAGGTTGAATAACTCGAAGTCTTTGAATCCGAGGCCCCCCATACCCTTGGGTTGGGTCATTGTGCTCCAAGACACCCAATGAGGCTTCCTCTTTCCTTCCTTACTCCCCCACCAAAACTTTCTAATCTGCATATTCAGATGTTCGCAAAGCCCTCTTGGAAGCTTAAAACAAGACATAGAGAAAACTGGCACTGCCTGAGCGACAGACTTGACTAATACTTCCTTACCAGCTGTGGACATGGTACGTTCAATCCATCCCTGTATCTTGCTCCATAGTCTATCTTTTAGGTATTTGAAGGCGCCATTCTTTGAGCTACCAATATCAGAGGGCATCCCTAAATACTTCTCATTAAGGGTTTCATTAGGGACATTGAGTACCTCTTTGATCTCTTGTCTTACCGAATTAGGCACTCCCTTGCTGAAATATATTGATGACTTGGAGTGATTGATACACTGTCCTGTCGCCTGACAATAAGTATTCAGAACATGGTATACCTCATTAGCACCCACACTATTTGCCTTGAAGAACAGCAGGCTGTCATCAGTGAATAGGAGATTGCTCACTGGTGGCACCGTTGGAGCAACCTGTAGACCACTCAAGTTTGATGACTCACTTTTTGATTTTAACAGGCACGAAAGGCCCTCTGCTGCTAGCAAGAACAAGTATGGAGATATGGGATCCCCTTGTCCGATTCCATGTGATGGTTTGAACTGTTGGAGTTTCTTTCCGTTAAACAGCACAAAGAAAGTTACTGTGCTAACCAGGCTCATAACAATATCCACCCACCTGGCGTTGAAGCCCAGTTTGAGCATTATGGCCTTTAGGTAAGGCCATTCTACCCTATCATACGCCTTCATCATATCCAGCTTGAGGGCACAAGACTGATATTTCTTGGCCTTATTCCTCTTCATAAAGTGTAGGCATTCATAAGCCATTATGATGTTATCTGTGATAAGCCTCCCCGGGACAAAAGCTGACTGTTCCGGTGAGATAATTTCAGGCAATACTACCTTCATTCTGTTGGATATTACCTTTGATGCAATCTTGTACAAAACATTACAGACGCTGATTGGACGGAATTGGGATAGGAGTGATGGATTTTTTACCTTTGGGATAAGAACCAGGATCGTGTCATTGATACATTCTGCTGATTCGGTGCCATCAACTATTCTCAAAACAGCCTTGGTGACCTCCTCTCCACAAGTGTCCCAATGGTGTTGGAAAAAATGGGCAGGGTAACCGCCCGGGCCTCGAGCTTTAATAGGGTACATTTGGAACAAAGCCATTTTAACCTCTTTTTCGGTGTAAGGCGCACACAAGTTCTCATTCATTGCTTGTGTAACTTTTGTTGGTACTGTCTCAAGAACCCTTTCCATATCGCGGACCCCTTCAGACGTGTACAAATCGTGATAAAAGGCGGTGGCCATGTTTTCCATTTCCGTCAAACTTTCAGTTAATTGCCCATCCGGTTTTTGGAGCGATTTGATCTGGTTTTTCCTTCTTCTCCGGCTTGCATGTAGATGGAAAAAATACGTGTTCTTATCCCCATGCATTAGCCAGTCTAGCCGGCCTCTCTGTCGCCAAAGTATTTCTTCACGGTGGTACAACTCAGTGAGCCTATCAACAATTTTTATCTCTGCATGCATTGGGCCGGTGCGGTTTGCCATGTTCCTCAACTCCTGTAGCTCCTTTTTTAACTCCTGAATTTCCATTCTCACATTCCCAAAGTGGGTCCTGTCCCAGTTTGATAGATCCAAGGACAGCGACCTAAGCTTCTCGTTCACTGCACTGACAGAATCTGCCGCTCTGCTCTTCCACGCTGTCTCCACTATTTGCTGCAGGCTCGGATCCTGCTCCCATGCCACTTCGTATTTAAATGTTCGTGGGGCCCGACTACATGCATCTCCATGCATATATCTCATGTAGATGGGTACATGATCGCTAGTGACGGCTGTTTTGTGTTGCAAGCGTGCATTCGGGAAGGCGATCGACCATGCCGGGTTAGCCACTCCCCGGTCGAGTCTCACCCTAGTAAAAGTTCCTCTTGCTACTTTCTGTTCAAACGTCCAGTTGGTACCAGTATATCCTATATCCGCTAGAGCACAGGTATCAAGTGCGTCTCTGAATGCGTCCATTTGCACTTGGCTTGTGTTTCCCACTCCGTCATGCTCATGGGGTTGTAGCACCTCATTAAAATCACCTAGGACTAGCCATGGTAAGTCACTCGCACCAACAATTCCCCTTAACGTGTCCCAAGTTTTGTACCTTTCATTTACTTGGGCTTCTCCATAAACAAAGGTCACCCGTGTTCTGACATTAACAAGATCATCAATAACAGCATCAATATGGTACTGAGAGTAACCGACAATTTCAAGCTTTATTTCATCGTTCCAAAAAACACCTAATCCTCCACTTCTCCCCGAGCTACTGACAGCAAAACTTTTATTATAACCTAGTGAACCACCCATACTCTCGACTCTAGATCCCTCTATCTGGGTTTCAAGGATACAAAGTACAAAGGGGGCAAACTGCTTCGTTAGATCACGAAGCTCTTGAACTGTCGCAGGTTTGCCAGCGTCGTGACAGTTCCAACATAGGAGACTCATTGCGCTTGGCGCGACCCCCTAGGGGGGCCACCAGACGCGCATCTTGATTTTTGGTGGTCACTATGTTGTTCCCCGTAGGCTTCTCGATGGTCCATGGGCTCAACTTGTTCCTCTTTGGCTCTTGCTTTGCAGATGGACTAGCTGGAACCTCAGGAGCGGGCAACAGCATGAGATTATTGCTGTCGGATGGAGTTTTCTCTAGATTTGCGTAGGTTATTGGGTCGCCTACCGTGGCCCCCCTCTTTCTGTTATTATCAGCCTCGTGCATGGCAATGTCAAGGTCCAAATGCTGAAGTTCGTCGCCACTGTCCCCGGGAGCTGTATGCTACAGTGTTCCACGACCATAGCCTCTGCCCAATCACCCTCTACCTCGCCCCCCCCCCTTGTGCCAGAGTGAAGATATGGACTATGGTAGTTCGCAACAAAGCCCGTCTCGTCGCCCAAGGCTACACACAAGTCGAAGGTATGGACTATGGTGAGACTTACGCTCCCATTGCTAGACTTGAGTCCATTCGCATCCTACTTTCCTATGCTAATCACCATGATATCACCTTGTACCAAATGGACATTAAAAGTGCTTTTCTAAATGGTGAAATAGAGGAGGAAGTTTATGTTAAGCAACCTCCCGGCTTTGTCAATCCTAAGAAACCAAATCATGTTTACAAACTTCACAAAGCCCTTTATGGTCTTAAACAAGCTCCTAGAGCGTGGTATAAATGCTTGACGAAGTTCCTCATTGAAAAAGGCTTTGAAATTGGGAAAATTGATTCCACACTTTTTACTAAAAGGGTTAATGGAGAACTATTTGTGTGCCAAATCTATGTTGATGATATTATATTTGGTTCAACTAACCCTCATTTTAGTGAAAAGTTTGGGAAGCTAATGTCGGAGAAGTTTGAGACGTCTATGATGAGTGAACTCAAATTCTTTCTTGGTTTGCAAATCAAGCAAACTAAGGAAGGTACCTTTGTCTCTCAAACGAAGTACACCAAGGACCTATTCAAGAAGTTCAATATGCAAGAATGCAAAGGTATGACTACACCCATGCCTACTAGTGGACATCTTGACTTGACCAAAGATGGTGAACCGGTTGATCAAAAGGTTTATCGCTCTATGATTGGTTCATTGTTATATCTATGTGCTTCACGTCCAGATATCATGCTAAGTGTGTGCATGTGTGCACGATATCAAGCTACTCCTAAAGAATGTCATCTTAAGGCCGTGAAAAGGATAGTGAGATACTGAATCCATACACCAAATTTTGGCATTTGGTATCCTAAGAGGGCCTCTTTCGATCTTGTTGGCTACTCCGACTCGGACTATGCCGGAGACAAGGTTGATAGAAAGTCCACTTCGGGTACTTGTCAATTTCTTGGTAGATCTCTTGTGTCTTGGTCCTCCAAGAAACAAAACTCGGTATCCTTATCCACCGCCGAAGCAGAATACATTGCCGCTGGTTCATGTTGTGCTCAATTACTTTGGATGACCCAAACTCTTAAAGATTATGGGATATATGTGAAACATGTTCCATTACTTTGTGACAATGAAAGTGCTATAAAAATTGGTCATAATCCCGTACAACATTCTTGAACTAAGCATATTGAAGTTCGTCATCATTTCATTCGAGATCATGTTGCTAAGGGTGACATTAATCTTAAGCATGTTCGCACCGAAAAGCAATTAGCAGATATATTCACTAAACCTCTTGATGAGAAAGTGTTTTGCAGGTTGAGAGGAGAATTGAACATCATAGATGCTTCAAACTTGGAGTAGAAACTCCATTGGACACATGCAAGACATGAGCTTATGACTAATCCTTGATATTTCTCTTATGATGAAGATCTTATGTCTTGGATATATTTGCATCTTGCATGTTATATAACCCATGTATGTACTTGGTTGAATCAAATTCCATGAGATTGTAATCTACTCACATCTTGAGCAATCTCTACATCACCAAGTTTCTACACTATGATGGTTGAAGACAAGGAAACACGGAACCATTCGAACATATCCTTTGACAAATTCTATGTTGAGCTTCATGATTGTCATTTTTGGATACACAAGTGCTCTTCCTTGCAAGAACTAACCCATGTAGGTCGATGGACTCAAATTCCAAGTGGTGCTCCCAATTCTTGATGAGCTACATCAACCTTGAGCAACCCACACAAGTTCAACTACATGTTCAACACCACCAACCAAGGTATGTTATTCCATCTTAGAGAAGCTTTACTCCAAGCCATGAGCTAAAGAAACTCGATGAGATGTGAATACATCAAGATGCTTAAACGAAAAATGGCAACCCCATTTTGAGCTTAAACAATGAGTATGACCTATGATCAAGTGATCTCACTTGACTCCTAAGTCAATATACTCTACCATAGGTGACTTTGTCGCCGACCATCTCTAGATGAAGTTCTCTTGTGTTATTTTCTGTGTTTTTGCATTTGTCTCATGCATATTTGTTTCCCCTTTCAAAAAAAAAACTTCATCTAGATTTCTTTCTATTTGCTCTGCATTTTCTGCATCCAATTCATTGCATATCATTCAGTAAATTCCTTGCAAATCTTTGTGAGATCTTACTAGTCTAGTGAGCTAAGGTGACAAGTGTTTTCTCTGCGATGAACTCGGTATCACTGATTTGTTGTTTTTGGTCCAACCGAAGCATACCACTCGGTGCCACCGATTTCACAACAGGAAAAACAGTTTGCTACTTATTCTGTGTTTCATCTGATCCAGCTCCACTCAATGAATCTTGTCCTCTACAAGCATCACATTTATATAAATGCTTTGTGTTGTGACTCAAGGATCAAACCCTTCTTGGTAATTGATGTCAAAGGGGGAGAGAGAGATCACATCAAAGCTTATCACTTAGAGAGATCACATTAGAGAGAGAGAGTATCACCTCTTCAGGAGGAGAAAGAGATCTCCAGGGGGAGAGAATACTCAAGTAGAAAGTATTTCTCAAGGATCCCAGATGCTTGGTGTTCAAGTGGAGAGATGCCACATGTCTTCTTGAGGGGAAAGACATGTTCATATGTGCTTATTTGCATTAGCTCTGTTCATTTATATCTTTCAGCTCTGATTTTCTGTTCCCTATCTTCTCCCAGTATCCCATGCTAGATTCAGGGGGAGCAAGACATCTAAGGGAAAGAAATCATTTAAATTCATTGCATATCTTTACTCTTGGGGACATGTCTAATCCAATGTGGTACTTAGTACTCACTCTCTACATGTCATCCCAGTCTTGGTATTCTTGTGGTTTCTTCTGTTTGCTCTGGCTAGTAGATGTACCTGTGTTATCTAACCTTGTTTACGTAGGTTCATTCCATCCTAAGCCAACTCAAGACTACAAGGTAAGTATATGCATCACAATCATGTGTATGAGGAATTCTTGCTGATGTACATACTGTTTGCAAGAAGGACTCATGGGCATGAAGGTATTTTCTTTAATATTCTTTGCTCTGATGCATATGGCCAAGATACATGTAACACATTGCCTACTCTATCATGGTTATGCTCTCACATGCTTCTATATTCCATATTCACATGATTGCATACATGTAGGCTGAGCCTATGCTTGTTACATGTCTTTCCAAAGCTTTACTTGCTATTCTTTATATCTTTATCTAAAGCTTTGATGTATGTTGTCATCAATTACCAAAAAGGGGGAGATTGAAAGCACAAGTTCTTCCTAGGTGGTTTTGGTAATTAATGTCAACATATCTCTTGTTGGACTAACACTTTTATCTAGTATGCTTCAAATAAGTTCAAACAATGGAGTGGCATAGACTAAAAGATGTGGGAACTCCTTCTAGATGCTAAGGACAAAGGATTGGCTCAAGCTTCAAGCTCAAGACTCTTCATTTTACATTTTAGTGATCCAAGATCACATTGAGTCTATAGGAAAAGCCAATACTATCAAGAAGGGATGAGGTGTTGCTTAATGAGTTTCTTGCTCCACAGTGCTTAGTGATATGCTCCAAAACCCTCAACTACTTTCCCACTTCCACACATATGACCTAAACCTAAAGTCAAACTCGGCCCCACCGATTCTTTCTATCCGGCGCCACCGAGTTCAGATGTCTTAGCCACTGCCACAAACCCTAGGCAAATCGGTATCACCGATAGGGATCTCGGTCTCACTGAGATGGGATTGTAATCTCTTTGTGTATGTCCATTACCAAAATCGGTCTCACCGAGTTTGAGCAATCGGTACTACCGAGATTACAATGCAAACTCTGGTTAACTTATTACCAAAATCGGTCCCACCGAGTTTGAGTAATCGGTCCCACCGACTTTGCCTGACCAGCTCTCTGGTTAGCTATTTACCAAAATCGGTCTCACCGAGTTTGTGTAATCGGTCTCACCGAGATTACATTATGCCCTAACCCTAACCATATCGGTTCTATCGAGTTGCATGTCGGTCCCACCGAAAACCCTAACGGTCACTAGGTTTACTAAATCGGTCCGACTGAGTTTGTTGATTCAGTCCCACCGAGTTTGGTATATTGTGTGTAACGGTTAGATTTTGTGTGGAGGCTATATATACCCCTCCACCTCCTCTTCATTCATGGAGAGAGCCATCAGAACAAACCTACACTTCCAACTTACCAGTTCTGAGAGAGAACTACCTACTCATGTGTTGAGGCCAAGATATTCCATTCCTACCATATGAATCTTGATCTCTAGCCTTCCCCAAGTTGCTTTCCACTCAAATCTTCTTACACCAGATCCAAATCCTATGAGAGAGAGTTGAGTGTTGGGAAGACTATCATTTGAAGCACAAGAGCAAGGAGTTCATCATCAACGCACCATTTGTTACTTCTTGGAGAGTGGTGTCTCCTAGATTGGCTAGGTGTCACCTGGGAGCCTCCGACAAGATTGTGGAGTTGAACCAAGGAGTTTGTAAGGGCAAGGAGATCGCCTACTTCGTGAAGATCTACCGCTAGTGAGGCAAGTCCTTCGTGGGCAACGGCCATGGTGGGATAGACAAGGTTGCTTCTTCGTGGACCCTTCGTGGGTGGAGCCCTCCGTGGACTCGCGCAACCGTTACCCTTTGTGGGTTGAAGTATCCATCAACGTGGATGTACGATAGCACCACCTATCGGAACCACGACAAAAACATCCGTGTCTCCAATTGCGTTTGAATCCTCCAAAATCCTTCCCTTTACATTCTTGCAAGTTGCATGCTTTACTTTCCGCTGCTCATATACTCTTTGCATGCTTGCTTGTTATGTATTGTGAATGTTAAACTTGTGCCTAAACTCCACTTGAACTTAAAGAAGTTAAAAATTGCAACTTTGATACTTAGTGTCTAATCACCCCCCTCTAGACACCTCTTCTCAAGGTCCTACAAGTGGTATCAGAGCATTGGTCTCCATTGCCTTGGTTTAATCACCATTGGAGGAAGATGGATGAGTCTACTTTGGGGAGTCTTAGACATAGAGTGCCTACTCTTGATGGAGAGTATTTTCATGAGTGGAAAAATGAGATGCTTGTAATTTTCAATCAATATCATTTGAACAAGTACATTGCTAGCCCTTGTGCACCTCGTGTTGATCCTATGCATCCTACTCTTGATGAGTCAATTGACATGATTAGGAATCTTAGAACTGTTAATCTTATCACTAGAGGCTTGCCTAGAAACTTAAGTAGAAACTTCCCTACTCTTGAGTGTGCCTACACTATATGGAAATTTCTTGAGGAACGCTTTCCAAATTATTCCTTGAAAAATCTAGATGAAATTCTCCATAAGTCTATTGCTTTGAGTAAGATGAATACTACTGATCCTATGTTTGGTGATCTTCTATTTGAACTTACAAACCTTATGTGTGCCAAAGGAGATGTGGGAATTATTGGTGATATTATTTCTGAAGCTATAGAAATTCATAAGCAAGATCATTGTCAAACTCACTCTAACGAATTACCCTCTCTAGGACTTGATCCACCACATGACAATGTTGAACATGGATACTATGATGAGGATGATGATAGTGACTTCAATCTTGACGATGCAATGAAACATTTTGGTCTTATGGCAAATCTTTAGGGATATATGTCAGGAGGAAAGGAATGGGTTCTTGACAGTGGATGTACCGACCACATGACCGGAGATAAAGACATGTTTCGTGAGCTTGCTGAAAATGATAGTCCTCGAAAGTATGTCACTTTCGGTGACAACTCAAAGGGTAAGGTGGTTGGCCTCGGTAAGGTGGCCATCTCACATGATAGCTTCATTCAGAATGTTATGCTCATTGAATCTCTTGGCTACAACTTACTTTCAGTATCTAGACTTGCTGATTTCGGTTTCAATGTCCTATTTACTGAAGTAGATTGCCAAGTGTTTCGTCGAGACAATCATAAAATGGTCTTTACTGGTATACGTAGAGGTGATCTTTACATTGTTGATTTCTCTAAAAAGGCTCAACCTAAAACTTGCTTCATTGCTAAATCCTCAAAACGTTGGTTATGGCATAGACGACTAGGTCACGTTGGCATGAGAAACCTTGACAAGCTTATTAAAGGGAATCATATCCTTGGTGTTAACGATGTCATATTTGATAAGGATAGACTTTGCAGTGCTTGTCAAGCAGGTAAACAGGTTGGAGGAAGGCATCCCGTGAAAAACATCATGACCACAAGGAGGCCACTTGTCGTGGAATTGTCACGTCAGATGTCCTAGTGTAAGGACTTAGTCGCGAGGCCAACGCATCTATGTGGTAGCTTGAGAGGGGTTGAGCGGAATCGAGAGACGCAACACAAGACAGGGATTTAGACAGCTTCGGGCCCCGGGAAACATCTTCCGGTAAAAACCCTACATGTTGTTTGAGGCTAGGTCTCATTATCATCACGAGGGAGTCGCTGTAAACCGGCTCTCCTCTTTGTCTAACCCTACGATTGTTTCTTCTTGCTTGTAGCTTGTCCCTCTTTGGGGAGCCCTGCCCCTCCTTATATATGTTGAAGGGGCGGTTTACATGACTAGTCCTAGTTGGATTAGGATTACTCTATTACAAGTGGAGTCCTAGTCTTGCTTCCTTTGTAGGAGAATAGTCCTTATGCTTTCCTCATAAACCGGCCCACCATTAAACGTGAACCGGCCTTCTGGGCCATGGGCCTCGTCATCCATCTGACCCACCCGCCGGGTTACGAATGAACCGCCAAGACCGGGCGGGTATCCCGTGAACCGCCAAGCTCCGGGCGGGTTACCAGTGAGTCGTCCAGTCCGGCCGGGTTAAACTTCCGGCTGGTTTACACCGCGGGGTATATCCCCGACATTAGCCCCCAGTTTAGCTTGGATTTATCCATGTTAAACTGATCCTGTACAACAAACACAAGAACAAATTTGACAGATTATGCTCTGGGTTAAGAATTCTTGTAAACCGGCACCTGATCGTCCTTAAATCCTTGTCATTTCCTCCTTCTAGAAAATCCGAGTCAACAACCAGCTTCATGCTCAAATTGCTGACGTTGGTATCTCAGAAAAATATTGCGAAGAATAATCCACTTGAGTCGGCTTCCAAAGCGCCGGCTTAAGAAATGTTGGTCTTGAAATACTCATCTGATATTCAGCCGGTTTGAAGATGCAGAACTTGCCGGTTTATCACCATTGTCGGGTTATAAAAACTGATAATTCCGGGTTATGATTGTCGCCAACGTCGGTTCATGATTGTTGATGACGCCGGGTTATAGACACGGGGTCATAATAATTGGTGACGTCGGGTCAATCTGGTTTACTCGAGTCAGAGAATTTGAAAATATTTCTCTGATAATAATATAATACTTGTAGCCCCCAAGTCTTGAACAGAACAAAGTGATGGCTTAAGACTTGCTTCAATATAAATACTACCACTTTCGAAGAAATCCATGTTGTTCATCCCAGTCACTAGTAAAAAACTGAATCCTCCATATTATGTAGCCCCCAAGTGCCGGGTTGTCATGCTTGCAGCAACCTGGGACTTGTAATTGTCTTATACTCATAAAAACTTCAACCAGTGTAGCCCCCAAGGGCCGGGTCATTATGCAATAATGAGCAGGGACTTGATATATACTTTAATGAAAATAACATCATATGATGTAACCCCCATCATGGGGCTTGAATCCATGTCCACAAGGTTAAGAGCCTTGTGCTTTACCAACTGAGTAGTGGACCCTTCAATGATAAATGAAAATTTGTGTACCTTGAATTATTGACAGGAGCAATTGGTAGCTCCCAAGGGCCAGCTCATTACGATGTGATGAGTCAGGTCTTCAATAAGGTGAGCAAACAATGACTTTGCATTAGCCCCCAAGTGCCATGGTGCATGCTGGCAGTGACATGGGACTTGCATATTCGATGTAATCTCAATTTGAATAATGTAGCCCCCAAGTGCCGGGTTGTAAGCCTGCAGCGACTCGGGACTATTCCTTTTATTGTAGAATAAATCATATCCTTTGATAAAATAATAGCCATTGCGCTAGAGAGACTTTGAAAACCTCAATAATATCGGTTATTAATAACCATAATAAAAATCTAGCCATGTTGGCTATTCAAGATAATATAATCTGATATGAAAAACCTTATTCATTCAATATCATAATGAAAATTCAGCCAAGTTTGGCTATTTGAACAATATAACCCAATGATTTATAAGCGCATGATTCCAATGGCGCAATCCAAATATGTACTGGCGACTTATAGTCCAAAGCCAGGCCGGGTTAACAAACACCGGATAATTTCTCATCATATACTGGCGACTTATCGTCTTAAAGCCAGGCCGGTTTAATAAACACTGGATAATTTATCATCATGCTTTATTCAACCTGTCTCTGCATACAACAAGTTTAAAGTGTCCTGGCGGTTTACCGCCGGACGGGTCATAATGCCTAACATATAACCTAGGTTTATAACCAAGGCTGCACTTAAGAATAATCAAATATGAAATATATCATACCTGTGACATTGAATCACATCATTGGTTTACCAACTTTTTGTAGTAAGGGTGATAACCCCAATCTTGAGTAATGATAACTCCTTTCATACTGTGACGGTTTATGATAAAACCGTACCGGGTTGTGATAAACACCGGTTTAACCATATATAATACTGGCGACTCGTAGTCAAACCAGACCGGGCAGATAGTCTCCGGATTATGATTTGATCATGTACTATCAACTTGTAATTGAAAGTCAAGCCGGGTTAATGAACACCGGTTTACTCCATAATAAGATGGTAACATAAAATCAAACCGGGCAGATAGTCTCCGGATTAAGATTTGACCGTGTTCCACCAGTTTGTAATTGACAGTCGAACCGGATTAACAATGTCGGTTTAAAAAACGCAACAAAAATAATAGTTATTTAAGAAAAAGACTGAAGCAAAAGGCAATGATAAAACCGTTTGCAAGAAAAATGCTTTATTGAGCTGATCAGATGGTGTTACCATGGTCAGACAGGACCAAGCCCCCAATAGGTGTGGCGATGGTTCAAGTCAGCCAGGTCCCCAAATGAAACCGTGGCATTTATGCCGATCAAAAGGCATGGCAATGGTTCGGGTTCGACCAAGCCCCCAAGTGATTCTGTGGCCTTAGGCCGATCAAGAGGCGTGACTGGTTCAGACTTGACCATGTCCCCAAGTGATCTGGTGGCGTTCGCCTATCAAAAGGTGTTGCATTGGTTCGGACGCGACCAAGCCCCCAAGTGATAGTGGCATTGCACCGATCAAGAGGTGTGACTATGGTTCAGACATGACCAAGCCCCCAAGTGATCAATAACATGATAAGCCAATAAGGCATGATACCCATGTTTGAACCGTGCATCATGGCAGCAGGTCCTCTTTGGCACCCTTTAACTTTTTGCAAGAGATAAATCCTTCTTGAGCCGGACGTTAAACCGGATATTGAGAGCTTCAAAGCTTTGTGGGAGACACCTTTCCCTTGAACCGGATTTTAAACCGGAATCTTCATTTTCAGCCGGAAATTTTCTGACGGCCTTTCAGCTCGAACTTGCGAGAAGTTAATTCCTTTTTTGAACCGGAAATTTTTAAACCAGATTTGAAAGCTTCAGAGCTTTGCAAGAGATAGTTTCCTCTTAAACCGGATTTGAACCAGACACTAAGGGCTTCAGTGTTGTATGGGAGACGGGATTTTCCTTAAACCGGATTATAAACCAGAAGCATTATTGTGAGTCGGAATATTTCTGACAGCCTTTAAATATAACAGTAGCCTATGGGACCGGGTTATCTTTCCCTTCAACATCCTGGGGCACTTGAATTTTGCTGAAACTGGCAAGACTTGCTGAATCATATCATCGTAGCCCCCGAGTCTTAAGATGACTCAGGGAGTTGTCTTGAGATTCTCCGTACTTTGATCATAGCAGAAGGTATATATCATTGGTGTTGATAACGCGATGTAAATCCACAGAAGGCTGAGGTGACTGCGGCGGGTTATAAATGATCCCGTACGAGCCGTGTCAGCAACTCGGCCAATGGTTCCTTCCAACTGGCGATTTGAAGTTTAACCAAATTGTAGTGACGGCGACTTGTATGCCTGCCCATTGAGCCACCCAGTGCAGACGACGGTTGATGATAATTTGTCTCCAATTTGTTGAAATAAAAAAACCGGGCTACCCAAGTTGTGACTTGCTCATACTCAATAAACAGCTCACGCAGACAGATGTGGCCTCGCGTGTTGATGTAGACCAGGTCGCGAGAGACGGACGGGAAATACGTCCGCAACATCAGAGGTGGCACAGACGGATGAGTCGGCCGCGGCGTTGTAAACCGGTGCGGACGAGCGAGTTAATCGCAGGCGCAGTCCGGGCTAGTTGATATAGACCGGGCCGTACGGGCAGCGGCTTGTGCGCGTCCATTCATCATGTGATATGTCCCGGATTATCCCCAAGCAGGATATTATCAATCCGCGGTGTAAACCACTTTTGTAATGAATAATAGTCATGTGTATAAAAATAATATACAAATCAAAATAATTGTTCTTTGATGAAAACAACATGTACCGAAAATAGTCAGGAAAGATAGCACCTGGTATTTTTTGTCAGATGAACGTGTATACTGGATCAAAAACATATCAAACGTACGATGTGGCCCTTGCACCGTATCCCCCTTTCTTAGTAATGACTGCCTTTGAATGCTTTGAAATCCGTGCTGATGCTCTTGAACGCACATCAAGTGTTCATTACTACTTGGTGCATGTAAACAGTATTGCTACCAGCGCTGCTGAATAATGTTTTTCCTTTGGTCAGTGTATCAGACTGGTCATTGGAGGACAGTGTATCAGACTGGTCATCGGATGTCCGGACCCACAAATTAAAATATTTCCCGTGTCTGCTTCATCCTGAGATGCCCTGATGTGTGTGATACAATGAGTACTTTAAACAAGAATACTCCATATCCCTTGGTCTGTCTCGTCCCCACATGCTCAGCTCAATATTGATAGAATGAATCCAGTGCGTCAGAGAAGCAGTACATAGCGCGTGTGCGTCAAGCGGGCCATCGGGTGTGAGGGCGGCTCAACAATACCAGCAGGTTAGAGCCAAGATGCAAGAAGGCTGCGCGGCTAGAGCAGCGACCCGGGGACGACCATCTCACAGCAGCCGGCGCTGGCGGATGCGGCTGGCAGCCCGCTGTCGCGGCGACTCAGTAGGCGCACAAGAGGCCGAGTCAGAGCGGGTCAGAGCGGAGGCGAAGTCGCGCAAGTCAGAAGGCCGAGATGAAGACGGTTCGTCGCAACCGCGACTAAAAGCGGAGCCTTGGATCGCTCGGTGGGTTAACTGATGCACGGGAAGCGGAGCCGGTGATCGGCGCAGCGGCGTTGGAAACGGTCAGGGCCGCAAGCGCGGAGCAGGTGCGAATTGGGCGCAGTTGATGCGTACGGGAGCGAAGCCGCGGCGGTTTAGAACGGTGGTGGTGACCCGGCGCTGGCTCAAACACAGCCGGTATCAGCGGCTGAAGCTAGGCCGCGGTTGTAGAAGCGGAGCACCACTCGTGTCTGGGCGGTTCAGCACTGAAGCTAGGCCATTGGGGCGAGGCACCGGCAGGTCGAGGGTGAATTGGGGGGCACGGCAGCCCGGGTTGGAGAGGCGGCGCAGCCAGGGCGGCGACTCGCGGCTGATTTGGCGAGGCGATGGCGGTTTAGAGCGGAGGCGGAACACCACGGGGCGATGTACAGACGGTGCAGAAGCCGGCTGGAGTGGAGCGGAACAGGCCGCAGTTATGCCGGCTCAGGCGTGGCCACGGCAGCCTGGAGGTGAGCAGCAAGGCGGGTCGGTTTAAGTAGTAGCAGGTTGAACCGGCGAGCAGAGGTAGCCGGGTTGGCCTGCAGCTGTGGAGGCAGAGACAACCGGTGGCTTGCAAGAGGCAGGCAACTCGAGGAAACCGCGACTGCTCACGGCGGTTCGAAGCTTTGTAGTTTTGAGTGGATCCGGAGAAGGGGACCAAGAGGTCCGGTACGAGCGTAGCGTCGAGGAGCACCGCTAGGGGCCGCGCGCACCGGAGCACTGCTGGTGGCTGCACGCAGAGGTTGGGCATCGGGGCCGAGCCAGTGTATGGCCATTGTCGGACCTTTGTTATCACCGCAGCCGTAGACTGAACCGGGTCGTGTTTCGGAGCTGCGGCAACGGAGGTAACCAAGGCAAGGATGGCAGTTTGACAAGGCGGAGGCGGAGGTGCCGTGGAGACCGGCGTTTCACCGTGAATCAGGCGACTCGGTTAGCTTGGCGCAGTTGTAATTGAGGAGGCATCCAGCCATGCGAGACGGCGGTTTGAAGGTACCCGGCGACGGATTAACACAGTAGGTGAAGCCACGGCAAGGCGGTTTGCAGCAAAGGTAGGCCAAGGCCGCTGCGGCTCATTACAATGCGGGGTCGAACCGGTAGGCGCTCGAAGCGAGCAGTGGAGGTAATCCGGAGGCGAGCGCGAGGCCAGGATGCGGGACCGACCCGGCAGGCGCTCGAAGCGAGCAGTGGAGACACAGCCTGGCTGGTTTATCACGGTAGAGGTGAGGCCCGGGTGAAACGGTAGGCAAGACGGCGAAGGGGCGCTGTGTGGAGGCGATGATCGATGATGATGACTCTGAGGCAGAGGCGGAATCCGTCCTCGTCCTTGTGGCTTCTTGCCTAGGCGGAAGTAGCAGCTTGAGGCTCCGCAAGGGAGGCGACTCTGGTGATGGCGCAACGAGGCCGGAGACATGTAGCTAGTATCTGAAGGACTTTGGTGCAAGCGATTTAAACCGCCGTCGTGATCTTTCTTTCTCGTCTTTTTGGCTGTTCGGGCCCTCCTTCTAGCGCCAGTTATAATATATTGATCCCACTGAACGGATCCAGAGCAGGTAATTTGACCACTTAGCCGGCGGCTTGGAGATAGCGACGGATTAACTTATACTGCAATAGGCCTTGGTCATTACGCCCGAAAGTGACAGCGATAGGCTTCGGTTTCCCCTTATGATTTTGGCCTTTTCTTAAAAAAAAATCTGACGTGCACGTGAAGCGTAACAGGAATCGGATCTGGCTGTTAACTCCCAATATCTGACTTCTCCTGCAGTACGTTTGCTGCATCGAAAGGCTTATATCGATCTCAGCGACTTATGATGGATTTGATCTGGACGGATGAAACACCATATATGCTTGTGGCGATGCATTGGTAGCAACCCTAATTTCTCTTCCACCTTAAATCTCACAGACAATGAATCTGGACTAATGGAAAAAACTGATGCAAATCCTCTCAAACTAGCACTTCTTCATCCGGGAAATTGTGAACTCCTCGATCCTTTGGAGAGATCCCTCCAAAAACTCAACACCATCGTGCGATGGCCCCACGGTGGGCGCCAACTGTCGTGGAATTGTCACGTCAGATGTCCTAGTGTAAGGACTTAGTCGCGAGGCCAACGCATCTATGTGGTAGCTTGAGAGGGGTTGAGCGGAATCGAGAGACGCAACACAAGACAGGGATTTAGACAGCTTCGGGCCCCGTGAAACATCTTCCGGTAAAAACCCTACATGTTGTTTGAGGCTAGGTCTCATTATCATCACGAGGGAGTCGTCGTAAACCGGCTCTCCTCTTTGTCTAACCCTACGATTGTTTCTTCTTGCTTGTAGCTTGTCCCTCTCTCGGGAGCCATGCCCCTCCTTATATATGTTGAAGGGGCGGTTTACATGACTAGTCCTAGTTGGATTAGGATTACTCTATTACAAGTGGAGTCCTAGTCTTGCTTCCTTTGTAGGAGAATAGTCCTTATGCTTTCCTCATAAACCAGCCCACCATTAAACGTGAACCGGCCTTCTGGGCCATGGGCCTCATCATCCATCTGACCCGCCCGCCGGGTTACGAATGAACCGCCAAGACCGGGCGGGTATCCCGTGGACCGCCAAGCTCCGGGCGGGTTACCAGTGAGTCGTCCAGTCCAACCGGGTTAAACTTCCGGCCGGTTTACACCGCGGGGTATATCCCCGACACCACTTGAGCTACTTCACATGGATCTTTTTGGTCCCAACGCTTACAAGAGTCTCGGTGGAAATTCTTTTGGTCTAGTTATAGTTGATGATTTTTCAAGATTTACGTGGGTGTTCTTTCTCGATGATAAATCGCAGGTCCAAAAGAACTTCAAAAACTTCGCCAGGAAAGCTCAAAATCAGTTTGAGGTGAAGATCAAGAAGGTTCGCAGCGACAACAGAATGGAGTTCAAGAATGCAAACATGGACACCTTTCTTGACGAAGAAGGGATTTCACACGAGTTCTCGGTTACGTACACACCTCAACAAAATGGAGTTGTTGAGAGGAAGAACCGGACGCTCATCAAAATGGCAAGAACGATGCTTGATGAGTACAAGACACCGAAGCACTTTTGGGCAGTAGTGGTTGAGACAGCTTGTCATGCAACAAATCGCTTGTATCTTCACAAGCTACTCGGCAAGACGGCATACGAGCTCCTCACCGGTAACAAACCCCAAGTTGGATACTTTCGAGTATTCGGCTCAAAGTGCTACATTCTTGATAAGCATCGTCGTTCTAAATTTGCTCCTAAGTCTCATGAAGGTTTCCTACTAGGTTATGGCTCAAACTCTCACACTTACCGTGTCTACAACAATTTCACCCGAAAGGTTGAAGAGACGATAGATGTGAAGTTTGATGAATCTAATGGCTCGCAAGTAGAGCAATTGCCAATTGATGTAGGAGACAAAGATCCTTCGGAAGCAATCCAAGAATTGTCTATTGGCAAGGTCCGTCCAATGAAGGTGAAGGAGAGTACCTCGTCCGTCCAAGTGGAAGCTTCTACTTCACGACAAGGTGAACCAAGAGTTGATACGGAAGCATCCACAAGTGGGACACACCAAGATGAAGAAAACAAGGAAGTGCATCAAGATGAACGTCAACAACCTCCTTCTCCACCACGACAAGAGAACGACAACGCCAACAATGAAGAAGGCCAAGAAGAAGAACAAGATGAAGAAGAAGTTCAACCAAGAACCAAGCAAAAGCTTTCACGAGTTCGAGCAAGAATTGCTAAAGACCATCCCGTCGAGCAAATCTACAATGATATTCAAATCGGGAGAATCACTCGCTCTAAAACTCGTTTAGCTAACTTTTGTGAAAACTATTCTTTCATCTCTAGCATTGAACCTATGAAGGTCGAAGAAGCATTGGAAGATCCGGATTGGATAAATGCTATGCATGAAGAGCTACACAACTTTGAGAGGAACCAAGTTTGGACATTGGTTGAGAAGCCCGACAACAACCACAACATCATCGGTACCAAATGGGTGTTTCGCAACAAGCAAGATAAAGATGGACAAGTAGTTCGCAACAAAGCACGTCTCGTCGCCCAAGGCTACACACAAGTCGAAGGTATGGACTATGGTGAGACTTACGCTCCCGTTGCTAGACTTGAGTCCATTGGCATCTTACTTGCCTATGCTAATCACCATGATATCACCTTGTACCAAATGGATATTAAAAGCGTTTTTCTAAATGGTGAAATAGAGGAGGAAGTTTATGTTAAGCAACCTCCCGGCTTTGTCAATCCTAAGAAACCAAATCATGTTTACAAACTTCACAAAGCCCTTTATGGTCTTAAACAAGCTCCTAGAGCGTGGTATAAATGCTTGACGAAGTTCCTCATTGAAAAAGGCTTTGAAATTGGGAAAATTGATTCCACACTTTTTACTAAAAGGGTTAATGGAGAACTATTTGTGTGCCAAATCTATGTTGATGATATTATATTTGGTTCAACTAACCCTCATTTTAGTGAAAAGTTTGGGAAGCTAATGTCGGAGAAGTTTGAGATGTCTATGATGAGTGAACTCAAATTCTTTCTTGGTTTGCAAATCAAGCAAACTAAGAAAGGTACCTTTGTCTCTCAAACGAAGTACACCAAGGACCCATTGAAGAAGTTCAATATGCAAGAATGCAAAGGTATGACTACACCCATGCCTACTAGTGGACATCTTGACTTGACCAAAGATGGTGAACCGGTTGATCAAAAGGTTTATTGCTCTATGATTGGTTCATTGTTATATCTATGTGCTTCACGTCCTGATATCATGCTAAGTGTGTGCATGTGTGCACGATATCAAGCTGCTCCTAAAGAATGTCATCTTAAGGCCGTGAAAAGGATAGTGAGATACTTAATCCATACACAAAATTTTGGCATTTGGTATCCTAAGAGGGCCTCTTTCGATCTTGTTGGCTACTCCGACTCGGACTATGCTGGAGACAAGGTTGATAGAAATTCCACTTTGGGTACTTGTCAATTTCTTGGTAGATCTCTTGTGTCTTGGTCCTCCAAGAAACAAAACTCGGTATCCTTATCCACCGCCGAAGCGGAATACATTGCCGCTGGTTCATGTTGTGCTCAATTACTTTGGATGACCCAAACTCTTAAAGATTATGGGATATATGTGAAACATGTTCCATTGCTTTGTGACAATGAGAGGGCTATAAAAATTGGTCATAATCCCGTACAACATTCTTGAACTAAGCATATTGAAGTTTGTCATCATTTCATTCGAGATCATGTTGCTAAGGGTGACATTAATCTTAAGCATGTTCGCACCAAAAAGCAATTAGCAGATATATTCACTAAACCTCTTGATGAGAAAGTGTTTTGCAGGTTGAGAGGAGAATTGAACATCATAGATGCTTCAAACTTGGAGTAGAAACTCCATTGGACACATGCAAGACATGAGATTATGACTAATCCTTGATATTTCTCTTATGATGAAGATCTTATGTCTTGGATATATTTGCATCTTGCATGTTATATAACCCATGTAGGTACTTGGTTGAATCAAATTCCATGAGATTGTAATCTACTCACATCTTGAGCAATCTCTACATCACCAAGTTTCTACACTATGGTGGTTGAAGACAAGGAAACACGAAACCATTCGAACATATCCTTTGACAAATTCTATGTTGAGCTTCATGATTGTCATTTTTGGATACACAAGTGCTCTTCCTTGCAAGAACTAACCCATGTAGGTCGATGGACTCAAATTCCAAGTGGTGCTCCCAATTCTTGATGAGCTACATCAACCTTGAGCAACCCACACAAGTTCAACTACATGTTCAACACCACCAACCAAGGTATGTTATTCCATCTTAGAGAAGCTTTACTCCAAGTCATGAGCTAAAGCAACTCGACAAGATGTGAATACATCAAGATGCTTAAACGAAAAATGGCAACCCCATTTTGAGCTTAAACGATGAGTATGACCTATGATCAAGTGATCTCACTTGACTCCTAAGTCAATATACTCTAACATAGGTGACTTTGTCGCCGACCATCTCTAGATGAAGTTCTCTTGTGTTATTTTCTGTGTTTTTGCATTTGTCTCATGCATATTTGTTTCCCCTTTCAAAAAAAACTTCATCTAGATTTCTTTCTGTTTGCTCTGCATTTTCTGCATCCAATTCATTGCATATCATTCAGTAAATTCCTTGCAAATCTTTGTGAGATCTTACTAGTCTAGTGAGCTGAGGTGACAAGTGTTTTCTCTGCGATGAACTTGGTTTCACCGATTTGCTGTTTTTGGTCCAACCGAATCGTTTTAGTACAACCGAAGCATACCACTCGGTGCCACTGATTTCAAAACGGGAAAAATAGTTTGCCACTTATTCTGTGTTTTTTCTGATCCAGCTCCACTCAATGAATCTTCTCCTCTCAAGCATCTCATTTATGTAAATGCTTTGTTCTGTGACTCAAGGATCAAACCCTTCTTGGTAATTGATGTCAAAGGGGGAGAGAGAGATCACATCAAAGCTTATCACTTAGAGAGATCACATCAGAGAGAGAGAGTATCACCTCCTCAGGGGGGAGAAAGAGATCTCTAGGGGGAGAGAATACTCAAGTAGAAAGTATTTCTCAAGGATCC
The DNA here is from genome assembly GCF_002162155.2 of Triticum dicoccoides. NCBI lineage: Eukaryota > Viridiplantae > Streptophyta > Magnoliopsida > Poales > Poaceae > Triticum > Triticum dicoccoides. The sequence continues at coordinate 247,673,405 of NC_041393.1, forward strand.
CAGATGCTTGGTGTTCAAGAGGAGAGATGACACATGTCTTCTTGAGGGGAAAGACATGTTCATATGTGCTTATTTGCATTAGCTCTGTTCATTTATATTTTTCAGCTCTGATTTTCTGTTCCCTATCTTCTCCCAGTATCCCATGATAGATTCAGGGGGAGCAAGACATCTAAGGGAAAGAAATCATTTAAATTCATTGCATATCTTTACTCTTGGGGACATGTCTAATCCAATGTGGTACTTAGTACTCACTCTCTACATGTCATCCCAGTCTTGGTATTCTTGTGGTTTCTTCTGTTTGCTCTGGCTAGTAGATGTACCTGTGTTATCTAACCTTGTTTACTCAGGTTCATTCCATCCTAAGCCAACTCAAGACTACAAGGTAAGTATATGCATCACAATCATGTGTATGAGGAATTCTTGCTGATGTACATACTGTTTGCAAGAAGGACTCATGGGCATGAAGGTATTTTCTTTAATATTCTTTGCTCTGATGCATATGGCCAAGATACATGTAACACATTGCCTACTCTATCATGGTTATGCTCTCACATGCTTCTATATTCCATATTCACATGATTACATACATGTAGGCGGAGCCTATGCTTGTTACATGTCTTTCCAAAGCTTTACTTGCTATTCTTTATATCTTTATCTAAAGCTTTGATGTATGTTGTCATCAATTACCAAAAAGGGGGAGATTGAAAGCACAAGTTCTCCCTAGGTGGTTTTGGTAATTAATGTCAACATATCTCTTGTTGGACTAACACTTTTATCTAGTATGCTTCAAATAAGTTCAAACAATGGAGTGGCATAGACTAAAAGATGTGGGAACTCCTTCTAGATGCTAAGGACAAAGGATTGGCTCAAGCTTCAAGCTCAAGACTCTTCATTTTACATTTTAGTGATCCAAGATCACATTGTGTCTATAGGAAAAGCCAATACTATCAAGAAGGGATGAGGTGTTGCTTAATGAGTTTCTTGCTCCACAGTGCTTAGTGATATGCTCCAAAACCCTCAACTACTTTCCCACTTCCACACATATGACCTAAACCTAAAGTCAAACTCGGCCCCACCGATTCTTTCTATCCGGCGCCACCGAGTTCAGATGTCTTAGCCACTGCCACAAACCCTAGGCAAATCGGTATCACCGATAGGGATCTCGGTCTCACCGAGATGGGATTGTAATCTCTCTGTGTATGTCCATTACCAAAATCGGTCTCACCGAGTTTGAGCAATCGGTACTACCGAGATTACAATGCAAACTCTCTGGTTAACTTATTGCCAAAATCGGTCCCACCGAGTTTGAGTAATCGGTCCCATCGAGTTTGCCTGACCAACTCTCTGGTTAGCTATTTACCAAAATCGGTCTCACCGAGTTTGTGTAATCGGTCTCACCGAGATTACGTTATGCCCTAACCCTAACCATATCGGTTCTACCGAGTTGCATGTCGGTCCCACCGGAAACCCTAACGGTCACTAGGTTTACTAAATCGGTCTGACCGAGTTTGTTGATTCGGTCCCACCGAGTTTGGTAAATTGTGTGTAACGGTTAGATTTTGTGTGGAGGATATATATACCCCTCCACCTCCTCTTCATTCGTGGAGAGAGCCATCAGAACAAACCTACACTTCCAACTTACCAGTTCTGAGAGAGAACTACCTACTCATGTGTTGAGGCCAAGATATTCCATTCCTACCATATGAATCTTGATCTCTAGCCTTCCCCAAGTTGCTTTCCACTCAAATCTTCTTTCCACCAGATCCAAATCCTATGAGAAAGAGTTGAGTGTTGGGGAGACTATCATTTGAAGCACAAGAGCAAGGAGGTCATCATCAACGCACCATTTGTTACTTCTTGGAGAGTGGTGTCTCCTAGATTGGCTAGGTGTCACTTGGGAGCCTCCGACAAGATTGTGGAGTTGAACCAAGGAGTTTGTAAGGGCAAGGAGATTGCCTACTTCGTGAAGATCTACCGCTAGTGAGGCAAGTCCTTCGTGGGCGACGGCCATGGTGGGATAGACAAGGTTGCTTCTTCGTGGACCCTTCGTGGGTGGAGCCCTCCGTGGACTCGCGCAACCGTTACCCTTCGTGGGTTGAAGTCTCCATCAACGTGGATGTACGATAGCACCACCTATCAGAACCACGACATAAACATCCGTGTCTCCAATTGCGTTTGAATCCTCCAAAACCCTTCCCTTTACATTCTTGCAAGTGCATGCTTTACTTTCCGCTGCTCATATACTCTTTGCATGCTTGCTTGTTATGTATTGTGAATGTTAAACTTGTGCCTAAACTCCACTTAAACTTAAATAAGTTAAAAACTGCAACTTTGATACTTAGTGTCTAATCACCCCCCCCCCTCTAGACACCTCTTCTCAAGGTCCTACACAGAGCCATCTCCCTCCCTCTTCCTTCTCCTAGACCGTTTCCCGACCCCTTGAACCATGTTGCTTTCAGTTCCTTAAAGACTAGAGATTCTGGGGGGGGTGAACCCCATCGCCGCACTCTTTAAAGAGATGGCCAATATATCCACAAACTGCACATCAATCTGGGAGCCGCTCATATTTCACCCTAAAGATCACCCTCTGCATGGTTTCGTTTTTCTTGATGACCAGAGACACAACGTTCTTGAGAGGCTTTGTCACATCAAGACGCAGCCGTACCCTTGCAAAGTTGCCCTCAAAATCCTGTGATTTTGGCTCCGCGTAGATGAACTCTCCTACTGTGGTAGAGAGAGCCTTGATCTTTGAGAAGAATCCATCTGGCAAATCGTGAATCTGCATCCATATGTCGATCTTTTTCAGCTCGATGGCCGACGGTTTGGTGAAACCATCATATTGTGACAGGATCACGGCCTTCCCCTTGAAAGTCCATGGACCGTCCTCCATCACACGCTCCCAGTCACCGAGCCAGCCGAACTGCAAAGTGTATAGGTTGTCTTCTAATGGCCTGATCTTCACCTCCTTTGCCAGATCCCAAGCGATTCTCATGTTCCTAAAGAACCAATATTGGCTATAGGGTTTCTCTGTGTGTACCCTAGCGATTTCCATCTAGTGGGTCGCCTTCGCCGTTAGTTCCTCATCCTCAAAGACAACATCCTGGAGGTCCTCCTCCTTCAGCCCTAGTTCTTTCATCATGGCTGCTAGATCCGAGGCGCCCTGGCCCGAACCTGACGCAGCATCGCTCGTGATCTCTTGCCCAAAGAGAGTTGTTCCGCGGGCGGTAGATTCCCTAAAAACACCTCGCCCCCACCCCTAGCGGGACCCAAAGAGCCCCGGCAGATCGGCGGGGAGAAGAGGGAAGGGGAGATTGAATCTCTATGGTGGTCGCCAACGAGAGGGGATCTAGGGCCGGAGTGTCTTACCCGTGCAAAATTTCCTCCAAGTTACGTGAGATGGGGTGGGAGGGGCACCCAGCCCCATAGTGGGCTGATGTGTCCCCTCCCCTTGGCCCATAAGACCCCCCAACGCTTGCCGAGGCCTCCGAAACACCTTTCGACCATGCTGGTCGTCACCCGGTACTCCCAGAACAATTCCGGACTCCAATACCCTTCGTCCAATATATCGATCTTCACCTCCGGACCATTCTGGAGTTCCTCGTCATGTCCGGGATCTCATCCGGGACTCCAAACAACCTTAGGTAACCACATACTATTTCCCATAACAACTCTAGCGTCACCGAACCTTAAGCGTGTAGACCCTACGGGTTCGGGAACCATGTAGACATGACCGAGACACCTCTCCGGCCAATAACCAATAGCGGGATCTGGATACCCATATTGGCTCCCACATGTTCCACGATGATCTCATCGGATGAACCACGATGTCGAGGATTCAGTCAATCCCGTATACAATTCCCTTTGTCTATCGGTATGTTGCTTGCCCGAGATTCGATCATCGGTATCCCCATACCTCGTTCAATCTCGTTACTGGCAAGTCTCTTTACTCGTTCCTCAACGAATGATCCCGTGGCTAACTCATTAGTCACATTGAGCTCATTATGATGATGCATTGCCGAGTGGGCCCAGAGATACCTCTCCGTCATACGGAGTGACAAATCCCAGTCTCGATTCGTGCCAACCCAACAGACACTTTTGGAGATACCTGTAGTGCACCTTTATAGTCACCCAGTTACGTTGTGATGTTTGATACACCCAAAGCACTCCTACGGTATCCGGGAGTTACACAATCTCATGGTCTAAGGAAATGATAGTTGACATTAGAAAAGCTCTAGCAAACGAACTACACGATCTTGTGCTATGCTTAGGATTGGGTCTTGTCCATCACATCATTCTCCCAGTGATGTGATCCTGTTATCAACGGCATCCAATGTCCATGGCCAGGAAACCATGACCATCTATTGATCAATGAGCTAGTCAACTAGAGGCTTACTAGGGACATGTTGTGGTCTATGTATTCACACATGTATTACGGTTTCCGGTCAATACAATTATAGCATGAACAATAGACAATTATCATGAACAAGGAAATATAATAATAACCATTTTATTATTGCCTCTAGGGCATATTTCCAACAGTCTCCCACTTGCACTAGAGTCAATAATCTAGTTACATCGTGATGAATCGAACACCCATAGTTCACATCGCCATGTGACTAACACCCAAAGAGTTTACTACAGTCAATAATCTAGTTCACATCACCATGTGATTAAGGCTCAATGAGTTCTGGGGTTTGATCATGTTATGCTTGTGAGAGAGGTTTTAGTCAATGGGTCTGCAACATTCAGATCCGTATGTACTTTGCAAATCTCTATGTTATATCGTAGATGCTGCTTCCACGCTCCACTTGGAGCTATTCCAAATGGTTGCTCCACTATACGTATCCAGTTTGCTACTCAGAGTCATCCGGATAGGTGTTAAAGCCTGCGTCGACGTAACCCTTTACGCCGAACTCTTTATCACCTCCATAACTGAGAAACATTTCCTTATTCCCAAGGACAATTTTGACCGCTATCCAATGATCCACTCTTGGATCACTCTTATACCCCCTTGCCAGACACGTGGCAAGGCACATCGCGGTACACAGCATGGCATATCGTATAGAGCCTATGGCTAAGGCATAGGGGACGACTTTCGTCCTTTCTCTTTCTTCAGCCGTGGTCGACCTTCAAGTCTTAACTTCACACCTTAAACATAAGCAAGAACTCCTTCTTTGACTGATCCATCTTGAACTCCTTCAAGATCATGTGAAGGTATGTGCTCTGTGAAAGTCTTATCAGGCGTCTTGATCTATCTCTATAGATCTTGATACCCAACATGTAAGCAGTTTTACACAGGTCTTCCTTTGAAAAACTCCATTCAAACAATCCTTTATGCTTTCTAGAAATTCTACATCAGTTCTGATCAACAATATGTCATCCACATATATTTATCAAAATGTTGTAGTGCTCCCACTCACTTTCTTGTAAATACAAGTTTCTTCCAAACTTTATATAAACCCGAATGCTTTGATCACCTTATCAAAGCGCATGTTCCAACTCCGAGATGCTTGCTCCAGTCCATAGAAGGACCGCTAGAGTTTGCATACCTTTTAACATCCTTAGGATCGACAAAACCTTCTGGTTGTAACACATACAGCCTTTCCTCACTGAAACCGTCAAGGAAACTTTGTTTTGACATCCATCTGCCAGATTTCATAAATGAAAATGCAGCAACTACTAACATAATTCTAACAGACTTTAGCATCGCTATGATTGAGAAAGTCTCATCACAGTCAACTCCTTAAACTTGTCGGAAACTTCTTTGAGACAAGTCGAGCTTCATAATGGTGACATTACCATCAGCGTATGTATTCTTCTTAAAGATCCATTTATTCTCAATGGCTTGCCGATCATCGGGCAAGTCCACCAAAGTCCATACTTTGTTCTCATCCATGGATCCTATCTCGTATTTCATGGCTTCCAGCCACTTGTTGGAATCTGGGCCCACCATCACTTCTCCATAGCTCATAGGTTCATCGTTGTTCGACAACATGACCTTTAAGACAGGGTTACCACTCAGAAGTTGTACACACCCTTGTTGACCTATGAGGTTCAATAGTAACTTGATCTGAAGTTCCATGATCATCACCATTAGCTTTCTCTTCAACTGAGGTAGGTGCCACAGAAACATCTTTCTGTGCTGCGCCACTCTCTGGTTGAAGTAAAGGTTCAACAACCTCATCAAGTTATATCTTCCTCCCACTCAATTCTTTTGAGAGAAACTCTTTCTTGAGAAAGGACATGTTCCTCGCGACAAACACCTTGCCCTCAGATCTGAGATAGAAGGTATACCCAATCGTCTTGTCTGGGTATTCTATGAAGACACAATTTCCCGCTTTAGGTTCGAGCTTTTCTAGCCGAAGCCTATCGACATAAGCATCGTAGCCCCAAACCTTAAGAAACAACAACTTAGGTTTCTTGCCAAACAGTAGTTCATACGGTGTCGTCTCCACGGACTTAGATGGTGCCCTATTTAAAGTGAATGTAATTTTCTCTAATGCATAACCCCAAAATGATAGCGGTAGATCAGTAAGAGACATCATAGATCGCACCATATCCAATAGGGTGTGACTACTACACTCGGACACACCATTACGCTATGGTGCTCCAGGTGGCGTCAATTGTGGAACGATTCCACCTTGTCTTTAGTGATTGCCAAACTCATAACTCAGATACTTTTCCCTTGATCAGATCGTAGGAACTCGGTCTTCTTGTTATGATGATTCTCAACTTCACTCTGAAATTGCTTGAACTTTTCAAACGTTTCAGACTTATGCTTCATTAAGTAAATATACCCATATCTACTCAATTCATCAGTGAAGGTGAGAAAACAACGATATCCACCGCACGTGTCAACACTCATCAGATCAGACACATCAACATGTATGATTTCCAACAAGTCACTTGCCCGTTCCATTGTTCCAGAAAACGGGGTTTTAGTCATCTTGCCAATGAGGCATGGCTCGCATGTGTCAAGTGATTCAAAATCAAGTGACTCCAAAAGTCCATCGGCATGGAGGTTCTTCATGCGCTTTACACCAATATGACCTAAGCGGCAGTGCCACAAGAAAGTGGTACTATCGTTATCAACTCTACATCTTTTGGCATCAATGTTATGAACATGTGTATCACTACGACCGAGATTCAATAAACCATTCACATTGGGTGCATGACCATAGTAACTGTTACTCATGTAAACAGAATAACCATTATTCTCTGACTTAAATGAATAACCTATTGCAATAAACATGATCTAATCATGTTCATGCTCAACGCAGGCAACAATGCAAACAACATTTATCTGGGTTCAACACTAATCTCGAAGGTAGAGGGAGCGTGCGATGGTGATCATATCATCCTTGGAAACACTTCCAACACATATCATCACCTCGCCTTTAGCTAGTCTCCGTTTATTCCGTAGCTTTTGTTTCGAGTTACCAATATTAGCAACTGAACCGGTATCTAATACCCATGTGCTACTAGGAGTACTAGTAAGGTACACATCAATAACACATATATCAAATATACCTTTGTTGAAGTTGACAGCCTTCTTATCTACCAAGTATTTGAGGCAGTTCTGCTTCCAGTGACCGTTCCCCTAATAGAAGCACTTCGTCTCGGGTATGGGTTCTTGGGTTTCTTCACTGGAGCGGCAACTGGCTTGCCATTCATGAAGTTTCCCTTCTTGCCCTTGCCCTTCTTTGAAACTAGTGGTCTTGTTAACCATCAACACTTGAAGCTCCTTCTTGACTTCTACCTTTACGGCCTTAAGCACGACGAACAGCTCCGGGATCAACTTCCCTTGCATGTTATAGTTCATCACGAAGCTCTAGTTAGCTTGGTGATAGTGACTGGAGAACTCCATCAATCACTTCTCTTATCTGGAAGATTAACTCCCACTTGATTCAAGCGATTGAAGTACCCAGACATTCTGAGCACATGCTCACTGGCTGAGCTATTCTCCTCCATCTTGTAGGCAAAAATCTTGTCAGGGGTCTCAAACCTCTCAACACGGGCATGAGCCTGAAATACCAATTTCAGCTCTTGGAACATCTCATATGTTCCATGGTGTTCAAAATGCTTTTGGATCCCCGACTCTAAGCCGCAAAGCATGGCGCACTAAACTATCAGGTAGTCATCAGAACGTGTCTGCCAGATGTTCACAACATCCACGGACGACGCCAAAGGGGTTGGCACACCGAGCGGTGCATCAAGGACAGAAGCCTTCTGTGTAGCAGTGAGGACAATCCTCGGACTATGGCCCTAGTCCGCACAATTGCTTACAATATCTTTCAACTTAGTCTTTCTCTAGGAACGTATTAAAACAGGGAGCTAAAGCGCGAGCTATTAATCTAGAACATAATTTGCAAAGACAATTTAGACTATGTTCATGATAATTTAAGTTAATCTAATCAAATTATTTAATGAACTCCCACTCAGATAGACATCCCTCTATTCATCTAAGTGATACATGATCCGAATAGACTAGGCCGTGTCCGATCATCACGTGAGACGGACTAGTCATCAACGGTGAACATCTCCATGTTGATCGCATCTGCTATACGACTCATGTTCGACCTTTCGGTCTCTTGTGTTCCGAGGCCATGTCTGTACATGCTAGGCTCGTCAAGTCAACCTAAGTGTTTCGCATGTGTAAATCTGGCTTACACTCGTTGTATGCGAACATTAGAATCTATCACACCTGATCATCACGTGGTGCTTCGAAACAACGAACCTTTGCAATGGTGCACAGTTAGGGGGAACACTTTTCTTGAAATTTTAGTGAGGGATCATCTTATTTAATGCTACCGTCGTTCTAAGCAAATAAGATGTAAACATGACAAACATCACATGCAAATCTTAAAGTGACATGATATGGCCAATATCATCTTGCGCCTTTGATCTCCATCTTCGAGGTGCGGCATGATCACCTTCGTCACCGGCATGACACCATGATCTCCATCATCATGTCTTCATGAAGTTGTCTTGCCAACTATTACTTCTACTACTATGGTTAACAGTTAGCAATAAAGTAAAGTAATTACATGGCGTTTTCATTGACACGCAGATCATACAATAAATTAAGACAACTCCTATGGCTCCTGCCGGTTGTCATACTCATCGACATGCAAGTCGTGATTCCTATTACAAGAACATGATCAATCTCATACATCACATATATCATTCATCACATCCTTTTGGCCATATCACATCACATAGCATACCCTGCAAAAACAAGTTAGACGTCCTCTAATTGTTGTTGCATGTTTTACGTGGCTGCTATGGGTTTCTAGCAAGAACCTTTCTTACCTACGCAAAAGCCACAACAATGATATGCCAATTGCTATTTACCCTTCATAAGGACCCTCTTCATCGAATCCGATCCGACTAAAGTGGGAGAGACAGACACCCGCTAGCCACCTTATGCATCAAGTGCATGTTAGTCGGTGGAACCTGTCTCACGTAAGTGTACGTGTAAGGTTGGTCCAGGCTGCTTCATCCCACAATGCCACCGAATCAAGATAAGACTAGTAACGGTAAGAAAATTGAATAAGTCATCGCCCACAACTACTTTGTGTTCTACTCGTGCATAGAATCTACGCATAGACCTAGCTCATGATGCCATTGTTGGGAAACATAGTAATAATTCAAAATTTTCCTACGTGTCACCAAGATCAATCTAGGAGATGCTAGCAACAAGAGAGAGGGAGTGCATCTTCATACCCTTGAAGATCGCTAAGCGGAAGTGTTACAAGAACGCGGTTGATGGAGTCGCACTCGCGGCGATTCAAATCACGGAAGATCCGATCTAGCGCCGAACGGACGGCGCCTCCGCGTTCAACACACGTACAGCCCGGGGACGTCTCCTCCTTCTTGATCTAGCAAGGGCAGAGGAGAAGTTGAGGGAGAACTCCAGCAGCATGATGGTATGGTGGCGATGGAGCTCGTGGTTCTCCGGCAGAGCTTCGCTAAGCACTACGAAGGAGGAGGAGCAGTTGGAGGAGGAGAGGGTTGCGCCAGGGAAGGGGTGCGGCTGCCCTCTCTCTTCCTCACTATATATAGGGGGAAGGGGGATGGAGGATGCGCCCTAGGGTTCCCTAGGGGAGGGGCGGCATCCACAGGGGAAACCCTAGATGGGTTTGGGCACCCCCACCCCTAGGAAACTTGCCCCCCAAGCCGGGAGGGGTGGCTGCCCTAGGGGAGGCGCCCCCACCTCTCCAAGTTACGTGAGATGGGGTGGGAGGGGCGCACAGCCCCATAGTGGGCTGATGTGCCCCCTCCCCTTGGCCCATAAGGCCCCCCAACGCTTGCCGGGGCCTCCCAAACACCTTTCGGCCACGCTGGTCGTCACCTGGTACTCCTAGAACAATTCCGGACTCCAATACCCTTTGTCCAATATATCGATCTTCACCTCCGGACCATTCTGGAGTTCCTCGTCACATCCGGGATCTCATCCGGGACTCCGAATAACCTAGGTAACCACATACTATTTCCCATAATAACTCTAGCGTCACCGAACCTTAAGTGTGTAGACCCTATGGGTTCGGGAACCATGCAAACATGACCGAGACACCTCTCCGGCCAATAACCAATAGCGGGATCTGGATACCCATATTGGCTCCCACATGTCCACGATGATCTCATCGGATGAACCACGATGTCGAGGATTCAGTCAATCCCGTATACAATTCCCTTTGTCTATCGTTATGTTGCTTGCCCAAGATTCGACCATCGGTATCCCCATACCTTGTTCAATCTCGTTACCGGCAAGTCTCTTTACTCGTTCCGCAACATATGATCCCATGGCTAACTCATTAGTCACATTGAGCTCATTATGATGATGCATTGCTGAGTGGGCCCAGAGATACCTCTCCATCATACGAAGTGACAAATCCTAGTCTCGATTTGTGCCAACCCAACAGACACTTTCGGAGATACCTGTAGTGCACCTTTATAGTCACCCAGTTACGTTGTGACGTTTGATACACCCAAACACTACTAGGGAAAAGCCTAGCAGCAGCGCGGGTTTTGGCCCTCTTAGTAGCGCGGGTACCGGCGCTACTAATAAGGCGCTACAGCTAACGTATAGCAGTAGCGCCTGTTGACCCACGCTACTGCTACACATGAATAGCTGCAGCGCTCTTTAGAAAAGGACGCTACTGATATTATCTGCAGCGCCGTTTACAGGGAAGCGCTACTGGTAAGTCGGCGCTACTGCTAAATCCCCCCCCCCCCTCGTTACTACTAGTTTTATTAGTTTTTTTCCCTGCATATTTGTTTTTTATTTGTTTTGCATTTGAATAGGCTTTATATAATAATATTTAGCATATCATCCACATACAAATGTAATCATAGCATATACATACAATTAGTCTCATCAAATCATGTCATCATCATAATCATCATCCAACACAAAGTGGTCTCTCGTCATCAATCTCGAAAATAGCGATACAAGTCTCGATTACTTGCAAATACATCGTCATCCATCTAAACAATGATATACGCGAGAATAGCTATGACTTTGAGTACATGAGTTCGTATCCCTCTCTCGCATTAGCGTGAACCTAAACTAAGTACTGCGTGTCGCTCGGAAACCGAAAACCGGTACACCTGGGCCTGACACTCCGGCCACTTGTCGTATATATACTCCTGGCGTAGCACTTCTTCGCCATCTATGATCTATGCACCTGCATCGTCACATGAGTCGATGATATGCAACATATATAGTTGAGCAACAGAAAGAGACAGACTTGGCAAAAATAGAAACAACATATCATAAGCATAAATAACAAAGTTCATCGTACCCAAAATGACCTAACTAGAGTGATTTTCGCTAGTCGAGGAGGAGGACGGTTTAATTACATCACAAATAAAGTTTCACCGTGCATAACTCAAAGTTTTGTCATAAAAGAAAGTATGGACTAAACGGACACATTGTCATATATCGACAATCACTCCATCATGTCGTGCCATCCATCCAAGTTAGGGAGATAGTCATCGAGCTTAGTGAAAGGCTTCATGTCGAGACGCTGAGAGGCTATCCATGTTCGGACGTCTTCCCGCGACATTTGTCCTTCTGCATGGAACATCCCTGTTTTTCCGACGACCTCATTCATGATGATTTGGGCAAGTTCGCGCTGGATGTTATAGAACTCAGCTCGAAGTCGATGATCCTCGATATCTCCTATGTCCTTTGCCCATTGCAGAATATGGGCATCGCCAGATCTAGGTGCCATGTGAAGGTTTTGGTGATCCCGTCGGTACTCCAGCATGTGGTGTAGGACATAGAATCCATCATTAAGAGAATTGTTTGGTTGCTGGATGCAGCAGAAGTCGGTCTTATGGCTGAAGGCGGCCCTGCCGCCCCTTCTTTTCTTGTCCCTAACCTCTCCACCCCTTGCTTGGTAGTAAAACATAGCACTGTCGAGAACATCTTTGATGTGGGTGTAATCCTTTTTGTGAATGTTCTTCGACGAGTCCAAGTAAAGAGCGTGGGAGAATCGGGGGTAGAGGATGATGAGGACGGCGCGCCCACCGCTGCGCAAAATAAGTACACCTCAAATTAATTAGCCTCCACCGTGCAAATGAATTATTGAAATCGAAGGAAGGATAGCAGCGCGGATGACTTACACGGGATGATAAGGCACGAGAATCGCCTCCTTGTCCTTATTGGCGAGCATGAAACTGATGATGTAATCCCTCGCGTATTCACGATGATGTGCACAGACTCCCAAGAAGCCCTCGTGCATGTAGTACGGGTCAGCGACACAGATAAAATGTATCTGCTCACCCCAATGATGTAGTTCATGTGCAAGGCATAAAGGCGGACAAAAGTAAAATCCAGCTTCTTCACGTGAAACATGTCGAATATGTAATCGAATCGGAGGAAGAACTTATCCGCAGGGAAGCAGTCGACGTACGACATTTGCCGCGGAACGTTAACCACGTAGAGTGGGTATCCTGGATCTTTCGAGGTGATGAGGCCTTTCTCTACCCGCAGCACATCATCATGAAGTCTCCTTAGATCGCTGAATCTGGCCCGTAGCGCTGTTTCAGGTAGGATTGGTCGACCAGGGATATGCCATTTATCTGCATCGGGGATATCTACACGGTCCTGAAGCCGAGGCTGCTGAGGCGGCTGGATCATAGAATCAGCTTTTTTGCCTTTCCTCGCTCTCTTCCTAGGCTTCTTTACCACCGGATGGTCGTCAATAACACGTTGAGACGGTAATTCAGGCACCGACTCATGATGCTCAAACCCTGAGGAGGCGCCAGTATAGACATATTGTTCAGCGCCATCGTAATCCTCATCCTCATCCATGGCGACGTCATCAGCGACTAATGGAGCCACCTGCTTACCCCGTCCGCTATCACCCAACCCGACACCTGACGCTAATTGGGTAGGTGGGGTGTTGATGTTCATACCTTGCTGAGGCTGCGTGCTCGTGGGTGTGCTCCCGGCCGCCTCCAGACGAAGCAGACTCTTTGGCCACAACAGGACCCACCCATTGCAACAATCACCAAGCCGCCGTGGGGTCTCGTCGTCATCCCCCACTAGTATTAGAGGAGGCAAATTCTCGTGGCCCGGTTTGAAACTAGCCACGGAAACCTTGAAGACGTTCAGGGGGATCGACCGGCTGTGGAACAATGGTTCCTTCAGCTCCATTATCGTCCCCTTCCCCACGTCCACCTTCTGTTCGCCGATGGTGTACAATATGGTGCACGGGGTTTCGTCGGCCTGCAAAGAAAAGTCTGTGGCGTGAGACATCCGAAAGGCAACGAAAACGGGAGATTATACATTTATATTGAAGGGGGCCGGTGTGGCAGATACCGTGAGGGCGTCGAGCTCAGCCAAAGAGGAGGCACCACCGAGCACGTCCGGTGCGGCAGCCGGTGCGGGAGCCGGTGCGGGAGCAGGTGCGGGAGCCGGTGCGGGAGCAGGTGCGGGAGCCGGTGCGGGAGCAGGTGCGGGAGCCGGTGCGGGAGCATGTGCTGCCAAGAAGTCAGCAAGGGGAAAGTCCTCTGCATTTTTTTTGGATTTTCCCTTGTCCAAGTGTGAATGCCCGTCACAAAGGAAGTAGATATATCTGCAATCGCCTGTTTTGCGGCAGCTACCGCTGTTGCGACTGTCTGAGATGATTTCTTCTCAACCGCAATCTCAACCTTCTTGTCGATGCTTTCTTCAGTTAACCTCTGTCTTTCCTTTTTCTCCTCCATGGTCTCACGGTAGTACTTCTTCCACGTGGCGCCGTCTCCGACACCGTGCACGCATCCATACGACGGTCGAGTATCCACCGGTTGTTGTTTCAATATGTTCAACGCCCGGTTGAATGGAGTGTCCCACTTGGGCCTCGCCAATGCCTCAGACGTCGAGTCGCTTTCGGCCGCAATCCGGTGCTGCTCTCTCTGCAAAAGGCACAAGGATCGTTTACAAATATGACTAACGTGTGCAGTCGAATTGATCAGAAACTAAAATTACCAGCAGTCTCATGAACTCCGTAATGACCGGTGTTGTCTCATAAACCTTCTTCAGTGGGTCCCAACGGTGGTGGGCCCTCAGGACGTCACGCTCCTGCGGGACGGTGAAATCCGCCAAGGGGTCTGGGATGCCCAGACTCGCGGCTTCCGTGTCCTCCTTGGCCCATTTGGACCTCTTTCCGCCATAACCACGACTTCCGAGGTGGTGGATCCCAATGTTCCTCTTTTGAAGCCCCTTCATGTACTTAGACTTTTCTTTGGCAGCTTCGGCCTCGCAAGCCTCCTTGAATATTTGAAACTGCTCTTCCGTGATTGTCGGACTTTCCTTTACAATCTCGGAGTAGGGTTCCCCATCGTTGATCTTTGCTTTCACTCGATTTTTCCAGGTGGCCAACGCGTTGCTAAACTTGGTCATGGCGTGTTTGTTTATCTTCTTCATTGCCGGGTCCTTGTCTGGATCTTCATAATCCTTCTCATTCCGGCCCGGGAACAAGAATATCTGGTGAAACTTCTTTAGGAGGGAGCTCCTCATATTTTCTATCTTCTTTAGATTCTCATCTTTGATGGTGGCGGTTGTCCGTATGATGCAGCCTATTTGATTGTCGTAGCACGCGCGCGCTTCCTCGGGCGCCTTTGGCTCAAAATTGCCGTTATCCACCTCCGTGACCACCAGTCTAGTAGTCCTGAGTTTGTTAGGAACCCGTTGCCTCTTTGCTTTCGGTTCTACACCGGCTCTGCTCCCCGAGGCAGCGCCGGTCTCGATGCCGGTCTAAATCTCAGCGCCGGTCTCAGTCTCAGCACCAGTCTGCGTGTCGGTCTCAGCACCGGTCTGTGTGTCGGTCTCAGTCCCCGATGCCACCGGTGGGCCCAGCAACAACATCTGTTGATCGTCGGTAAGGCTAAAAAATTCATCTGCCGCCCGGTAGACGTCGTCGCAATCACCAGAACCCTGTCCTTCATCGTTGCTAGCCATGTTTCCTATGATTAAATCTAGTCAATTAATTCTAGACCTAATAAAATGAATAATAACATAAAAAGGACAATTGTTTTGCAGGAATGTTGACTCCTTCCTGGTGCGGCAAATCCCGGGCACTCGATATGTCCTAGTTTGTAGCACAAGTCATGCCAAAATTCATGGGAAATTTCGGCATGACCTTTGCTAAAAAGTGGACAAATCGAGAACCTGAAATTTGCCGAAACAGAAATGAATCAACATTCCGGCGAAACATAGGCCACTCAGCATCATTCCCTGGAAACAACAAAGCCACTTGGGCACAATCGAACAACTTCAATGAAAAGATATAACATGACCACTTCAATGAAAAATAAAATTTGCCTAAATTCTTTTCCTTGAAAAATAGTGGTCTTTTCAAAAATCAAAAACCTTTGCCAATCTACTTAACCTAGCTTGTTAATCCAACGAACCTAATTAACCTACCTATTTAACCTAGTTAGTTAATCTAGTTTACCTAGATAATTAACCCTAATTAAACTAGTTAACGCAGCTAATTCTCTGTCAAAGCCTAAAATAAATTTTTGCACTAATTAACATGGATAATTAACCTAATTAAACTAGTTAACCTGACTAGTTCTCTGTCAAAGCCCTAACTAAGTTTTTGCACTAACCTAGATAATTAACCTAATTAAACTAGTTAACCTAACTACTTCTCTGTCAATGCCCTAACTAAATTTTTGCCCTAACCTAGATAATTAACCTAATTAAACTGGCTAACCTATGCATGAGAGAGAGAGGAGGGGTGGGGGCTTACAGATGATGGCTCCGGTGGTGGCGACGGAGGCAGTGGTGGCGAGGGAGGCAGGGGCGTCTCCGGTGACGGCGAGGAAGGTGGCGTCGACGGCGGCTCCGGTGGCGTTGACAAGGCCGCGCGGCTCTAAGGCGTTGGGGGCGGCTCCGGTGTCGTCGACAGCGCACGGCTCTGGTGGCGTCGTCGGCGGCGGCGAAGTGGGGCGACGGTGAATCAGGGAGACGGCGGCGCGCGGGGTGGGTTGACGGATTTGGGGGAGAAGTGGTGGCCGGGGGGAAACGTTTTTTGGTTAAGTCAAACTTAGCGGTAGCGCCTTTCGCAAAACGCGCTATAGCTAAGATAGCTATAGCGCTTTCTGCAAAACGCGCTGCTGCTATAGCTATGTAAATTTCTTCCTTTTTTAATTTCCTTTTCTGTTTCTATAGCGGGGGTCTAGGACACGCGCTGCAGCTACGTTAGCTATAGCGCCTCTTACGAACAAACGCTGCTGCTATGCCTTCCTCCGATTTTTCGCTTTTTCGTTTACTTTGCTTTACATTTTATTTTTCCCTTTCTCCTTTTTTATTTCTTTCATTTTCATTTACTTTTCTATTTGTTTTTCATCTTATTTTATTTCCTTTAGTAGTAGCGCTCTTCTCGGGAAATGCGTTGCTAATTATGCTCTAGCGGTAGCGCGTTTCTGAGAAGCACGCTACTGCTATGCGTAGCCTAGCATTCTGTCAATGGGAATATTAGTAGTAGCGCTTTCTCGGCCACAAGCGCTACTGCTAAGTTTGTATCTATAGCGCGGTTTTTCTTAGATCGCTACTGCTATATAGCACTAGCGCTCTTTTTTGACCCGCGCTATTGCTAAATTTCTGTGTATAAGGTTTTCCCTAGTAGTGAAAGCACTCCTACGGTATCCGGGAGTTACATAATCTCATGGTCTAAGGAAATTATACTTGACATTAGAAAAGCTCTAGCAAACGAACTACACGATCTTGTGCTATGCTTAGGATTGGGTCTTGTCCATCACATCATTCTCCCAATGATGTGATCCCGTTATCAACGACATCCAATGTCCATGGCCAGGAAACCATGACCATCTATTGATCAACGAGCTAGTCAATTAGAGGCTTACTAGGGACATGTTGTGGTCTGTGTATTCACGCATGTATTACGATTTCCGGTCAATACAATTATAGCATGAACAATAGACAATTATCATGAACAAGGAAATATAATAATAACCATTTTATTATTGCCTCTAGGGCATATTTCCAACAACGATAGTAGTAGCAAAAGTGCAGCAAGATAGCCCAATCCTTTTGAGGCAAAGGACAGGCCAAAACGGTCTCTTGTGATAAGCAGAGCGTTCTTGAGGGTACACGGGATTTTCATCTAGTCACTTTCATCATGTTGGTTTAATTTGTGTTCAGTACTTTGACAATTTGATATGTGGGTGGACCGGTGCTTGGGTGTTGTTCTTACTTGAACAAACCTCCTACTTATGATTAACCCTCCCGCAAGCATCCGCAAATACGAGAAAAGTATTAAGAATAAATTCTAACCATAGCATTAAACTTTCAGATCCAATCGGTCCCTTACGGAATAGCGCATAAACTGGGGTTTAAGCTTCTGTCACTCTCACAACCCATCATCTAATTGCTACTCCATGATGCATTCCCTTACTCCCAAGTATGGTGAAGTGTCATGTAGTCGACGTTCACATGACACCACTATGGGAATCACAACATACATACTATCAAAATATCGAACACATATCAAATTCACATGATTACTTGCAACATGATTTCTCCCGTGACCTCAAGAACAAAAGTAACTACTCACAAATGATAATCATGCTCAAGATCAAAGGGGTATTAAATAGTATATTGGATCTGAACATATAATCTTCCACCAAATAAACCATATAGTAATCAACTGCAAGATGTAATCAACACTACTAGTCACCCACAAGCACCAATCTATAGCTCTGGTAACAAGATTGAACACAAGAGATGAACTAGGGTTTGATATGAGATGGTGCTATTGAAGATGTTGATGGAGATAGCCCTCCCCAAGATGGGAGAGTTATTGGTGACGATGATGAAGATGATTTCCCCCTCTGAGAGGGAAGATCCCTCGGCGGAATCGCTCCGCCGAAGGGCAAAAGTGCTCATGCCCATGTTCCACCTAAAGACAGTGGCGCTCCATCCCGAAAGTCCTCTCCTTATTTTTTCTAGGTCAAAATGACCTATATACCAGAAAATGGGCACCGGAGGTGGGCCTGGGTGAGCACAACCCACCAGGGCGCGCTTGGGCTCCCTGGCGTGCCCAGGTGGGTTGTGCCCACCTGGTGGGCCCCCTCTGGTACTTATTTGCTCCAATATTCTTCAAATATTCATAAAATTTCTCTGTGTAAGTTTCGGCTTGTTTGGAGTTGTGCAGAATTGGTAGCCTAACGTAGCTTTTTCAGCTCCAGATTTACAGCTGCCGAAATTCTCCCTCTTGGTGTGTACCTTGCAAATTATGATAGAAAAGGCCTTAGAATTACTCCAAAAAGCATTATGATTCAAAAAAACATCATAAATAATAATAAGAAAACATGATGCAAAATGGACGTACCGGGCATTCATATAGAGTCACATTTTGTCCTAAGTATCGAGTTGTAATTCTAGAGTTGCAAGTAAATAAAAGTGTGATGATCTTCATTATTAGAGCATTGTCCCATGTGAGGAAAGGATGATGGAGACTATGATTCCCCCACTAGTTGGGATGAGA
This sequence comes from Triticum dicoccoides, assembly GCF_002162155.2. Taxonomy (NCBI): domain Eukaryota; kingdom Viridiplantae; phylum Streptophyta; class Magnoliopsida; order Poales; family Poaceae; genus Triticum; species Triticum dicoccoides. The sequence goes on from NC_041393.1 coordinate 247,692,415, forward strand.
CTCCGGACGAAAAAAAGAAGCCAAAAAATGAGAAAAGGCTCAAATAAAAAAATGTGGGAAAAGAGAGAAGGGACAATGTTACTATCCTTTTACCACACTTGTGCTTCAAAGTAGCACCATGATCTTCATGATCGAGAGTCTCCTATATTGTCACTTTCATATACTAGTGGGAATTTTTCATTATATAACTTGGCATGTATATTCCAATGATGGGCTTTCTCAAATTTCCCTAGGTCTTCGTGAGCAAGCGAGTGTGATGCACACCCACTTAGTAAGCAAATATGCCCTAGATTCAATAATAAAGTTGTTATTTATATTTCCTTATATCATGATAAATGTTTATTATTCATGCTAGAATTGTATTAACCGGAACTTAGTACATGTGTGAATACATAGACAAAACAGAGTGTCCCTAGTATGCCTCTACCTGACTAGCTCGTTGATCAAAGATGGTTATGTTTCCTAACCATAGACATGTGTTGTCATTTGATGAACGAGATTACATCATTAGAGAATGATGTGATGGACAAGACCCATCCTTTAGCTTAGCATAATGATCATTTAGTTTTATTGCTATTGCTTTCTTCATAACTTATACATGTTCCTCTGACTATGAGATTATGCAACTCCCGAATAGCGGAGGAACACCTTGTGTGCTATCAAACGCACAACGTAACCTGGTGATTATAAAGATGCTCTACAGGTGTCTTCGAAGGTGTTTATTGGGTTGTCATAGATCAAGATTAGGATTTGTCACTCTATGTATCAGAGAGGTATCTCTAGGCCCTCTCGGTAATGCACATCACTATAAGCCTTGCAAGCAATGTGACTAATGAGTTAGTTGTGGGATGATGCATTACGGAACGAGTAAAGAGACTTGCCGATAACGAGATTGAACTAGGTATGATGATACCTATGATCGAATCTTGGGCAAGTAACATACCGATGACAAAGGAAATAACGTATGTTGTTATGCGGTTTGACCGATAAAGATCAATATGAGCATCCAGGTTCCGCTATAGGTTATTGACCGGAGATGTGTCTCGGTCATGTCTACATAGTTCTCGAACCCGTAGGGTCCGCACGCTTAACGTTCGATGACGATTTGTATTATGAGTTATGTGTTTTGGTGGCCGAAGTTTGTTCGGAGTCCCGGATGAGATCACGGACATGACGAGGAGTCTCGAAATAGTCGAGAGGTAAATATTGATATATTGGAAGGTTATATACGGACACCGGAATGGTTCCGAAGAAGATCGGGGATTTTTCGGAGTACCGGGAGGTTACCGGAACCCCCTGGGAAAGTTAATGGGCCTATTGGGCCATAGTGGAGGAGAGGAGGTAGGCCACAGGAAGTGGCGCGCCCCCCTTTCCCCAATCCGAATTGGACAAGGGGAGGGGGCGCATCCCCCCTCTTTCCTTCTCCCTCTCTCCCTTTCCCTTTCCCCTCTCCGTTAGATGGAATGAGGGGGGGCGAATCCTACTAGGAACGGAGTCCTAGTAGGACTCCCCCCCTCATGGCGCGCCCCCCCTTGGGCTGGCCTCCTCCTCCCCCCTCCTTTATATACGTGGGCAGGGGGGGCACCCCAAGGACACACAATTGTTTCTTAGTCGTGTGTGGTGCCCCCTCCACAGTTTACCACCTTGGTCATATTGTCGTAGTGCTCAGGCGAAGCCCAGCGCAGGTCACATCACCAACACCGTCGCCATGCCGTCATGCTGACGGAACTCCCCCTCGACCCTCTACTGGATCAAGAGCTTGAGGGACGTCATCGTGTTGAACGTGTGCTGAACACGGAGGTGTCGTACGTTCGGTACTTGGATCGGTTGGATCGTGAAGACTGATACGTCTCCAACGTACCTATAATTTATGGAGTATTCATGCTATTATATTAGCCTTCCAGGATGTTTTATATGCATTTATATGCTATTTTATATGATTTTTGGGACTAAATAACATAGAGCCAGTGCCAGTTTTTGTTTTTTGTTTGTTTTTGAGTTTTACAGAAAAGGAATACCAAATGGAGTCCAATTGGCGTGCCAATTTTTGATGATTTTTTATGGACCAAAAGAAGACCCCGGAGTAAAAGAGTTGGGCCAGCAGAGTCCCAGGCTGTCCACGAGGGTGGGGGCGCGTGATACAGCTCCAACGTATCTATAATTTTTTATTGTTCCATGCTATATTATATTTTGTTTTGGATGTTTATTGGGCTTTATTATACACTTTTATATTATTTTTGGGACTAACCTATTAACCAGAGGCCCAGCGCAAATTGTTGTTTTTTGCCCGTTTCAGTATTTCGCAGAAAAAGAATATCAAACGGAGTCCAAATGGAATGAAACCTTCGGGAACGTGATTTTCGGAACAAACGTGATCCAGAGGACTTGGAGTCTACGTAAAACAATCAACGAGGAGAGCACGAGGCAGGGCGGCGCGCCTACCCCCCTGGGCGCGCCCTCTACCCTCGTGGGGCCCATGTTGCTCCACCGACGTACTTCTTCCTCCTATATATACCCATGTACCCGGAAAACATCAGAACAGGAGCCAAAACCCAATTTCCACCACCGCAACCTTCTATACCCGTGAGATCCCATCTTGGGGCCTTTTCCAGTGCTCCACCGGAGGGGGCATTGATCACGGAGGGCTTCTACATCAACACCATAGCCTCTCCGATGAAGTGTGAGTAGTGTACCTCAGACCTTCGGGTCCATAGTTATTAGCTAGATAGCTTCTTCTCTCTTTTTGGATCTCAATACAAAGTTCTCCCCCTCTCTTGTGGATATCTATTCGATGTAATCTTCTTTTGTGGTGTGTTTGTCGAGATCCGGTGAATTGTGGGTTTATGATCAAGTTTATCTATGAGCAATATTTGAATCTCCTCTAAATTCTTTTATGTATGATTGGTTATCTTTGCAAGTCTCTTCGAATTATCAGTTTGGTTTGGCCTACTAGCTTGATCTTTCTTGCAATAGGAGAAGTGCTTAGCTTTGGGTTCAATCTTGCGGTGTCCTTTCCCAGTGACAGCAGGGGCAGCAAGGCACGTATTGTATTGTTGCCATCGAGGATAAAAAGATGGGGTTTATATCATATTGCATGAGTTTATCCCTCTACATCATGTCATCTTGCTTAAAGCGTTACTCCATTCTTATGAGCTTAATACTCTAGATGCATGCTGGATAGTGGTCGATGTGTGGAGTAATAGTACGTAGTAGATGCAGGCAGGAGTCGGTCTACCTGTCACGGACGTGATGCCTATATACATCATCATACCTAGATATTCTCATAACTATGCTCAATTCTATCAATTGCTCGACTGTAGTTTGTTTACCCATCACAATACTTATGCTATTCTGAGAGAAGCCACTAGTGAAACCTATGCCCCCGGAGTCTATTTTCCATCATATTAATCTTCCAACACTTTGCTATTTCTATTTCCGTTTATTTTACTTTGCATCTTTATTATAAAAATACCAAAAATATTATCCTATCATCTCTATCAGATCTCACTCTCATAAGTGACCATGAAGGGATTGACAACCCCTTTATCGCGTTGGTTGCGAGGTTCTTGTTTGTTTGTGTAGGTGTGTGGGACTCGCGCGTGGACTCCTACTGGATTGATACCTTGGTTCTCAAAACTGAGGGAAATACTTACGCTACTTTGTTGCATCACCCTTTCCTCTTCAAGGGAAAACCAACGCAGTGCTCAAGAGGTAGCAAGAAGGATTTCTGGCACCGTTGCCGGGGAGTCTGCGCTCAAGTCAAGACATACCAAGTACCCATCACAAACTCATCTCCCTCGCATTACATTATTTGCCATTTGCCTCTTGTTTTTCTCTCCCCCACTTCACCCTTGTCGTTTTATTCGCCCTCTCTTTTCTGTTCGCCTCTTTTTCGCTTGTGTCATCATTATGGCTAGTCCTTTATCTACTCCTTTGTCTCCCGAGAATGAAGTTCTTAATTTTAAGCAAAGGGAAGGAGAAAATTTAAAAGATGCTTGGTATAGAATTTGCATGCTCAAAATAGATCTACCAGGAAGCAATCTACTTCCGTTCTTCTCCGCAATTTTTATGTAGGTGCTACTCCTTGGTATAGATATATTCTTGATACCATTACCGGAGGGAATTTCTTGGGTAGCCACACTTTTGATTCTTATAATGCTATGATAGATTTGTTTGGCTCTCCACCTCTTTTGGTTAATGGAACTATGTTAACTTTGGAACATGTGATGCAAAGGCTTGAACTTATTGAAAATAAAGTTGCTACGGTAGAATTGATTGAGAACTTGGATAAAAAGATCCACAACCAAATTACCCAATATGGATCTAAGGTAGGAGTTACTCTGAAAAGTTTTAAGGAAAAAGAACCCATAGTTAATGAAAGAATAGATCAAGATTCTACTAGAATCGATAAACTTGAGGGAATTAACACCAATTTGGGGTCCGCTTTTTCCTCTGTTAAGAATACTCCAAATCCTCCTACCAAATTTGCCAAGCTTGTTTATGTTCCTAAAAATAAGGGTGAATCCTCTAGTAAGGAAATTGCGGATCTAAAATCAATAAATGTTCATCCCAATCTTTTTGCTATCATTAAAGAGCCTTTTGCTACAAATAACTTTCTCAATTTCATACCTAGAAGTTTGATAATTAATAAAAAAGAAGGACCTCCTAAGGGTTATAGGTGTCTTATCGAAGAATTGCCTACCAAAGATGGCAACACTTAGATCTATCCTTGCTTTTATGCCTAGGTAGGGGCGTTAAACGATAGCGCTTGTTGGGGGGCAACCCAATTTTATTTTAATTTTTTTGCTTTTTGCTTCTGTTTAGGAATAAATATTTGATCTAGCCTCTGGTTAGATTCGTTTTTGTGTTTTAATTAGTGTTTGTGCCAAGTGAAACCGTTAGGATAACCTACGGTAATAGTTATTTGATTCTGCTGCAGAAAATAGAAACTTTATGCGCACGAGATTAGTTTTCATAAATCACAGGAATGTGCTTTTCAGTTGATTATTTTTTAAGTAGATCAATAAACAAATTATCTAGAACTTCCTAATTTAGTAGAATTTTTAAGTTCCAGAAGCTTGCGTTAGTTACAAATTAATACAGACTGTTCTGTTTTTGACAGATTCTGTTTCTCGTGTGTGTTTTGCTTATTTTAATGAATCTATGGCTAGTAAAATAGTTTATAAACCATAGGGAAGTTGGAATATAGTAAGTTTAACACCAATATAAATAAAGAATGAGTTCATTACAGTACCTTGAAGTGGTGTTTTGTTTTCTTTCGCTAATGGAGCTTATGAGATTTTCTGTTGAGTTTTGTGTTGTGAAGTTTTCAAGTTTTGGATAAAAATTTGATGGATTATGGAACAAGGTGTGGCAAAAGCCTAAGCTTGTGGATGCCCATGGCACCCCAAGATAATCTAAGGACACCAAAAAGCCAAAGCTTGGGGATGCCCCGGAAGGCATCCCCTCTTTCGTCTTCGTCCATCGGTAACTTTACTTGGAGCTATTCACCACATGATATGTGTTTTGCTTGGAGCGTCTTGTATGATTTGAGTCTTTGCTTTTTAGTTTACCACAATCATCCTTGCTGTACATACCTTTTGAGAGACACACACATGATTCGGAATTTATTAGAATACTCTATGTGCTTCACTTATATCTTTTGAGCTATATAGTTTTTGCTCTAGTGCGTCACTTATATCTTTTAGAGCACGGTGGTGGATTTGTTTTATAGAAACTATTGTTCTCTCATACTTCATTTATATTATTTTGAGAGTCCTACAAAACAGCATGGTAATTTGCTTTAATCATGAAATTACTCCTAATACGCAAGGTATTCAACTTTAGTAAAAACTCTCTTATGAGTGTGTTGAATACTAAGAAAAGTTTGATGCTTGATGATTGTTTTGAGATATGGAGGTAGTAATATTAAAGTTGTGCTAGTTGAGTAATTATGAAATTGAGAAATACTTGTGTTGGAGTTTGCAAATCCCATAGCATGCACGTATGGTAAACGTTGTGTAACAAATTTGAAACATGAGATGTTCTTTGAGTGTCATCCCTTGTGTGGAGGTCGGGGACACGCGATGGTTAACACCTACCAACCCCCCCCCCCTAGGAGCATGCGTGTAGTGCTTGGGTTTGATGACTTGTAGATTTGTGCAATAAGTATGTGAGTTCTTTATGACTAATGTTGAGTATGTGGATTATACGCACTCTCACCTTTCCATCATTGCTGGCCTCTTCGGTACCGTGCATTGCCTTTTCTCACCTTGAGAGTTAGTGCAAACTTCATCGATGCATCCAAACCCCATGATACGATACGCTCTATCACACATAAACCTCCTTATATCTTCCTCAAAACAGCCACCATACCTACCTATTATGGCATTTCCATAGCCATTCCGAGATATATTGCCATGCAACTTTCCACCGTTCCGTTTTTCATGACACGTTTTCATCATTGTCATATTGCCTTGCATGATCAAGTAGTTGACATCGTATTTTGTGGCAAAGCCACCATGCATATTATTCATACATGTCACTCTTGATTCATTCCCTGTACACCGTCGGAGGCATTCATATAGAGTCATACTTTGTTCTAGTATCGAGTTGTAATCATTGAGTTGTAAATGAATAGAAGTGTGATGATCATCATTCATAGAGCATTGTCCCAAAAAAAGAGAAAGGCCAAAAGAAAATAAAAAGAAAGGCCCGAAAAAAAGGGGCAATGCTACTATCCTTTTCCATACTTGTGCTTCAAAGTAGCACCATGATCCTTATGATAGATAGTCACTTGTTTTGTTACTTTCATATACTAGTGGGAATTTTTTGTTATAGAACTTGGCTTGTATATTCCAACAATGGGCTTCCTCAAATGCCCTAGGTCTTCATGAGCAAGCAAGTTGGATGCACACCTACTTAGTTTCTTTTGTTGAGCTTTCATACATTTATAGCTCTAGTGCATCTGTTGCATGGCAATCCCTACTCCTCACATTATCATCAATTGATGGGCATCTCCATAGCCCATTGATTTGCCACGTTGATGTGAGACTATCTTCTCCTTTTTATCTTCTCCACATAACCCCCATCACTATATTCTATTCCACCCATAGTGCTATGTCCATGGCTCACGCTCATGTATTGCGTGAAAGTTGAAAAAGTTTGAAAATTCTAAAGTATGAAACAATTGCTTGGCTGAAACCGGGGTTGGGCATGATTTGAGTATTTTGTGTGACGAAGATGGAGCATAACCAAACTATATGATTTTGTACGGATGAACTTTCTTTGGCCATGTTATTTTGAGAAGACATAATTGCTTAGTTAGTATGCTTGAAGTATTATTACTTTTTATGTCAATATTAAACTTTTATCTTGAATCTTTCGGATATGAATATTCATACCACAATTAAGAGGGTTACATTAAAAATTATGCTAAGTAGCATTCCACATCAAAAATTCTATTTTTATCACTTACCTACTCGAGGACGAGCAGGAATTAAGCTTGGGGATGCTTGATACGTCTCCAACGTATCTATAATTTTTGATTGTTCCATGCTATTTTATATTCTGTTTTGGATGTTTATGTCGTACGTTCGGTACTTGGATCGGTTGGATCGTGAAGACTGATACGTCTCCAACGTACCTATAATTTATGGAGTATTCATGCTATTATATTAGCCTTCCAGGATGTTTTATATGCATTTATATGCTATTTTATATGATTTTTGGGACTAACCTATTAACATAGAGCCCAGTGCCAGTTTCTGTTTTTTGTTTGTTTTTGAGTTTTACAGAAAAGGAATACCAAATGGAGTCCAATTGACGTGCCAATTTTTGATGATTTTTTATGGACCAAAAGAAGACCCCGGAGTAAAAGAGTTGGGCCAGCAGAGTCCCAGGCTGTCCACGAGGGTGGGGGCGCGTGATACATCTCCAACGTATCTATAATTTTTTATTGTTCCATGCTATATTATATTTTGTTTTGGATGTTTATTGGGCTTTATTATACACTTTTATATTATTTTTGGGACTAACCTATTAACCGGAGGCCCAGCCCAAATTGTTGTTTTTTGCCCGTTTCAGTATTTCGCAGAAAAAGAATATCAAACGGAGTCCAAATGGAATGAAACCTTCGGGAACGTGATTTTCGGAACAAACGTGATCCAGAGGACTTGGAGTCTACGTAAAACAATCAACGAGGAGAGCACGAGGCAGGGCGGCGCGCCTACCCCCTGGGCGCGCCCTCTACCCTCGTGGGGCCCATGTTGCTCCACCGACGTACTTCTTCCTCCTATATATATCCATGTACCCGGAAAACATCAGAACAGGAGCCAAAACCCTATTTCCACCGCCGCAACCTTCTGTACCCGTGAGATCCCATCTTGGGGCCTTTTCCAGTGCTCCACCGGAGGGGGCATTGATCACGGAGGGCTTCTACATCAACACCATAGCCTCTCCGATGAAGTGTGAGTAGTGTACCTCAGACCTTCGGGTCCATAGTTATTAGCTAGATAGCTTCTTCTCTCTTTTTGGATCTCAATACAAAGTTCTCCCCCTCTCTTGTGGATATCTATTCGATGTAATCTTCTTTTGTGGTGTGTTTGTCGAGATCCGGTGAATTGTGGGTTTATGATCAAGTTTATCTATGAACAATATTTGAATCTCCTCTAAATTCTTTTATGTATGATTGGTTATCTTTGCAAGTCTCTTCGAATTATCAGTTTGGTTTGGCCTACTAGCTTGATCTTTCTTGCAATAGGAGAAGTGCTTAGCTTTGGGTTCAATCTTGCGGTGTCCTTTCCCAGTGACAGCAGGGGCAGCAAGGCACGTATTGTATTGTTGCCATCGAGGATAAAAAGATGGGGTTTATATCATATTGCATGAGTTTATCCCTCTACATCATGTCATCTTGCTTAAAGCGTTACTCCATTCTTATGAGCTTAATACTCTAGATGCATGCTGGATAGTGGTCGATGTGTGGAGTAATAGTACGTAGTAGATGCAGGCAGGAGTCGGTCTACCTGTCACGGACGTGATGCCTATATACATCATCATACCTAGATATTCTCATAACTATGCTCAATTCTATCAATTGCTCGACTGTAATTTGTTTACCCATCGCAATACTTATGCTATTCTGAGAGAAGCCACTAGTGAAACCTATGCCCCCGGAGTCTATTTTCCATCATATTAATCCTCCAACACTTTGCTATTTCTATTTTCATTTATTTTACTTTGCATCTTTATTATAAAAATACCAAAAATATTATCCTATCATCTTTATCAGATCTCACTCTCGTAAGTGACCGTGAAGGGATTGACAACCCCTTTATCACGTTGGTTGCGAGGTTCTTGTTTGTTTGTGTAGGTGCGTGGGACTCGCGCGTGGACTCCTACTGGATTGATACCTTGGTTCTCAAAACTGAGGGAAATACTTACGCTACTTTGCTGCATCACCCTTCCCTACTCAAGGGAAAACCAGCACAGTGCTCAAGAGGTAGCAGCACGCCCACACCCCCCCCCCCCCCGGCGCGTGGGCCTGCGTCGTGGACGACTCGGGAACCTCCTTAACGTGAGACCTACGCCAAAAATTCCTATAAATACTAAAACCTCCAGAAAATAACCTGGATCGGGAGTTCCGTTGCCGCAAGCCTCTGTAGCCACCGAAAACCAATCTAGACCCGTTCCGGCACCCTACCGGAGGGGGGATCCCTCACCGGTGGCCACCTTCATCATCCCGGCGCTCTCAATGACGAGGAGGGAGTAGTTCACCCTCGGGGCTGAGGGTATGTACCAGTAGCTATGTGTTTGATCTCTATCTCTCTCTCGTGTTCTTGATTTGGCACTATCTTGATGTATCACGAGCTTTGCTATTATAGTTGGATCTTATGATGTTTCTCCCCCTCTACTCTCTTGTAATGGATTGAGTTTTCCCTTTGAAGTTATCTTATCGGGTTGAGTCTTTAAGGATTTGAGAACACTTTATGTATGTCTTGCATGTGCTTATCTGTGGTGACAATGGGATATTCATGTGATCTACTTGATGTATGTTTTGCTGATCAACTTGCGGGTTCAGTAACCTTGTGAACTTAAGGGGTTGGCACACGTTTTCGTCTTGACTCTCCGGTAGAAACTTTGGGGCACTCTTTGAAGTTCTTTCTGTTGGTTGAATAGATGAATCTGAGATTGTGTGATGCATATCGTATAATCATACCCACGGATACTTGAGGTGACATTGGAGTATCTAGGTGACATTAGGGTTTTGGTTGATTTGTGTCTTAAGGTGTTATTCTAGTACGAACTCTAGGATAGATCGAACGGAAAGAATAGCTTCGTGTTATTTTACTATGGACTCTTGAATAGATCGATCAGAAAGGATAACTTTGAGGTGGTTTCGTACCCTACAATAATCTTTTCGTTTGTTCTCTGCTATTAGTGACTTTGGAGTGACTCTTTGTTGCATGTTGAGGGATTGTTATATGATCCAATTATGTTATTATTGTTGAGAGAACTTGCACTAGTGAAAGTATGAACCCTAGGCCTTGTTTCGAAGCATTGCAATACCGTTTGTGCTCATTTTTATCATTAGTTACCGTGCTGTTTTTATATTTTCAGATTACAAAAACCTATATCTACCATCCATATTGCATTTGTATCACCATCTCTTCGCTGAACTAGTGCACCTATACAATTTACCATTGTATTGGGTGTGTTGGGGACACAAGAGACTCTTTGTTATTTGGTTGCAGGGTTGTTTGAGAGAGACCATCTTCATCCTACGCCTCCCACGGATTGATAAACCTTAGGTCATCCACTTGAGGGAAACTTGCTACTGTCCTACAAACCTCTTCACTTGGAGGCCCAACAACATCTATAAGAAGAAGGCTGTGTAGTAGACATCAAGCTCTTTTCTGGCGCCGTTGCCGGGGAGGTGAGTGCTTGAAGGTATATCTTTAGATCTTGCAATCTAATCTTTTTGTTTCTTGTTTTATCACTAGTTTAGTCTATAAAAGGAAATTACAAAAAAATGGTATTGAGGGTGCCTCATATGCTTCATCTTTTTAATATCTTCCGTGAAAATAATAATTCCGATAATTGTGCTCAATTGCTAGAGGAAGAATGCATTAAAATGTTTGGCACTAAATATTTGAATGATGATCATGATTGCAATGTTGTTAGTATGAATTCCTTGAATGCCCATGATGCTAATGATATGCAAAGCCACAAGATTGGGGATGCTATGTTTGATGAAGATGATATGTTTAGTCCCCCAAGTATTGATGAGCAAATTTATTATGATGAAAGCATGCCTCCTATTTATGATGATTATTGTGATGACACGTATGCTATAAAGAATAAAGATAACCATGAAACTTGTCATCATGATTTTAACTTTCAATTGGATTATGCTTCACATGATAGTTATTTTGTTGAGTTTCCTCCCACTACTATTGATGAGAATAAATTTGCTTATGAGGAGAGTAGGAAATTTTATATGCTTCTAGATCATGAAAAGAATGCTATATGTGATGATTATATTGTTGAATTCATTCATGATGCTACTGAAAATTATTATGAGAGAGAATCATATGCTTCTACATATTGCAATAATATCAAGTTTCCTCTCTATGTGTTGAAAATCTTGAAGATTTGCTTGTTTTACCTTCCTATGCTAGTTGTTTCATGTTCCCATAAGTTGTTTGCTCACAAAATCCCTATGCATAGGAAGTGGGTTAGACTTAAATGTGCTAGTCATATTCTTCATGATGCTCCCGTTATGTTTCAATTCTTATCCTTTAGGTGAGCATCATTGTTATCATCATGCCTAGCTAGAAAGGCATTAAAAAAAGCGCTTATTGGAAGACAACCCAATATTTACCCTTACTGTGTTTGTGTGTTCACATGATTATGCTACTGTAGTAATCATGTTTTATAGTTTTTGTTTCAATAAAGTGCCAAGTAAGACCTTTAGAATGGCTTATGGTGATAGTTAATTTGATCTTGCTGAAAAACAGAAACTTTTGCACGCACGAGATTAGTTTTCATAAATCACAGGAACGTGATTTTTAGTTGATTATTTTTTCATAATATTAAATAACAAATTTCTTAGGACTTCATAATTTGGTAGAATTTTTGGAGTTCTATAAGTATTCGAAAGTTACAGATTACTACAGACTGTTTTGTTTTTGACAGATTCTGTTTTCTAGGTGTTGTTTGCTTATTTTGATGAATCTATGAGTAGTATCGGAGGGTATGAACCATAGATAAGTTGGAATACAGTAGATATTACACCAATATGAATTTAGAATAAGTTCACAATAGTACCTAAGTGGTGGTTTTATTTTCTTATACTAATGGAGCTTACAAGTTTTCTATTGAGTTTTGTGTTGTGAAGTTTTCAAGTTTTGGGTAAAGATTCAATGGACTATGGAATAAGGAGTGGCAAGATCCTAAGCTTGGGGATTCCCAAGGCACCCCAAGGTAATATTAAAGTACAACCAAGAGCCTAACCTTGGGGATGCCCCGGAAGGCATCCCCTCTTTCGTCTTCGTTCATCGGTAACTTTACTTGGAGCTATATTTTTATTCACCACATGATATGTGTTTTGCTTGGAGCGTCATGTCATTTTATTTTGTTATAATTTGCTTTTTGTTATTTAGAATAATGTTTTGCATCTTTCTTTTCAATAAAAATGTCAAGGATAGCCTTTACCATGCTTATTTTGCAAGTATACATGTTGCTATTTCAAAACAGAAAGTTTACTGCTGTTGCAAAAATTCCCTAGAAAAGTCAGAAAATGATAAAATGTTGAATTTTTTTACATATTGAGCTCTGATAAATTTTCTACAGTGTGGTAGACTTTCATAATTTTTGGAGTTAGGGAAGTATGATGAATCCTGCATTCTTTACAGACTGTACTGTTTTGGCAGATTGCTGTTATGTTTGCATTGTTTGCATATGTTTGCTTGTTTAATGATTCTATTTGAGGATAGGAGTATTAAATATGCAGAGACATTTAGTATGCAATGTTGAATAATAATTTTTGTGATTTGCTACAGTAGAGAATGATAAGGTTTTTGCATTGGTTTATACTAACTTATCTCACGGGTTCTTGTTGAGTTTTGTGTGGATGAAGTATTTGAGATTTAGGGAAACCGTGATATGAGAGGAATTAAGGAGACACAAAAGCTCAAGCTTGGGGATGCCCAAGGCATCCCTAGTTAATATTTCAAGAAGTCTCAAGCATCTAAGCTGGGGGATGCCCCGGTTGGCATCCCACATTTCTTCCTCAACAATTATCGGTTAGTATCGGTTGAGCCTAAGTTTTTGCTTCTTCACATGAGTTGTGCTATCCTTGCAATGTAATTTTATTTCATTTCGTTCTGCTTGGTGTTTGAATAATATCCCAAGATCTGAAATTCTTAAATGAGAGAGAGTCTTCACCTAGCTACATAATTATTTAACTACTCATTGATCTTCACTTATATCTTTTTGGAGTAGTTTTTCATTTACTCGTGTGCTTCACTTATATCCTATGAGTAAATGGTTGAATGATTTGAATACCATAAATCTAAAATTATATATGTTTCATATGCCTATCCCATGGGGAATAATGACTTCGCATATAAGAAGTAGAGGTGGTAAATTTATTGAAGGTTAGCAAACTTTGTATTGGTCACTTGAACAATTCATGAAAGAATATTGAAGGAAGAGAGATTTCACATATAAATATACTATCTTGGACATCTTCTATGATTGTGAGCCCCATTAATTATTTTCAAACTTGAGCAAATTAGTTGAAGTTGGACAAGGAAGACAACATAATGAGTTATGCTTGGGTATATTTGTATAGAAGTTATATTGTTATGGATCCTTCAACATGTGGTGATTGCTATTTAGAATCTTTTGCTAGCCTAAATTTTTGTACTAAGCGGGAATACTGCTTGTGCATCCAAAATCCTTGAACCAAGTTTCTTCCATGAGTGTCCACCATATCTACCTATATGCGGTATTTACCTGGCGTTCCAAGTAAATTTGCATGTGCCAAACTCTAAACCTTCAAATAATAATCTGTTTTGTATGCCCGAATTGCTCATGTAGCGACTAGGGGCTGTCAGTATCTTCCATGCTAGGTGGGTTATTCTCACGATGAGTGGACTCCGCTCATCATTCACGAGAAAATGGCTGGTAACTGGGATGCCCAGTCCTATGATCAAAAGATCAAAAACAAAATCGCAAATAATTTAAACAAAACTCCCCCAGGATTGTTGATAGTTGGACGACACCCGTTGTTTCGGACAAGCTGTGGAGTGTGATTCTTGGTGGAGGGGGAGTAAAAACTTTACCTTTCTGTTTGGGAACCGCCTATAATGTATGTAGTATGGAAGATATTGGGAACTCTTGGTTGTTATGTTAACAATGAAAGCATACCTCTCAAAATTATTTTCATCTCTGTTTTAAAAGCTTCGAGCTTTGGCACCTCTGCAAATCCCTGCTTCCCTCTGCGAAGGGCCTATCTTTTACTTTTATGCAAGAGTCAGTAGTATTTCTTCTCATTCCAACCTACTCTTTAGTTGGCAAGCATCATGTGATGGAAGATATAAGCATATATGGCCATTCAAATATATTTGATCATGAATTATTATTGTTGACAATTATCTATATGATAAATAAGTTGGGAGGTGAAACATTAAGCCCCTATCTTTCTCTGTGTTCGATGGATGCTATTTATTCTAAAAATATGCTTTGAGTGGTAGCAATCATGGAAGACTATATGATAGTTGAGTATGTGGGATTTGCTATATCAAAGCTCTTACATAGACCCTTCTTGAAAATAAGATGAATTGCAATTGTTTGATGACTGAGAACATAGTTTGTTAATTTTCAAGAAGTTTATGGTCTATGCTTTAACATGTGAATAGCTTGTTACTTGATCATGAAAAGTTTTATGAGTTGAGCTACTGTTATGACATATAATGATGCTAGAAAAGGCGATTGAAATTATCATTGATCAAACTTGTGCACCTGCTAGCATTCACACTTCATAAATTCTTTCTTTTATAATTTACCTACTCGAGGACGAGCAGGAATTAAGCTTGGGGATGCTGATATGTCTCCATCGTATCTGTAATTTATGAGTATTCATGCTATTATATTATCCTTCTAGGATGTTTTATATGCATTTATATGCTATTTTATATGATTTTTGGGACTAACCTATTAACCTAGAGCCCAGTGCCACTTTCTGTTTTTTCTTTGTTTTTGAGTTTTACAAAAAAAAACAAATGGAGTCCAGTTGATGTGCCAATTTTTGATGATTTTTTATGGACCAAAAGAAGACCCCAGAGTAAAAGAGTTGGGCCAGAAGAGTCATGGGCCGTCCACAACGG
>NC_041393.1:247708104-247772243 GCF_002162155.2 Triticum dicoccoides
TGAGACCTACGCCAAAAATTCCTATAAATACTGAAACCTCCAAAAAATAACCTGGATCGGGAGTTCTGCCGCCGCAAGCCTCTATAGCCATAGAAAACCAATGTAGACCCGTTCCGGCACCCTGCCGGAGGGGGGATCCCTCACCGGTGGCCATTTTCATCATCCCGACGCTCTCCATGACGAGGAGGGAGTAGTTCATCCTCGGGGCTGAGGGTATGTACTAGTAGCTATGTGTTTGATCTCTCTCTCTCTCTCTCGTGTTCTTGATTTGGCACGATCTTGATGTATCGTGAGCTTTGCTATTATAGTTGGATCTTATGATGTTTCTCCCCCTCTACTCTCTTGTAATGAATTGAGTTTTTCCTTTGAAGTTATCTTATCGGATTGAGTCTTTAAGGATTTGAGAACACTTGATGTATGTCTTGCATGTGCTTATCTGTGGTGACAATGGGATATTCACGTGATCTACTTGATGTATGTTTTGGTGATCAACTTGCGGGTTTAGTGACCTTGTGAACTTATGCATAGGGTTTGGCACACGTTTTCGTCTTAACTCTCT
Organism: Triticum dicoccoides; assembly: GCF_002162155.2. NCBI lineage: Eukaryota > Viridiplantae > Streptophyta > Magnoliopsida > Poales > Poaceae > Triticum > Triticum dicoccoides. Next base: position 247,708,664 of record NC_041393.1, read on the forward strand.
GGTAGAAACTTTGGGGCACTCTTTGAAGTTCTTTGTGTTGGTTGAATAGATGAATCTGAGATTGTGTGATGCATATCGTATAATCATACCCACGGATACTTGAAGTGACATTGGAGTATCTAGGTGACATTAGGGTTTTGGTTGATTTGTGTCTTAAGGTGTTATTCTAGTACGAACTCTAGGATAGATCGAATGGAAAGAATAGCTTCATGCTATTTTAGTACGGACTCTTGAATAGATCGATCAGAAAGGATAACTTTGAGGTGGTTTCGTACCCTACAATAATCTCTTTGTTTGTTCTCTGCTATTAGTGACTTTGGAGTGACTCTTTGTTGCATGTTGAGGGATTGTTATATGATCCAATTATGTTATTATTGTTGAGAGAATTTGCACTAGTGAAAGTATGAACCCTAGGCCTTGTTTCGAAGCATTGCAATACCGTTTGTGCTCACTTTTATCATTAGTTACCTTGCTGTTTTTATATTGTCAGATTACAAAAACCTATATCTACCATCCATATTGCATTTGTATCACCATCTCTTTGCCAAACTAGTGCACCTATACAATTTACCATTGTATTGGGTGTGTTGGGGACACAAGAGACTCTTTGTTATTTGGTTGCAGGGTTGTTTGAGAGAGACCATCCTCATCCTATGCCTCCCACGGATTGATAAACCTTAGGTCATCCACTTGAGGGAAATTTGCTACTGTCCTACAAACCTCTGCACTTGGAGGCCCAACAACGTCTATAAGAAGAAGGTTGTGTAGTAGACATCAAAGACGTTCGACTACATCAACCGCGTTAACATAACGCTTCCACTTTCGGTCTACGAGGGTACATGGACACACTCTCCCCCTCTCGTTGCTATGCATCTCCTAGATAGATCTTGCGTGATCGTAGGAATTTTTTTGAAATTGCATGCTACATTTCCCAACATTAGTTTTCTTTTGAGCTTTCATAAACTTATAGCTCTAGTGCATCCATTGCATGGCAATCCCTACTCACTCACATTGATATCTATTGATGGGCATCTCCATAGCCCGTTGATACGCCTACTTTATGTGAGATTATCTCCTTCTTTTTGTCTTCTCCACAACCACTATATTCTATTCCACCTATAGTGCTATGTGCATGGCTCATGCTCATGTATTGCGTGAAAGTTGAAAAAATTGAGAACATCAAAAGTATGAAACAATTGTTTGGCTTGTCATCGGGGTTGTGCATGATTTAAATATTTTGTGTGATGAAGATGGAGCATAGCCAGACTATATGATTTTGTAGGGATAAGATTTCTTTGGCCATGTTATTTTGAGAAGACATAATTGCCTTGTTAGTATGCTTGAAGTATTAATGTTTTTATGTCAATATTAAACTTTTGTTTTGAATCTTATGGATCTGAACATTCATGCCACAATAAAGAAAATTACACGGATAAATATGTTGGGTAGCATTCCACATCAAAAAATTTGTTTTTATCATTTACCTACTCAAGGACGAGTATGAATTAAGCTTGGGGATACTTGATACGTCTCCAACGTATCTATAATTTTTGATTGTTCCATGCTATTATATTATCTGTTTTGGATGTTTTATATGTATTAATATTTTATATTATTCTTGGGACTAACCTATTAACCTAGAGCCCAGTGCCAATTTTTTGTTTTTTCCTTGTTTTTGAGTCCCGCAGAAAAGGAATACCAAACGGAGTCCAAACGGAATGAAATCTTCGCGATGATATTTCTTGGACCAGAAGACAACCAGGAGACTTGGAGATGAAGTCGTAGGAGCCACGAGGAGGCCACAAGGACGAAGGGCGCGCCCAGGGGGTAGGGCGCGCTCCCACCCTTGTGGGCCCCCCGTGACCCTCCTGACCTAATTCCTTCGCCTATATATTCCCAAATATCCCCAAACCACCAGAGGCATCCACGAAAACACTTTTCCACTGCCGCAACCTTCTGTACCCGTGAGATCCCATCTAGGGACCTTTTCCGGCACCCTGTCGGAGGGGGATTCGATCACAGAGGGCTTCTACATCAACTCTATCGCCCTTCCGATGAAGCATGAGTAGTTTACCATAGACCTACGGGTCCATAGCTAGTAGCTAGATGGCTTCTTCTCTCTCTTTGATTCTCAATACCATGTTCTCCTCGATGTTCTTGGAGATCTATTCGATGTAATACTTTTTTGCGTTGTGTTTGCCAAGATCCGATGAATTGTGGATTTATGATCAGCTTATCTATGAATATTATTTGAATCTTCTCTGAATTCTTTTATGCATGATTTGATATCTTTGTAATTCTCTTCGAACTATCGGTTTGGTTTGGCCAACTAGCTTGTTTTTTTGCAATGGGAGAAGTGCTTAGCTTTGGGTTCAATCTTGCGGTGTCCTTTCCAAGTGACAGTAGGGATAGCAAGGCACGTGTTGTATTGTTGCCATCGAGGATAAAAAGATGGGATTTTCATCATATTGCTTGAGTTAATTCCTCTACATCATGTCATCTTACTTAATGCGTTACTCTGTTCTTCATGAACTTAATACTCTAGATGCAGGCGGGAGTCGGTCGATGTGTGGAGTAATAGTAGTAGATGCAGAATCGTTTCGGTCTACTTGACATGGACATGATGCCTATATTCATGATCATTGCCTTAGATATTGTCATAACTTTGCGCTTTTCTATCAATTGCTCGGCAGTAATTTGTTCACCCACCGTATTATTTGCTATCTTGAGAGAAGCCCCTAGTGAAACCTATGGCCCCCGGGTCTATTTTCTATCATATTAGTTTCCGATCTACTATTTTGCAATCTCTTACTTTCCGATCTAAACCAAAAATACCAAAAATATTTACTTTACCGTTTATCTATCTCTATTAGATCTCACTTTTGCAAGTAACCGTGAAGGGATTGACAACTCCTTTATCGCGTTGGGTGCAAGTTGTTTGATTGTTTGTGCAGCTATTAGGTGATTTGTGCATTGTCTCCTACTGGATTGGTAACTTGGTTCTCAGACTAAGGGAAATACTTATCTCAACTTTGCTGCATCACCCTTTCCTCTTCAAGGGAAAAACCAGCGCAAGCTCAAGAAGTAGCAGGCCAGACGCCGAGGACCGTGGTGTCTGGTATTGGAAACCAAGGACTCTTCCTTGAATACCAAACAGACTTTTAGGAGGCTCTTTCTCTAAGAAATGACCCCGGGGCTCAACATATAAATAGAGGAGCAGGGCTAGCCCCTGGGGGACACCACGATTCACCAAGCCTTGTGCCGGCGCCCCCTCTCCCTTTGTTCATCCTCCGTCCTAAGTCTGTTGTGCTTGGCGAAGCCCTGCGGAAATAGTTTCACCACCATCGTCACCACGTTGTCGTGCTGCCGGAACTCATCTTCTACTTTGCCTCTGTTACTGGATCGAGAAGGCGAGGATGTCATCGAGCTGAAGGTGTGCTGAACGCGGAGGTGCCGTACGTTCGGTACTTGATCAGGACGAATCGTGAAGGTGTACGACTATATCAACCGCATTGATAAACGCTTCCGCTTAGCGATCTACAAGGGTATGTATATGCTCTCCTCATCTCATAGCTATACATCTCCATGGATAGATCTTGCGTGTGCATATAATTTTTTCTGTTTTCCATGCAACGTTCCCCAACAGTGGCATCATGAGCCAGGTCTATGCGTAGATGATATGCACGAGTAGAACACAAAGGAGTTGTGGGCGGTGAGGTTCATATTGCTTCTCACCAATGTATTATTTTGATTCGGCGGCATTGTGGGATGAAGCGGCCTGGACCAACCTTACATGTCCACACACATGAGAACGGTTCCACCGACTGACATGAAACTTGTTTTGCATAAAGGTGGCCAGCGGGTGTCTGTTTCTCCTACTTTAGTTGAATCGGATTTGACTACGGCGGTCCTTGCAGAAGGCTAAATAGCAACTTGATAATGACCTTTGTGGTTTTGCGTAGGTAAGAACGGTTCTTGCTAGTTGCCCATAGCAGCCACGTAAAACTTGCAACAACAAAGTAGAGGACGTCTAACTTGTTTTTGCAGGGCATGCTGTGATGTGATATGGTCAAGATATGATGTGATATATGTTTATGTATGAGATGATCATGTTTTGTAATAAGTTCACGACTTGCATGTCGATGAGTACGACAACCGGTAGGAGCCTTAGAGTTGTCTTTAATTATTATATGACCTGCGTGTCAATCACTAAGCACCACGTAATTGCTTTACTTTATCGCTATACGTTAGCAATAGTTGTAGAAGCAATAGTTGGCGAGACGAGCCCGACTCAACGATGGAGATCAAGGTGTCACGCCAATGACGATGGAGATCATGCCGATGCTTTGGAGATGGAGATCAAAAGCACAAGATGTTGATGGCCATATCATGTCACATATTTTGATTGCATGTGATGTTTATCCTTTATGCATCTTATTTTGCTTAGAACAACGGTACATTATAAGATGATCCCTTCACTTAATTTCAAGATAAAAGTGTTCTCCCCGAGTATGCACCATCGCTAAAGTTCGACGTTTGGAAGCACCTCGTGATGATCGGGTGTGATATACTCTAAGTTCACATACAACGGGTGTAAGTCAGTTTTGCACATGCAGAATACTTGGGTTAAACTTGACGAGCCTAGCATGTACAGACATGGTCTCAGAATACTGGAGACCGAAAGGTCGAACATGAGTCATATAGTAGATATGATCAACATAGATATGTTCACCATTGAAGACTACCTCATCTCACGTGATGATCGGACATGGGTTAGTTGATTTGGATCATGTATCACTTAGACAACTCGAGGGATGTTGATTTAAGTGGGAGTTCATTAGTAATTTGATTATTTGAACTAAAATTTATCACGAACTTAGTCTTAATAGTTTTTGCATATTTATGTTGTAGATCAATGGATCGTGCTACCGTTCCCTTGAATTTTAATGCGTTCTTAGAGAAAACTAAGTTGAAAGATGATGGTAGCAACTACACGGACTAGGTCCATCACTTGAGGATTATCCTCATTGTTGCACAGAAGAATTATGTCCTTGATGCACCGCTAGGAGACATACCTGCTACAGGAGCTGAAGCAGATGTTATGAACGTCTGGCAAGCTCGATCTGGTGACTACTCGATAGTTCAGTGTGCCATGCTTTACGGCTTAGAACCGGGACTTCACAAGCGTTTTGAACGCCATAGAACATATGAGATGTTTCAAGAGCTGAAGTTAATAATTCAAGCAAATGCCCGGGTTGAGAGATATGAAGTCTTCAACAAGCCGATGAGCACAGGAAGCCGGAAAGAGCGCAACTTCTAGAGTGCTGGGGGTTAGAGCCGTCAAAGCGCCGATGAGCCCAAGAAGCCAGAAAAAGCACAACTTCTAGAGCGTTGGGGTCGGAGCCACTACAGGAGGAACGCCAGCAAGCTAGACGAAAACGCGGGTCCATGCCTACTGGGGCCGCAACAGAGATGGCCAGATCCACCGTGTGCACGTCGTCGCATCATCGACGATGAGGAGATACGCACCACCACCAAGCAGAAGGGCTGCAGGCCTGAGTGGGCCCAGATTGGGTCTGCCTGCAGCACCAGTGCACAAAGCATGCATCCACCGGCGCACCACGCACGACCACGGCCCCATGTGCGCACGCGCTAGAGAAAGGAAGCGCATCATGCACGACCATGGCCGGTCCATGCACACGCGCCAAAGAAGGAAGACGCACCACACACGAGCAGCGCGCCCACGCACGCGCCGCGAGATGCACGGGCAACACGCACACGCAGCGGGGACTCGATCCCTCCATCGTGGTCCCGGTGGCCAAAACCATCGCTCTCATGCGCGTAGCCAGGGAGGTAGGACGCCGCCAAGGATAGGAGTGCTGGCTAGAGAGGAGAGGCACCGCCACGAAAGAAGGAGCCCCCACCACAGAACCGCCCGCGTCGTCGGGAGGCCATGGCCTCGCATCTCGCCGCCACAAAAGTAGGAACGCTCCGCTGCCACCATCCTTGGACATGCACAGACTTCGTCGGCATCCCCTTCGGCAGTGTCAACACGAGTGGGGGCAGATCTAGGGGTGGCTGGTGACGCGGGAGGGTCCCCTCGAGTTGCTTGGGAGGTGATGACACCGGGGGGGGAGGGGAGGGCGACATGTGAACATAAACAAAAAAAAAGAGTAGTCCATCCAAAAAAGAAAGAAAAAAGAGTGTGAAAGCATGTTCCAAACACACATATAATTAAAACGAGACGCATTAAATACGATACTACTCTAACACCGACAGAAATAGAGTGACTAATACTTAACTATAATACTCATAAAACATGTGAACACAAACAGACTCACAACAAGTAAAGAAAGTAGTCCATCTAAAAAGGGAAACGATTAGAATCAACCGTCCCATCACGGCCCGCCGCACACGCAGCCGATATGAGTTTGATCCTACGATGCACGACCTCTAATCAACCGGCCAGGAACTTCATCATTGGACGCCTCTGCCACCTTTACAATTTTTCTGCAATATCATCTGTGTTGTAAAAGTCTTTCCACAACAACATCCATGCTTCAAAAAGGTTAAGATGGTTTTTTCCCTGCAACATTATCTATGTTGCAGAAGTTCTTTCACAGCGACACCCACATGTTTAAAAAAAGTCAAGACGGAACTAATAATTATATCACATAACCTCTATTTGCAAATGTTTATGTAACAAAAGGTCTGTTATAAAGGGTTGTGAACATTGTCTTTGTTGCACTTGTGACGAAAGGGGCGAGCCGATGGATGGCCTCGACCGTGGAAGCAGCAAAGATCCGCTGGCTGACGCGTAGCGTTGCCCATTAAAAAAGAAAGAAAGAGAAAAGAATAGTGCGAAAGCATGTTCCAAACATACGTGTAACTAAAGCGAGAAATCTTAATATTCCAGAGTTATACACGAAATCTTAATCTTACAGAGTTTTTTTTTTATAATTAATATCTTCCTTTATTCCATCAAAACGATCGTATCACTTACAAGGAAGGAGATCAGCTCATCTGGTGGTGAATCCATCCAGACACTGGGTTTAGAGTGCCGAGAGCATCTCCACTCGCGCCCCTAACAAGCCCCCAAGGGCGACTTTTTTAGCGCCGACGTCGAAAAAATCACCCAGTCGCACCCCCAGGACGCCTAAATCCGTCGGATCGGCCCGTTTTTGGGCCCGGCAATCCCAGACCGAACCCAGCGCACTGGGGGGGCCTGGGGGCTCCGGCGAAAGGGAAAACACATCTAGGCCACCTCTGTCAGGCGAAAACGCATCTTGGACGTCCAGATTTGCCGCTCGCGCGCACGCCCTCCCGCCACCTTGCCGATCCCGACGGCGCCCACCCCCCCACCGCCGCTAGATAGGCCATTCGTCCGCCGGAAAAGAGAGAGGGTTTCGCCACGCCATCCTCCACCCCGTCCCTGTGCGAGCTTTCCAGCGCCCCGGCCGCGCAGGGCGGGATACCGGCGGCTACGCGCCTACCACGCCCGCCAGGTGTTTGGCGATTTGTCTGCTCGACGATGGACTCGGACTATTGGGGAACGTAGTAATTTCAAAAAAATTCCTACGCACATGCAAGATCATGGTGATGACATAGCAACGAGAGGGGAGAGTGTTGTCCATGTACCCTCGTAGACCGTAAGTGGAAGCGTTATGACAACGTGGTTGATGTAGTCGTACGTCTTCACGATCCGACCGATCCAAGTACCGAACGTACGGCACCTCCGAGTTCAGCACACGTTCAGCTCGATGACGATCCCCGGACTCCGATCCAGCAAAGTATCGGGGATGAGTTCCGTCAGCACGACGGCGTGGTGACGATGATGATACTCTACCGGCGCAGGGCTTCGCCTAAACTCCGCGACGATATGACCGAGGTGGAATATGGTGGAGGGGGGCACCGCACACGGCTAAGGAATGATCCGTAGATCAACTTGTGTGTCTCTAGGGTGTCCCCCTGCCCCCGTATATAAAGGAGCAAGGGGGGAGGCCGGCCGGCCCTAGGGGGCGCGCCAAGGAGGGGAGAGTCCTCCTCCTAGTGGGAGTAGGACTCCCCTTTCCTAGTCCCACTAGGAAGGAGGAAGGGGGAAGGAAAGAGAGGGAGAGGGAGAGGGAAAGGGGGGCCGCGCCCCCTCCCCTAGTCCAATTGGACTCCTCAAGGGGGGAGTGCCACCTCCTGGGCTGCTGCCCTCTCTCTCCCCTCAGGCCCACTAAGGCCCATTACTTCTCCCGGGGGGGTTCCGGTAACCCTCCGGCACTTCGATTTTCTCCGAAACCACCCGGAACGCTTCCAGTGTCCGAATATAGTCGTCCAATATATCAATCTTTATGTCTCGACCATTTCGAGACTCCTCGTCATGTCCGTGATCATATCTAGGACTCCGAACAAACTTCGGTACATCAAAACTTATAAACTCATAATAAAACTGTCATCGTAACGTTAAGCGTGCGGACCCTACGGGTTTGAGAACTATGTAGACATGACCTAGAACTATTCTCGGTCAATAACCAATAGCGGAACCTGGATGCCCATATTGGTTCCTACATATTCTACGAAGATCTTTATCGGTCAAACCGCATAACAACATACGTTGTTCCCTTTGTCATCGGTATGTTACTTGCCCGAGATTCGATCGTCGGTATCCAATACCTAGTTCAATCTCGTTACCGGCAAGTCTCTTTACTTGTTACGTAATGCATCATTCCGTAACTAACTCATTAGCTACATTGCTTGCAAGGCTTATAGTGATGTGCATTACCGAGAGGGCCCAGAGATACCTCTCCGACAATCGGAGTGACAAAACCTAATCTCGAAATACGCCAACCCAACATGTACCTTTGGAGACACCTGTAGTACTCCTTTATAATCACCCAGTTACGTTGTGACGTTTGGTAGCACCCAAAGTGTTCCTCCGGCAAACGGGAGTTGCATAATCTCATAGTTACAGGAACATGTATAAGTCATGAAGAAAGCAAGAGCAATATACTAAACGATCAAGTGCTAGGCTAACGGAATGGCTCATGTCAATCACATCATTCTCCTAATGATGTGATCCCATTAATCAAATGACAACACATGTCTATGGTTAGGAAACATAACCATCTTTGATTAATGAGCTAGTCAAGTAGAGGCATACTAGTGACGTTATGTTTGTCTATGTATTCACACATGTATCATGTTTCCGGTTAATACAATTCTAGCATGAATAATAAACATTTATCATGATATGAGGAAATAAATAATAACTTTATTATTGCCTCTAGGGCATATTTCCTTCAGTCTCCCACTTGCACTAGAGTCAATAATCTAGTTCACATCGCCATGTGATTTAATACCAATATTCATATCTGTATATGATTAACACCCATAGTTCACATCTTCATGTGACCAACACCCAAAGGGTTTACTAGAGTCAATAATCTAGTTCACATTGCTATGTGATTAACACCCAAAGAGTACAAAGGTATGATCATGTTTTGCTCGTGAGAGAAGCTTAGTCAACGGTTCTGTCACATTTAGAGCCGCATGTATTTTGCAAATATTCCATGTCTATAATGCTCTGCACGGAGCTACTCTAGCTAATTGCTCCCACTTTCAGTATGTATCCAGATTGAGACTTAGAGTCATCTGGATCGGTGTGAAAGCTTGCACCGATGTAACTCTTTACGACGGGCTCTTTTATCACCTCCATAATCGAGAAATATTTCCTTAGTCCTTACTAAGGATATTCTTGACCAATGTCGAGTGATCTACTCCTAGATCGCTATTGTACTCCCTTGCAAAATAAAGAGCAAGGTATACAATAGGTCTGGTACACAGCATATCATACTTTATAGAACCTATGACTGAGGCATAGGGAATAACTTTTCATTCTCTTTCTATTTTCTGCCATGGTCGGGTCTTGAGTCTTACTCAACTTCACACCTTTGCATCACAGACAAGAACTCCTTCTTTGACTGTTCTATTTTGAACTATTTCAAAAATTTATCAAGGTATGTACTCATTGAAAAATCTTATCAAGTGTCTTGATCTATCTATATAGATCTTGACGCTCAATGTGTAAGCAGCTTCACCGAGTTCTTTCATTGAAAAACTTTTATTCAAGTATCCCTTTATGCTATCCAGAAATTCTATATCATTTCCGATCAACAATATGTCATCTACATATAGTATTAGAAATGCTACAGAGCTCCCACTCACTTTCTTGTAAATACGGGCTTCTCCAAAAGTCTGTATAAAACCATATGCTTTGATCACACTATCAAAGCGTTTATTCCAACTCCGAGATGCTTGCACCAGTCCATAAATGGATCGCTGGAGCTTGCACACTTTGTTAGCACCTTTTGGATCAACAAAACCTTCTGGCTGCATCATATACAACTCTTCCTTCCAGAAATCCATTCAAGAATGCAGTTTTGACATCCATTTGCCAAATTTCATAATCATAAAATGCAGCAATTGCTAACATGATTTGGACAGACTTAAGCATCGCTACGGGTGAGAAAGTCTCATCGTAGTCAACCCCTTGAACTTGTCGAAAACCTTTTGCAACAAGTCGAGCTTTATAGACAGTTACATTACCATCAGCGTCAGTCTTCTTCTTAAAGATCCATTTATTCTCAATGGCTTGCCGATCATCGGGCAAGTCAACCAAAGTCCATACTTTGTTTTCATACATGGATCCCATCTCAGATTTCATGGCCTCTAGCTATTTTGCGGAATCTGGGCTCATCATCGCTTCATCATAGTTCGTAGGTTCGTCATGGTCAAGTAACATGACTTCTAGAATAGGATTACCGTACCACTCTGGTGCGTACCATACTCTGGAAGACCTACGAGGTTCTGTAGTAACTTGATCAGAAGTTTCATGATCATCATCATTAGCTTCCTCACTAATTGGTGTAGGAATCACTGGAACTGATTTCAGTGATGAACTATTTTCCAATTCAGGAGAAGGTACAATTACCTTATCAAGCTCTACTTTCCTTCCACTCACTTCTTTCGAGAGAAACTCCTTCTCTAGAAAGGATCCATTTTAGCAACGAATATCTTGCCTTCGGATCTGTGATAGAAGGTGTACCCAACAGTTTCCTTTGGGTATTCTATGAAGACGCACTTCTCCGATTTGGGTTTGAGCTTATCAGGATGAAACTTTTTCACATAAGCATCGTAGCCCCAAACTTTAAGAAACGACAGCTTAGGTTTACTGCTAAACCATAGTTCATACGGTGTCATCTCAACGGATTTAGATGGTGCCCTTTTAACGTGAATGCAGCTGTCTCTAATGCATAACCCCAAAACAATAGTGGTAAATCAGTAAGAGACATCATAGATCGCACCATATCCAATAAAGTGCGGTTACGACGTTCGGACACACCATAACATTGTGGTGTTCCAGGTGGCGTGAGCTGTGAAACTATTCCACATTGTTTTATATGAAGGCCAAACTCGTAACTCAAATATTCGTCTCCGCGATCAGATCGCAGAAACTTTATTTTCTTGTTACGATGATTTTTCCACTTCACTCAGAAATTCTTTGAACCTTTCAACTATCTCAGACTTATGTTTCATCAAGTAGATATACCCATATCTGCTCAAATCATCTTGTGAAGATCAGAAAATAACGATACTTGCCACGAGCATCAGCGCTCATTGGATCGCATACATCGGTATGTATTATTTCCAATAAGTCAGTAGCTTGTTCCATTGTTCCGGAGAACGGAGTTTTAGTCATCTTGTCCAAAAGGCACGGTTCGCAAGCATCAAATGATTCATAACCAAGTGATTCCGAAAATCCATCTTTATGGAGTTTCTTCATGCGCTTTACACCGATATGACCCAAACGGCAGTGCCACAAATAAGTTGCACTATCATTATTAACTTTGCATCTTTTGGCATTAATATTATGAATATGTGTATCACTACCATCGAGATCCAACAAACTATTTTTGTTGGGTGTATGACCATTAAAGGTTTTATTCATGTAAACAGAACAACAATTATTCTCTGACTTTAAATGAATAACCGTATTGCAATAAACATGATCAAATCATATTCATGCTCAACGCAAACGCTAAATAACATTTATTTAGGTTTAACACTTATCCCGAAAGTTTAGGGAGTGTGCGATGATGATCATATCAAACTTGGAACTACTTCCAACACTCATCGTCACTTCACCCTCAACTAGTCTCTGTTTATTCTGTAACTCCTGTTTCGAGTTACTAATATTAGCAACCGAACAAGTATCAAATACTCAGGGGCTACTATAAACACTAGTAAGGCATACATCAATAACCTGTATATCAAATATACCCTTGTTCACTTTGCCATCCTTCTTATCCACCAAATATTCAGGGCATTTCCGCTTCCAGTGACCATTTCTTTTGCAGTGTAAGCACTCAGTTTCAGGCTTTGGTCCAGCTTTGGTCTTCTTCACGGGAGTGACAACTTGTTTGCCATTCTACTTGAAGTTTCCCTTTCTTTCCCTTTGCCCTTTTCTTGAAACTAGTGTTCTTTGTCAATCATCAACACTTGATGCTCTTTCTTGATTTCTACCTTCGTCGATTTCAACATCACGAAGAGCTCAGGAATCGCTTACGTCATCCCTTGCATACTATAGTTCATCATGAAGTTCTAGTAACTTAGTGATGGTGACTAGAGAATTCTGTCAATCACTATCTTATCTGGAAGATTAACTCCCACTTGATTCAAGCGATTGAAGTACACAGACAATATGAGCACATGGTCACTAGTTGAGCGATTCTCCTCCATCTTTTAGCTATAGAACTTGTTGGAGACTTCATATCTCTAAACTCGGGTATTTGCTTGAAATATCAACTTCAATTTCTGGAACATCTCATATGGTCCATGATGTTCAAAACGTCCTTGAAGTCCCGATTCTAAGCCGTTAAGCATGGTGCACTAAACTATCAAGTAGTCATCATATTGAGCAAGCCAAACATTCATAACGTCTACATCTGCTCCTGCAATAGGTCTGTCACCTAGCGGTGCATTAAGGACATAATTCTTCTGTGCAGCAATGAGGATAAACCTCGGAACATGGATCCAATCCGCATCATTGCTACTAACATCTTTCAACACAATTTTCTCTAGGAACATATCAAAATAAACATATGAAAGCAACAACGCAAGCTATTGATCTACAATATAATTTGCAAAATACTACCAGGACTAAGTTCATGATAAATTTAAGTTCAATTAATCATATTACTTAAGAACTCCCACTTAGATAGACATCCCTCTAATCCTCTAAGTGATTACGTGATCCATATCAACTACACCATGTCCGATCGTCACGTGAGATGGAGTAGTTTCAACGGTGACCATCAATATGTTGATCATATCTACTATATGATTCGCGCTCGACCTTTCGGTCTCCGTGTTCCGAGGCCATATCTGTTATATGCTAGGCTCGTCAAGTTTGACCTGAGTATTCCGCGTGTGCAACTGTTTTGCACCCGTTGTATTTGAACGTAGAGCCTATCACACCCGATCATCACGTGGTGTCTCAGCACGAAGAACTTTCGCAACGGTGCATACTCAGGGAGAACACTTCTTGATAATTTAGTGAGAGATCATCTTAAAATGCTACCGTCAATCAAAGCAAGATAAGATGCATAAAGGATAAACATCACATGCAATCAATATAAGTGATATGATATGGCCATCATCATCTTGTGCTTGTGATCTCCATCTCCGAAGCACCGTCGTGATCACCATCGTCACCGGCGTGACACCTTGATCTCCATCGTAGCATCGTTGTCGTTACGCCATCTATTGCTTTTACGACTATCACTACCGCTTAGTGATAAAGTAAAGCAATTACAGGGCGTTTGCATTTCGTACAATAAAGCGACAACCATATGGCTCCTGCAAGTTGCCGATAACTTCGGTTACAAAACATGATCATCTCATACAATAAAATATAGCATCACGTCTTGACCATATCACATCACAACATGCCCTGCAAAAACAAGTTAGACGTCCTCTACTATGTTGTTGCAAATTTTACGTGGCTGCTACGGGCTTAGCAAGAACCGTTCTTACCTACGCATCAAAACCACAACGATAGTTCGTCAAGTTAGTGTTGTTTTAACCTTCGCAAGGACCAGGCGTAGCCACACTCGGTTCAACTAAAGTGAGAGAGACAGACACCCGCCAGCCACCTTTAAGCACGAATGCTCGTAACGGTGAAACCAGTCTCGTGTAAGCGTACGCGTAATGTCGGTCCGGGCCGCTTCATCTCACTATACCGCTGAACCAAAGTATGACATGCTGGTAAGCAGTATGACTTGTATCGCCCACAACTCACTTGTGTTCTACTCGTGCATATGACATCTACGCATAAAACCAGGCTCGGATGCCACTGTTGGGGAACGTAGTAATTTCAAAAAAATTCCTACGCACACGCAAGATCATGGTGATGACATAGCAACGAGAGGGGAGAGTGTTGTCCACGTACCCTCGTAGACCGTAAGCGGAAGCGTTATGACAACGCGGTTGATGTAGTCGTACGTCTTCGCGATCCGACTGATCCAAGTACCGAACGTACGACACCTCCGAGTTCAGCACACGTTCAGCTCGATGACGATCCCCGGACTCCGATCCAGCAAAGTGTCGGGGATGAGTTCCGTCAGCACGACGGCGTGGTGACGATGATGATGCTCTACCGGCGCAGGGCTTCGCCTAAACTCCGCGACGATATGACCGAGGTGGAATATGGTGGAGGGGGGCACCGCACACGGCTAAGGAACGATCCGTAGATCAACTTGTGTGTCTCTAGGGTGTCCCCCTGCCCCCGTATATAAAGGAGCAAGGGGGGAGGCCGGCCGACCCTAGGGGGCGCGCCAAGGAGGGGGGAGTCCTCCTCCTAGTGGGAGTAGGACTCCCCTTTCCTAGTCCCACTAGGAAGGAGGAAGGGGGAAGGAAAGAAGGGAGAGGGAGAGGGAAAGGGGGGCCGCGCCCCCTCCCCTAGTCCAATTCGGACTCCTCAAGGGGGGGGGCGCCACCTTCTAGGCTGCTGCCCTCTCTCTCCCCTCAGGCCCACTAAGGCCCATTACTTCTCCCGGGGGGGGGGGGTTCCGGTAACCCTCCGGCACTCCGGTTTTCTCCGAAACCACCCGGAACTCTTCCAGTGTCCGAATATAGTCGTCCAATATATCAATCTTTATGTCTCGACCATTTCGAGACTCATCGTCATGTCCGTGATCATATCCGGGACTCCGAACAAACTTCAGTACATCAAAACTTATAAACTCATAATAAAACTGTCATCGTAACGTTAAGCGTGCGGACCCTACAGGTTCAAGAACTATGTAGACATGACCTAGAACTATTCTCAGTCAATAACCAATAGCGGAACCTGGATGCCCATATTGGTTCCTACATATTCTACGAAGATCTTTATTGGTCAAACCGCATAACAACATACGTTGTTCCCTTTGTCATCGGTATGTTACTTGCCCGAGATTCGATCGTCGATATCCAATACCTAGTTCAATCTCGTTACTGACAAGTCTCTTTACTCGTTACGTAATGCATCATTCCATAACTAACTCATTAGCTACATTGCTTGCAAGGCTTATAGTGATGTGCATTACCGAGAGGGCCCAGAGATACCTCTCCGACAATCGGAGTGACAAAACCTAATCTCGAAATACGCCAACCCAACATGTACCTTTGGAGACACCTGTAGTACTCCTTTATAATCACCCAGTTACGTTGTGACGTTTGGTAGCACCCAAAGTGTTCCTCCGGCAAACGGGAGTTGCATAATCTCATAGTTACAAGAACATGTATAAGTCATGAAGAAAGCAATAGCAATATACTAAACGATCAAGTGCTAGGCTAACGGAATGGGTCATGTCAATCACATCATTCTCCTAATGATGTGATCCCATTAATCAAATGACAACACATGTCTATGGTTAGGAAACATAACCATCTTTGATTAATGAGCTAGTGAAGTAGAGGCATACTAGTGATGCTATGTTTGTCTATGTATTCACACATGTATCATGTTTCCGGTTAATACAATTCTAGCATGAATAATAAACATTTATCATGATATGAGGAAATAAATAATAACTTTATTATTGCCTCTAGGGCATATTTCCTTCACGGACGACGAGGAGGCGCTCGCGGCGCTACTGGAGGAGGAAGCCAAAGCCGACGCCCAGGACGAAGATCATCTCATGGTCCTCGCCGCCCTGGCCAGCCTGCTCGCGAGCAATGTAAGCCTCAGCGAGGTGGCTCGGCGCCGGGCCAGATGAAGGCAAAGAACCGGCATCGACTGGAAGGCTATTGCTTGCCCTACTCGGACTACTTCTCCGACGCTCCACTGCATGGCGACAAAGTATTTCGGCGCCGTTATCGGATGAGCCGAAAGCTCTTCCTCAGGATTGTGAAATCCATTAGGGAGTTCGACAGCTACTTCAAGTGCAAGAAGGATTGCACCGGCACACTTAGATTCATATCACACCAGAAGTGCACGACAACTATGAGGATGCTTGCATACGGAGCTCCTGGTGATTCACTAGACAACTATGAGCGCATGGCCGAGTCCACGACCATTGAGTGTTTCTACAAGTTCGGATCCTAGCACATAATGCATCAAGAGGATTTCATGGGATGCTTGGAAGCATCGACTGCATGCATTGGAAATGGAAGAACTGTCCATTTACTTGGCATGGGATGTACAAAGGTGCCAAAGGCGGTTGTAGTGTGGTACTTGAGGCAGTTACCACACACGACCTCTGGATTTGGCACTCCTTCTTTGGTATACCAGGAACTCACAATGACATCAACGTACTGCAGTGCTCCCCTGTCTTTGCCAGCTTGTTGAATGTCATTCTCCTCCGGTGAACTTCGATGTCAATGGGCGGCACTACAACAAGGGATACTACCTAGCAGATGGCATCTATCCAAGATGGTCCATATTTGTGAAGACTATCTCAAACCCTGTGCCAGGAGGCGGGAGCTCCCACTTTGCGAAGGTTCAGGAGGCTTGTAGGAAGGATGTCAAGCGGGCATTTGGTGTGCTCCAATCTCGATTTACTGTTGTCCGGTACCCTGCTCAGACCTGGTCGAAAGATCAAATGTGGGAGATCATGACTTGCTGTGTCATCTTGCACAACATGATCATTGAGAGTGAGCAGGAAGAACCAGTGTTTGACACTGAACCATATTACAGGCAGGGTCCTCTTGCCCAAGTTGATCACCAGCTACCGGCAACCTGGACTGCCTTCCTCAATATGCGTTAGGAGATCCGAGACCGACAGGTGCATCAACAACTGCAGCAGGATCTGGTGGAGCACCTATGGAGGCCCAAGGGCAATGCCTAGCTCGGCGTGTGATGAAATATGAGTTTTCATTTGTTGAACTATATAATTTGTATTGAACTATTTGATTTTTTATTGATTTTCTGTGATGAACTACGTGATAAAAATAGCTTATGTTCAATTTATGCCGAAGCACGCCGAATACGGGTCGAAATTGGTCAATTTGCGTCTATAGTGGGCCAATTTGCGTCGAAAATGGGTTGAAAAGTGGACCAATTTACGTCAGGCGGCATGGGTGCGGCGGTTGGGAAACAGATCGCCCCAAGCCGATATTTCAACCGGCGCGCCACCAGGGCGGCGCTTTTTCTAGCCCCTGGGGTACCGAACGAGTGGAGATGCTCTTAGCTAATTTAGCTAGCTCATGAGCAACCTAATTACAATCTCTACTACAATGCTCAAACATAACATGATTAAAATCTAACTTCATGAAGAAACATTCATCGATAATGGCACTTGCTACTAAATTCGAGCCACTTTCATTAAGATCATTGACAACCCCTTCATTATCCGAGGCCACTTCAATCTTGCTGCAACCCACCATACGTACCAAGTTCAGTTTGAATCTAACTGCTATTGCTCCAGCGGTGAAAGCATCATAACAAGGACTCAATCTTTCGTTTGCAGCGGCAATAAACTTTAATCTCTACCTAATAATAAAGCAAATTGGGTTTCGGCGGTCCGTCATGCACTTTTGCAGAAACCTCCCTGCGTTTTCTATGAATTAACCCGCAGTACACACTTAAGTCATAACCGAACCGTTATTTTACGTTTTTACGGAAACCCCCCTGACGTATTAGATAATCCACCCGCCAATCATATACAAGTCAAACACATGTTTTTTCTAAATTATCCATATCTTTTAAACCGTAACTCCGATTTTAACATGTTATATATGAAAATTGATTAGAAAAATGTGTAGAATCTGAATATGATGTTATTTTGTTTGTAAAATATTTTTTAAATATTATTTTGGAAGATATTTAAGTCAAACAAATATTTTTCTTAAATATCCATATCTATTAAACCGTAACTCTGATTTTAACATGTTATATATGAAATTTGAATAGAAAAATATGTAGAATTTGAATATGATGTTATTTTTACCTATTAAATATTCTAAAATATTATTTTAAAAGCAAACTTGTAACCTATAGGGCACGCCCGTTTTTCTTTCGTACCCCGCGACGATCTGGATTGCAAATAAACAACCACTAAAATCATAAAGAGACGAAAGAAAACATCGATAACCACACATGAGCACCTCTGAACAAACTGGCAGGGGAAAAACAACATTCAAACACACTTTGGTTTGTGTGAACACCAAGGCCACTGAAGATGAGAAGGAGGATAAGCGGCAACACAAAAATGATGCCTCGCTAAAATAAAGGGCATGAACATATTATGCTTATTGGGTTTAGAGTGTGTGTTATTTTTTTCTCCCGTTGCTACGTACGACACCTCCGAGTTCAGCACACGTTCAGCTCGATGACGATCCCCGGACTCCGATCCAGCAAAGTGTCGGGGATGAGTTCCGTCAGCACGACGGCGTGGTGACGATGATGATGCTCTACCGGCGCAGGGCTTCGCCTAAACTCCGCGACGATATGACCGAGGTGGAATATGGAGGAGGGGGGCACCGCATATGGCTAAGGAACGATCCGTAGATCAACTTGTGTGTCTCTAGGGTGTCCCCCTGCCCCCGTATATAAAGGAGCAAGGGGGGAGGCCGGCCGGCCCTAGGGGGCGCGCCAAGGAGGGGGGAGTCCTCCTCCTAGTGGGAGTAGGACTCCCCTTTCCTAGTCCCACTAGGAAGGAGGAAGGGGGAAGGAAAGAGAGGGAGAGGAAGAGGGAAAGGGGGGCCGCGCCCCCTCCCCTAGTCCAATTTGGACTCCTCAAGGGGGGGGGGGCGCCACCTCCTAGGCTGTTGCCCTCTCTCTCCCCTCAGGCCCACTAAGGCCCATTACTTCTCCCGGGGGGGTTCCGGTAACCCTCCGGCACTTCGGTTTTCTCCGAAACCACCCGGAACGCTTCCAGTGTCCGAATATAGTCGTCCAATATATCAATCTTTATGTCTCGACCATTTCGAGACTCATCGTCATGTCCGTGATCATATCCGGGACTCCGAACAAACTTCGGTACATCAAAACTTATAAACTCATAATAAAACTGTCATCATAATGTTAAGCGTGCGGACCCTACGGGTTTGAGAACTATGTAGACATGACCTAGAACTATTCTCGGTCAATAACCAATAGCGGAACCTGGATGCCCATATTGGTTCCTACATATTCTACGAAGATCTTTATCGGTCAAACCGCATAACAACATACGTTGTTCCCTTTGTCATCGGTATGTTACTTGCCCGAGATTCGATCGTCGATATCCAATACCTAGTTCAATCTCGTTACCGACAAGTCTCTTTACTCGTTACGTAATGCATCATTCCGTAACTAACTCATTAGCTACATTGCTTGCAAGGCTTATAGTGATGTGCATTACCGAGAGGGCCCAGAGATACCTCTCCGACAATCGGAGTGACAAAACCTAATCTCGAAATACGCTAACCCAACATGTACCTTTGGAGACACCTGTAGTACTCCTTTATAATCACCCAGTTACGTTGTGACGTTTGGTAGCACCCAAAGTGTTCCTCCGGCAAACGGGAGTTGCATAATCTCATAGTTACAGGAACATGTATAAATCATGAAGAAAGCAATAGCAATATACTAAACGATCAAGTGCTAGGCTAACGGAATGGGTCATGTAAATCACATCATTCTCCTAATGATGTGATCCCATTAATCAAATGACAACACATGTCTATGGTTAGGAGACATAACCATCTTTGATTAATGAGCTAGTGAAGTAGAGGCATACTAGTGATGTTATGTTTGTCTATGTATTCACACATGTATCATGTTTCCGGTTAATACAATTCTAGCATGAATAATAAACATTTATCATGATATGAGGAAATAAATAATAACTTTATTATTGCCTCTAGGGCATATTTCCTTCACGGACGACGAGGAGGCGCTCGCGGCGCTACTGGAGGAGGAAGCCAAAGCCGACGCCCAGGACGAAGATCATCTCATGGTCCTCGCCGCCCTGGCCAGCCTGCTCGCGAGCAATGTAAGCCTCAGCGAGGTGGCTCGGCGCCGGGCCAGATGAAGGCAAAGAATCGGCATCGACTGGAAGGCTATTGCTTGCCCTACTCGGACTACTTCTCCGACGCTCCACTGCACGGCGACAAAGTATTTCGGCGCCGTTATCGGATGAGCCGAAAGCTCTTCCTCAGGATTGTGAATTCCATTAGGTAGTTCGACAGCTACTTCAAGTGCAAGAAGGATTGCACCGGCACACTTAGATTCATCTCACACCAGAAGTGCACGACAACTATGAGGATGCTTGCATACGGAGCTCCCGGTGATTCACTAGACAACTATGAGCGCATGGCCGAGTCCACGACCATTGTGTGTTTCTACAAGTTCGGATCCTAGCACATAATGCATCAAGAGGATTTCCTGGGATGCCTGGAAGCATCGACTGCATGTATTGGAAATGGAAGAACTGTCCATTTACTTGACATGGGATGTACAAAGGTGCCAAAGGCGGTTGTAGTGTGGTACTTGAGGCAGTTACCACACACGACCTCTGGATTTGGCACTCCTTCTTTGGTATACCAGGAACTCACAATGACATCAATTACTGCAGTGTTCCCCTGTCTTTGCCAGCTTGTTGAATGTCATTCTCCTCCGGTGAACTTCGATGTCAATGGGCGGCACTACAACAAGGGATACTACCTAGCAGATGGCATCTATCCAAGATGGTCCATATTTGTGAAGACTATCTCAAACCCTGTGCCAGGAGGCGGGAGCTCCCACTTTGTGAAGGTTCAGGAGGCTTGCAGGAAGGATGTCGAGCGGGCATTTGGTGTGCTCCAATCTCGATTTACTATTGTCCGGTACCCTGCTCAGACCTGGTCGAAAGATCAAATGTGGGAGATCATGACTTGCTGTGTCATCTTGCACAACATGATCATTGAGAGCGAGCAGGAAGAACCAGTGTTTGACACTGAACCATATTACAGGCAGGGTCCTCTTGCCCGAGTTGATCACCAGCTACCGGCAATCTGGACTGCCTTCCTCAATATGCGTCAGGAGATCCGAGACCGACAGGTGCATCAACAACTGCAGCAGGATCTGGTGGAGCACCTATGAAGGCCCAAGGGCAATGCCTAGCTCGGCGTGTGATGAAATATGAGTTTTTATTTGTTGAACTATATAATTTATATTGAACTATTTGATTTTTATTGACTTTCTGTGATGAACTATGTGATAAAAATAGCTTATGTTCAATTTGTGCCGAAGCACGCCGAATACGAGTCGAAATTGGTCAATTTGCGTCTATAGTGGGCCAATTTGCATCAAAAATGGGTTGAAAAGTGGACCAATTTACGTCAGGCGGCATGGGTGCGGCGGCTGGGAAACAGATCGCCCCAAGCCGATATTTCAACCGGCGCGCCACCAGGGCGGCGCTTTTTCTAGCCTCTGGGGTGTCGAACGAGTGGAGATGCTCTTAGCTAATTTAGCTAGCTCATGAGCAACCTAATTACAATCTCTACTACAATGCTCAAACATAACATGATTAAAATCTAACTTCATGAAGAAACATTCATCGATAATGGCACTTGCTACTGAATTCGAGCCACTTTCATTAAGATCATTGACAACCCCTTCATTATCTGAGGCCACTTCAATCTTGCTGCAACCCACCATACGTACCAAGTTCAGTTTGAATCTAACTGCTATTGCTCCAGCGGTGAAAGCATCATAACAAGGACTCAATCTTTCGTTTGCAGCGGCAATAAACTTTAATCTTACAAGAGTTACGATCGAAACGCATACTACTCCGATACCGACACGAAGACAGAGTGACCGTACTAGTTGGAATACTCTCCGGCCCCGGCCCTTCGGAAAACCCGAAAAGACTCATTAAAAAACCCACCACCACCACGGTGCCGCTGCCGACTGAATTTTTGTCAGAAAAGACCACCTACACATTTATATTGCCAGAAAAGACCGCACCCAAAACGTATTGGCAAAAAAGACCACATGCACTGTGGCGGCAGGTCCGGCAGCCGACACGTGGAACCTGCCGCCACAGCAGCTGGCGGTAGGACCTGCCGCCACAGCCGACGGCGGCAGCTTGCATGTAACAGGTTTTTCGCCTCTACAGTGATACATAACAGAACGGAGATGGCATGTGAGCCATGCCGTCAAAGAAGGTGGCGGCAGCTCATTTTACTGCGCTAGTTAGCCGCTCGTTGGTTGTTAGTAATTACCAAGATAGTAGCGTTGATTGGCAAGAGTGCGTTGAACGTGAGCCGAGACTGCATGGTGGAGTAGGGTCAGGTCGTTGGCTTAATTGCGAGATTTTTCAGCGTAGAGTGATTGGTTTAATTCTTGCCCAGCCCATGTATTTTCCTCGCGCCGCTAAGTGCTAGGCGTAGAGTACCTTCTCAATGAGATGCTGCGTCGCACGACAGTAAAAGAAGCTGCCGTCACCCTCTATGGCGGCAGGGCCCACCTAGCCTTTCCGTTCCGTTGTGGATCGATGCAGAGGCGAAAAATCTGTTAAACAGAAGCTGCCGCCGCCGTCTGTGGCGGCAAGTCCTGCCGCCGGCTGCTGTGGCGGCAGGTGCCACGTGTCGGCTGCCAGACCTGCTGCCACAGTGTACGTGGTCCTTTTTGTCAATACGGTCCGGGTGTGGTCTTTTTTGACAATACGAAAGCATAGATGGTCTTATATGACAAAAATTCCTGCCGACTCGCCCACGCAACTCCATCGGTCTCGCCTCGCACATCTTCCTCACCGCCTCCTGCCCCGCCCCGCCCACCTCGCCGGAACCCTACCTCCTACCCCTTCGCGCCCCTGCCCGATCCGCCGATCATCGGACTTGGCAAGCGCAATGGACTCCGACTCCGAGATGCCCGTCGCTAGCGACGAGGAGATGGTGGACGACGAGGACTACTACTACTACAGCGACGAGGGTGAGGGCGACGACGGGGACGCCAGCGGCGGCGGCGGCGCCTCCGGCGACGAGGATGTATCGGCTGGAGACTACGAGGGCCGGGAGGCCGAGGGGAGCGACGAGGCCGTCTCCACGCGCGAGCAGGTGAGCCGGTGAATCAATCCATATGGCCGGACACAGATCGGGCCCTTGCTTCCCTGGTGCTTTCGCCTTTTTGGGGATTGTTAGGGTTTGAGACCAAACGGGCTAAAAAAACACTATAGAGTAATGATGTCACATCCACTCGGAAAGGTGAACAGTTCTTGGTTAGTTCTTGGCTGCTTTAGCGGTGAGCGGTGGCCTGTTGCCTGATGCTGAATGGAGCGGTTCTCTTGGGAGACCGGTTGCTAAAACTAAAGGGGTTAAGATGCCCTTGCGGGGTGTGACGAATAATGAGATTTGGCATTTGAATGTGGGGAATTTTTCAAGGAGCATTGATGTTCATTGCCAAACTGTTAGCGTTTGTTAGAGCTGGCTTGACCTGCTTGTACCTGTCGCTTTTAGTTATAATCCTTGTTGTAGTTATTCAATGAGTCAAGTATTTTCCTTAATAAGGAGTAAGATAGCGAGTCAAGTTCTTGTCTACAATTCAGTGGGTCAAGGCAAGAAGTCTTGGGCTGTAACAAAGCCACTAAGCTGGATAATGCTTGATTTACTTGTGATACTGTTCTGTTGCAAATTGATGATTAAACACAAATTATGCACGGGATAATGCTTGATTTACTTGTGATATAATTGGTGAGTATCATATCAGTTAATGGATCAGATTTGTCACTAGTAAGCAGTGAGATGGGTTGCAGGCTTGCAGCTCTGTTTATTTCTGTAGTTTGCTCGTTCCGTCTATGTAATGGACGATTAGCTTGATCAGGGATGCACTGCTTCTACGGGCTCTGCCTAGTGTTCAGCAGGCAAGAGTTATGCTTGGACGCATCCAATAGCTGTACCAATTCATGATATATGTTAACCTTTAGATGCTTGATAATAGGTTGCCGATTCGATAACTTTCTGTCCTGAGCTGGAGAACCAGTTGGATACTGTGTTTTTTCTGGAAAATCAAGTTGTTCTTTCTTTACATGATTTACAAACTGGCATTGCATTCCCCTGTTGCATTACTCTTCCATGTCATATTGCTTCATTCTATATGCTTGAGTTCTCTAAAAGAGTTTTTGTTCCTGCTATCTACAGAGATACATTGTTTTAACCGAAAAGGATATATCTGAACGCCAAGAGGAAGATATAAGCGAGGTATCTGCATTACTGTTGATTCCAAGGGAAGAAGCATCTGTCCTTCTTCACCACTATAAATGGTCAGTTTGTTATCTCAGTCCGGTAACTTCTAGTAATATTTGGATTGTGCTCTGCGATACACAGGCTACTCATGTCACATCTAAACATAATATTCTATGGTTATAATCTCTTTCTAACTTTCTACCACATCTAAAGATGCTCTACGAGCATACCACCTCATTGGTATTTCAAAAATTTGCAGTGTAGTTTTGGATAGAGCCCGCAACTGTTCCTGCAAAAATACCCTCCTGAGAATAATCCTATAATTGTGCCTTTTTATCCGTACATCTTGTATCTAAAGTTCTAAACACCAGACATTGATTTTTTTTAAATTTTTTTGTGCCTTACGTTCTTTGAATTTACTAATTTCACCTTGATTGTGAAATTTTACGTAAGGCAATGCGCACACTTTTCTTGCTTGGTGGTTGGAAATTGAAGAGTTGGATCTTTTGGTACTATTTGGAAGTAATGTTGTTTATTTGTATTTGTTCTCTGTTGATACGTTCTAGTTCTTTATTCAGGGACATCAGCAAGGTGAATGATGAATGGTTTTCTGATGAAGACAAAGTCCGTGGTATTGTTGGCTTACTTGTGAATGGAACTGATTTTCATAACTCGAGGAAGGTATGTACTATTTGTTAAAATATTGGCACTTCTGTTTCCTATGTCAGATCAGGGTCATTTTGCCCCATTGGTTCTGGGTCTATGTATACCATTTTCTAACCTCTGACAGTTGTTTTGGTTGCAGCTAACTTGTGGAATATGTTTTGAAGGGTACTCTTCAGATATGATGAGTTCTGCGGGCTGCGCTCATTTTTATTGCCATGAATGTTGGGAAGGTCTCTCTCTCTCTCTTTGTGTGCTTGAACGTCTGGTCACATTACTGTCTATTTCTCTGCTTCTGACTTTCTGAGTACCAGTTCTTTCATGCAGTTGTAGGTAAGCATGCATAGCACACTTACTACAAAATTATTTAATTTCGCCTTGTTGGCTTTCCCAAATTTATTTTGTTTCGGTGGCTGTGATTTGAGTCATTGAGCACCGCTTAAGAAGAATGACAAGCGTGACCAAAAATCAGTTTGGTTTCATGCCTGGGAGGTCGACCATGGAAGCCATTTTCTTGGTACGACAACTTATGGAGAGATATAGGGAGCAAAAGAAGGACTTGCATATGGTGTTCATTGACTTGGAGAAGGCCTATGATAAGATACCGCGGAATGTCATGTGGTGGGCCTTGGAGAAACACAAAGTCCCAGCAAAGTACATTACCCTCATCAAGGACATGTACAATAATGTTGTGACAAGTGTTCGAACAAGTGATGTCGACACCGATGACTTCCCGATTAAGATAGGACTGCATCAGGGGTCAGCTTTGAGCCCTTATCTTTTTGCATTGGTGATGGATGAGGTCACAAGGGGTATACAAGGAGATATCCCATGGTGTATGCTCTTTGCGGATGATGTGGTGCTAGTTGACGATAGTCGGACGGGGGTAAATAGGAAGTTAGAGTTATGGAGACAAACCTTGGAATCGAAAGGGTTTAGGCTTAGTAGAACTAAAACCGAGTACATGATGTGCGGTTTCAGTACTACTAGGTGTGAGGAGGAGGAGGTTAGCCTTGATGGCCAGGTGGTACCTCGGAAGGACACCTTTCGGTATTTGGGGTCAATGTTGCAGGAGGATGGGGGTATTGATGAAGATGTGAACCATCGAATCAAAGCCGGATGGATGAAGTGGCGCCAAGCTTCTGGCATTCTCTGTGACAAGAGAGTGCCACAAAAGCTAAAAGGCAAGTTCTACAGGACGGCGGTTCGACCTGCAATGTTGTATGGCCGGAGTGTTGGCCGACTAAAAGGCGACATGTTCAACAGTTAGGTGTGGTGGAGATGCGTATGTTGAGATGGATGTGTGGCCACACGAGGAAGGATCGAGTCCGGAATGATGATATACGAGATAGAGTTGGGGTAGCACCAATTGAGGAGAAGCTTGTCCAACATCGTTTGAGATGGTTTGGGCATATTCAGCGCAGGCCTCCAGAAGCTCCACTGCATAGCGGACGGCTAAAGCGTGCGGAGAATGTCAAGAGAGGGCGGGGTCGACCGAATTTGACATGGGAGGAGTCCGTTAAGAGAGACCTGAAGGATTGGAGTATCGACAGAGAGCTAGCTATGGACAGGGGTGCGTGGAAGCTTGCTATCCATGTGCCAGAGCCATGAGTTGGTTGCGAGATCTTATGGGTTTCACCTCTAGCCTACCCCAACTTGTTTGGGACTAAAGGCTTTGTTGTTGTTGTTGTTGTTGTTTGGCTGTGATTTGAGTAATGTTTGACATGTGTCTGTGCTTAAGACATGATGATATTATGAGTAGGACATAAAAGGTTTAGTTTTGATTTTCTTTAAAGAACCTGAAGGTTCGAAGTATTCTACTTTGCATCCTTTCATTTTCGATAGATATGCATTAGGCGCAGTTGGGTGATATATCCTGCTGTGAAGGTTAAGATTTAAAGGTTTCAACAGCACACAAGATCTTTCACGTGCATGCAATGTTAATGTCAGTTAATATTTGGTCCTATGATGCTACTATTCAACTCTCCTGTTTCACACTTATCTCTCCGTTTCAGTCTTTATTATGGAACTTCTGATAATTAAGTCAAAATTTGTAGGTTATATCAGCGCTGCTGTAAGTCAGGGTCCGGGATGTTTGTCATTGCGATGCCCTGATCCATCGTGCAGTGCTATTGTTCTTCAAGGCATGATAAATAAGTTAGGCAAACACGAAGATAAAGAGAAGTACGCACGATTTGCCTTGCGTGCATATGTGGAAAGTCGCAAGAAGGTAAGTTGTTCACACGATTATCTGGGGGGCTTTCTTGTTTCTACTCTATACCTGCAGATACATTAGCAATTCTGATATTATGTACTTTTTATGTTACACCTTTATGTAATCTTAATTATTTCGTGCAGACGAAATGGTGTCCAGCTCCTGACTGTACATGTGCAGTGGAATTTGTTAGTGATGTAAACTATGATGTCTCATGTAACTGCACATTCCGATTTTGCTGGAATGTGAGTGCTACTGCTTCCATTTTACTATCAACCTGTTGCTTCTGTTTTTCCTAGCGATTGGATGCTTCTGTTTTAATCTTTTATTGGTTCTAGTGATAATACATGCTCTGGATTCACTAATGCTCGTTCTATGTTTGCAGTGCACAGAAGAAGCTCACAGACCAGTGAACTGTGAGACTGTTTCTAAGTGGATTCTGAAGAACAGCGCTGAATCTGAAAATATGAACTGGTTGGTTACTTGCTCAGTATAGTAATATTTGATGCGTTCTTATCCTTCACCTCAAATACTATGTTTGCGCTGCTAGTGGTCAGTTCAGATAAATAGATTATTATGTAAGCAGTTTCCTGATTTTGTGTGGACTGTAGGGCAGGTTGGTTGATACATGATCTGTTCGCATTTTCCATTTTCTTACCTATAATAATTTTAAAAACCAAACGGGGCCTCAGTGGTTTCTGATTGCCTACTTTGTTTTTTTTTTGTTAATGGACACTTGGAAGTGGTTCATTCGTTCATTTATTCAATTGACGTGTTCTGCCATTTATTTGAAAAATCTGAACTGAGCAATAGAGGCACAAGTGAAGATACTGCTATATGTTAGTAATAGCAGGAGCATATACCATTAAATTGGTGTATCAACATGATGAATGGGAGTTAGCCCATAAATGCGCTAATGAGTATTTATGTTGCTTTAAATCATATCAGCTGGCTTAACATGTCATGGGTGCTCATTTTCAGGATACTGGCTAATTCTAAGCCCTGTCCAAAATGCCAACGACCGATAGAGAAGAACCAGGGATGCATGCATATGACTTGCACACCTCCTTGCAAATTTGAGTTTTGCTGGTATATTTCACTGCCCATTCTTGATGAAAGGCGTTAAGATTTACAGTTATCATGTTTTCATGCTTGTCATTTGATTTTTTTTAAACATTTTAGGTTATGTCTGGGTTCATGGGTAGAACATGGTGAGAGGACTGGTGGCTTTTATGCTTGCAATCGCTATGAATCGGCAAAGAAAGAAGGAGTTGTACGTTTTTTCGACTATGCATCTGTACCCTATATTTATGGCCCTGTGTGGTTCGCTGTATTGTTTGCTGCTCTTCTTTAACCTAATTAGTTATGTTGCAGTATGATGAGGCTGAAGCAAGGAGGGAAAGGGCTAAACACTCACTCGAGAGATATATGCACTACTATGAACGCTGGGCATCTAATCAGACAGTATGTTCAAGATACTTAAGTTTGGTGTCTATGAGTTTCTCTGTTTCTATGATTACCACACATGCAGCTTGCATTATTCTCCTGCTCATGAGTTACCTTTATGTTTTTTACCCGTCTCACCTACCTGGACAAGTATTGCATTATCCACAAATGCGGCTTGCATTATTCTCATGGTCATGCGTTACCTTTATGTTTTCTAACCTCCTCACCTACCTGGACTACTATTGTGTTATCCATGCATTTTAGAATGTGCTATTCAGCTACATTACAAAGCCGCAACTACAGCTGTCAGTGCAGTAACCTAACCAAAGAAGACAAAAGATGAGATACTAGATGGGAGACAGACTCTGGCATCACCATACATGATAATTTCTCTGTACAGAAAAAATTAGGCATATTATTCTACAAATGCAGTCAAGGTTCTAAGATTTTAGCTACCAATATGTCCAAAAGTTTCTGGAACACTTAGTCTCACAAATTACAGTTTTTAGGAATATCACAATTGAAAATCATAGTCACATAATCATGCTTTACGGTCTGAAAAGTCAAACACCTTATATTTTTTTGGTGGAGGGAGTATTAGCAAAGTTGTAACTCTTGCAACCTTGTTTCATCAGACATCCTAAACAAATTAGGCTGGTAAAAAGTCATCTTATGAAAGAACCGTCAAATACAGACAACTGCCCTAACTCTTGAAAAACAACCAACACCCTTCAGCTGTTAGCATCTTCTTAGGACCATCTCTTTGGCTTCGTTGAGGCTTGTCCTTTTCGTGAGCTTCTTCTGATGAGCAAGTATTGTGTCCATGATTATACTTGGTTGGAGCACTAACCCAAGTCCTAATAAAACCAAATATTTTTTTACTTGCATTGTCGTGTGTATTACCTGACCAGTTGGCAAACATTTTTTTAATCTGTTGGGCATGTCTATGATGAATGGTTCGATGAAGTCTTTTTTCAACTATATTAAGTTTCTGTGGTGCTGATGTGCTGATGTGTCTATTGACAGTCGAGGCAGAAGGCAATAGCAGATCTGCAAAAGGCGGAAAAGGAACAAGTAAGGATCTACATTATGTTATTGGCACTGCCTTTAGTGCTCCAGATCTGAGTTTTTCTGTTTGTTCTTTCCTGATTTGCTCTTTTATGTAACACTAATTTTGTTTCTCTTGTGTGCTAAAGCTTGCAAAGTTAACTGATATTTATGGAATACCGGAGACACAACTGAAGTTCATTATTGAAGCTTGGTCACAGGTTCGATGTCATAGTTTTATGTTATGGTCAAACAGACTTTTGACACTTTGTACTCAGCAAATCTTCTTATATCTGATGATGCATCACTACACTACATTACAGATTATAGAATGCAGGCGAGTGCTTCAATGGACGTATGCGTATGGCTATTATCTCGAGGACAAGGTCAAGAGTGGATTTTTTGAGTATCTGCAAGGTTGCTATTTCTGTGCATTTACAGAGGTCGTCCATAATTCAGAAGGTTTTTCACATGCTTGCAAAAATCTTAGAACTTCTGTAATCCTAAATGTTCACAGGTGAAGCTGAGTCTGGTTTGGAACGTCTCCATCAGTGTGCTGAGAAAGACCTGCTAGCGTTTTTGCCATTCTCAAAACATGATACTACTGAAGATCATCCTTCACCAGCTGAATTTGGTGAATTCCGTGTGAAGCTTGCTGGTCTGACAAGGTATTACAGACTTGCAGTCTTCATATCGTTGTGTTATCTAGTTAATATATGTTGGTTCTTCTCCTTGAGTTTTCTCTTCTGCTCATTGGAGCTTATTCTCTCTTTGAAAGTTGAACTGAACTTGACCAAGGGCCAGTTCTTTTGCTGGCTTCTAGAATAAGCTGGAATTAGCTACCCCCTACCCAGCTTATTGTAGAAGCCCAACCAATATTTTTTTTAGATTAGCATGCACTTCTCTTGGTGCTGAACAGATGGTAAAAGTGAGAGATTGTCTAGCATCGTTGTTTAGGGTTGGGAGAGTAGGTGCAGATAAAGAGAAGCTAGCACCCACGCTAAGCTAAATAAAGTACTTTTGATTAACTTTTGTGTAGTTCAAACGATAAATAATTTAAAATTCTTAGCACTACAGGTGGTGCTAACAGATGTTGTAAAAGAAGTTTATAGGGTTGAATGGTGGGAGAAGGCTGATGTGTCAACCTAATTTTTGGGTGCCAAGGATGCTGATGCTCTTTGAAATTGTTGATTCTATTAGATAACATTCTGAGGGCCCAAATTCATCAAAATAGTGGTACATGAAAGGCGATGGATGGATGAATTAATTAGGCTTCTTTGATTCACTGGTCATGCTAGCAACGCATTATGTAATGACATTTTGTCTGAGCAACATGTTTCCATGCTCATAGATGGCCATTGTGATGTGCTTATATGCTAATGTTGCGCTGCAGTATAACTCGGAATTACTTTGAGAACCTTGTTCGAGCATTGGAAGATGGGTTGGAGGATGTCCAGTGTGCCGGAGAGGCTGCAACCTCAAGCAAGGCCACCAACTCGAAGAAAGCAGGAGCTAAAGGCAAAGCGGCGAAGAAGCAGCCGTCCAGATCATCTTCGGACCATTCTGATGATACTTGGCCATGCGAGCGCTGCACATTTCTGAATCCCTCTTCAGCGGATGCGTGTACTGCCTGTGATAAGCAGCGGTACTAGTAGATTAATAAACGGCTCAAAAGGCAGTGACACAAGAAGCTCAAAGCGCATGAAAACATGTGTGTGCTTATGCTTTAGAAGGTGAAGCAGAGCTCTCAACGGATGCAACGGTGTACATAAGAAAGGTCCAAGGCCCGCCCTATGTTTTATGTAGATCCCAACGGATATCATTGGTTACAAGGTCAATGTGCTTTTGCCTGTGTGTTGTAAATATTGGTTACGCATAGGTGTAGTGTGGTGGGTTTCTTATGCGGTCCATCCACCTTGCTCCCTTCGTTTCTCCTAACCTAAAACATATTAGGTTAAGACTTACCAAGAATTGTTTTATTAATATATGATTTCTTTTTGTGTGGAATGTGTGATCCATGTGATCTGAAATTGTTGTTTCCAAAACATTTCTCTGTTCCTAAATATAAGTGTTTTCCGATATTCAAATAGACTACTACTCCCGTAAAGAAATATAAGAGCGTTGCAATTGAAGAAAAATAATTAGATTATACAGATATGCCCGTGCGTTTGCAACTGAAGAAAAATAATTAGATTATACAGATATGGTAGAGACAATATAAGTTTGAAACATATGCCAGTATTAGGAAAGGACTTTTGAAAGATTTAAGCTGTGTCAATTTTTTGGGCAGAAAAACGGAAACCCTTTTCGCCACCCATGATGTACTAAATAAAATCATAAAATGACATCCATAGATCCTCAAAAAACCTCTATGTTTATTTTGTTTGTTATTTACAACACATGATGCACGGGTTTATTTTGTTTGTTATTTACGGATCTGTTTGAATGGATCCGTTTGAATTTTGTGAACATCTTCTTAATTTTTTTTTCTAAACTCCCAAATATGTTTTGAATACACAATAAAATCATGAATATTTTTTATCTGTGAACATTTTTGCAAAATCATGAATTCTTTTATAATGTGTGAAGAGTTCTTTTTTAAATACCAGACACTTTATGATTTTTAAAATATTTTTTGAAATCATGAACATTTTATGATTTCTTAAAAACATCCGAAAGTCGTAATTTTTGGAAATTTGAAAATTTTGGAATTCCAGAATTAATTTAAAGAAGAAAAAAACAGAAATAAGAAAAGAAAAAAAAGGAGCGTCACACACGGCAATGGGCCAGCCCATCAACACCTGCGGGTGGTGGAGGAGGCATGCTCGCAAGACAAAAAAACAGAGGAATAAAGGAGAACAACTAATTAACGAGCGCTCCTTCGGGAGCCTCGCAACGATCAATGCCATTTGGCGTGCTCTCAGCCATTCATCACGTGTCGCGCTCTGGGCGCTCTTTTCGAATTTTTTTTCCGCACGCGTTTTCGACTTTTTAACGGTTTTTTTGAGTTTTTTCGACGTTTCGGTTTTCCACCGGTCTTCCTTAGCTTTTCGATCAAAATAAAAAAAATATTATTTTTTACGCAAAAAAACGCATTTTTTTCCTTTCGCGAGAGTCACGGTTTTGCTTCCGCGAGAGGCACGGTTTTGCTTTCGCGAGAGTCACGGCCATGCCTCTTAGAAACGAAAAAAAACACGTTTTCTGTTTTTTTCCTTTCGCGAGAGTCACGGTTTTGCTTCCGCGAGAGGCACGGTTGTGCTTTCGCGAGAGTCACGTCCGTGTCTCTCGAAAACGAAAAAAACACATTTTCTGTTATTTTTTTATGAGAGTCACGGTTTTGCTACCGCGAGAGGCACGGTTGTGCTTTTGCGAGAGTCACGGCCGTGCCTCTCGGAAACGGAAAAACACGTTTTTTTTTCTTTCCCGAGAGTCATGACCGTACCTCCTTGAAAACGGAAAAAACGCGTTTTTTTCCTTTCGCGAGAGTCACGGTTTTTGCTTCCGCGAGAGGCACAATTGTGATTTCGTGAGAGGCACGGGCGTGCCTCTTTCGGAAAGAGAAAAAATCCATGCTCCCAATTCGGTTTTTTCGTCCGCTTTTTTGTCCTTTTTTTGTAAAAAAAGTTCATCAAAATCTATCAACATTGGATCTAGTTTTGAAGATCTCGATGCGAGGAATTGTTCGAGATTTGGATGCACGGTAAGAGATAAAACATTTGAATAAACAGATCTACGAAAAAAGGAAAAACTCCCGGGTTGCGACAAATGGCGCACATGCAGCGCGCCACTTGTCGCAACCCTGGGGAGGTTGGAGTGATATTTGCAACAAGTACTCCTCAACTAGTGATTTCGGGAATAAATGGCAGATCCTAGGATCGAATCCGGGTACCCCGAGCTGAAGGGAGAGGCTCTAGCCATTGCGGTACTGGTGGGCTTTTACAATATATGGGTATCATGCTATAAGAACCATATCCGACGATGATGAATTTTTAAAAACCGAATCACTTTTGGCACTTACGTGTGGCACTGGTGGGTAATTGTTATCAACTTTGAGGGTAATTTAGATGACGGTGAACGGGCAGAAGCACTCCGTGCTTTATTATTATATAGAAAGATAGAAAGATAAAGTAGTTGTCTAAAGAGGGAAATACATGAGTGGTGTTTGAACTTGCCACGAATGTGCACGTTAGTGCATGAACTTGCAAAATACATTGAATTGGTTTCATAACTTGGCATGGGCGTGCATATACGGTTCAAATCTCGTTTGTATACGGCAGACACGCCAACGTGGCACGGGACCCGCTGTTAGTGATAGCAAAAACAAAGGCGTGTGGACTAGGTTGTTGTGAAAACCCCCCAAATTATTACTATTTTCTTACAAAAAGGCCCTCTGAGGGGAAACCGATAAATTATTATAAAATAAAAACAACAACCTACCGTCACATGCATGCGTGGCTAGCCAGTCGACCAATTCACATTTGCTGCTAATTAATGATTCATAAGCTTTATTTATACATTTGGCTGAACAACATAAATAAAAGGAATTTAATCCAGCAAAAATAGTACCAAGTCTGTGATTTGAACAACTGACCAAAATGTTAAAACTAATTATGTAATTAGGGGAAAATCTCCCCTTGCCCAACCGTCGTGCGGTTGTTCCCGCAACGGACACCTCCCTTCTATTCCTTGGAACCGACGCCCCCTAGCGATGGATCGTCATGTCTCTTCGGGACGTATAAAAGGGGTATGTAACCATCGATCAAAACACTCGATCACTTTTGATTCGAAACACGTTATCAGCCGTAGGACTCTACCAGAGAGCGAAAAAATACAGAGAAGAGGAAGAGATCGAGAGTTCGAGACTTGCCGTTTTCTACGGGGACAATGCGGTGGATGAGGAATTATGCCTTGTGGACAGTGGTACCACAAACTCCATACTGAGGGAGATGAAATATTTCCAAGCTCTGAAAAAGATGAATGGAGATATTCTAACTATCGCTGGACGCGATACAGTGATTGTTGGTACCGGACGTGCCATATTCACCCTCCCAAGTGGTACACAAGTGACGATTGAGGATGCTTTATTGTATCCCGACTCATCACGTACCCTGATCAATTATCGAGATATCTGTAAGAAATGATTTTCATATTGTGACGTCCGGATAATCAAGCTACAGTAATTTCATGCTAATGGTGCCATGTCATCATTTTCACTGTTGCTAAATCCCCCTTTGATTTAATCCGGTTCAAATTCAAATTTCAAATTCTAAGTAAAATCCAAAAGTTCTCAAACATAATAACTAAAATGTTGATCATGTGATAAACATTCATTTCTTAATATTGGTGGTGAGCCAACTTTTTAGAAAGTGGCTTAGTGCCCTAGAATGAAATGAAATAGAGGCTTTTAAAAAAAAGGAAAGGCTATAAAAAAGGGCTTCACTTGCTCCCCCGGGCCTCGGCCCATCAGGGATAGGCCCAGCTGGTCCGGCCCAGCCCCTCCCCGGGTCGCCTTCTCCCCCTGTTCCCTCAACCGGGGTCGCAACAGGGGCGAGCCCCGCCGGACCGCCTCTTCGGCGGCTCCCGGAGAGGATAAGGTCGAGCCCCCCCTCCTCGACGCCTCGGCCTCCTCCCCACCTACCTCCACTCGCCTCTCTCGCCTCCCAGATCCACCTGCTCATCCCCCTCTCTGTCTCGCTCGCCCGCCTCACCCGAGCGCCATCGTCGCCGTCTCCACGTCGATTCCCCGGCCACCAGCCGCCCCGCGCCGCCCGGAGGCGTCCAGGAGGACTACCGCCGTCCGCTCCATCGTCCACGCCCACGCGCAGGAGCTGGGAGCCCCTTCATCGCCGGGCCGACCCTTCTTCCTCCGCTCTGGCCACCACGAGCTCGCCAATGACTCCGGCCACCTCGACTCTCCCTCGGGCCTTCCCAGCAACGGCTGTGAGCACCTCGTGCTCCCCTTCCTCCTACCCCCTCGTTTTCTATGCCCTAGCCGTCCCGCCACGTTACCGAGCTCCGCCGCCCGCCATCCGCCTGCGCGCCCGCGTTTGGGCACGCGTCAGGGCGCCCGCGGCGCCGCCCCGTGCTCGCGTATAGTCCCCATAGTCGCCCCGCCTCGCTTTCGATCGAGGCCCGAGCGCCGCCGTCCGCTGATGGGCTCGCCGTCGTCGCTTCGGTGCTCCTCCGGCCACGCCACCGCCATAGATTACCTCGCCGTCGCACGCTCATTCCAATGCACCCACGCGCGGCCCTTCCCTTGCTCTGTGCGCGATTTCCGACCACCCCCGCCGCGCGCCGCCGCGCAGTTTGCTCGCCGGCGCAACTCCGACGCCGGCCGCCGACGTGGCCGACCTGGGGCCACTCCCAGAGTCGCTGCCAGCGGGCCCCGCGGGCCTCAGTTGACTGGGTTGACCCAGTCAACTGCTGACTGGGCAGCCCAGTACCACTGACATGCAGGCCCCACCGCATATTAAGCTAATTAAAATGTTTTTATAATTAAAAGTAATTAGTAAACTAATCTGCCTTTGACATGTGGGGCCTAGCTATTAATTAACTCCATTTTAGTTAGTTTAGACTTTTGTTAGTCCACTGTCTATGACAGGTGGGACCCACTGGTCAGTTTGACCTGGTCAGCCGTCCTGTTGACTGCTGACGTCACAATGATGTCATGCTGACGTAGTAATTCCTTTCTGTTAATTTAAATAATTTCAGAATATTTTTAAAACTTTGAAAATTCATGTAAAATAAACCGTAACTCGGATGAAAAAGTTTTCTACATGAAAGTTGCTCAGAACGACGAGACGAATCCGAATGCGTGGTCCGTTCGTCCGCCACATGTCTCTAGCATAGCAAACATGCAGCCTTTCCCCTCCGGTTCATTAGTCTGACATACATTCAGAACCGGGAAAACTTTCCCGCATGTTTCCCCCTTCGCCAGTATCGCCTAGCGCTGCGTTAGAACACCTCTAGCCCCGCTTATTGTCTTGTTATGCTTATGTTTGCGTGTATTTACTATTTCTTCCCCCTCTTCTTCTCCGGCAGACCTCGAGACCGCTGCTGATGCCCTTGTGATCGACTACGTCGACGACGACCCTCCTTCTTGTCTGAGCAACCAAGCAAGCCCCCCCTTTGATCATCCCGATATCGCCCATTCTATACTCCCATGCTTGCGTTAGATTTTGCTACTGTTATTGTTTGCTCCTATTCTGATGCATAGCCTGCTTTTGTACCTGCTTATTGTTACCCACCTGCTTATCCTAAACTGCTTAGTATAGGTTGGCTAGTGATCTATCAGTGACCCCCACCTTGTCCTTGTTGCCCCTGCTTCATCTTCGACGACTCGATCAACATGATCGATGACCAGAGCCTGACACCTCACATCACGTCACGCCCCTTTAGTTGCTCGACTCTGCAGAGCTACTATCAAGTGCCGAGGGTGAGACCTCATAATGCACTCCCGATGACAACTCTGTAGTGTAGCTATTCGGTCGTGGTTAACGAGGGTGATTTCCTCTTTCACCATTCTCGATACGGCTCTGTCGTGCAACCCCTCAAGTGTGAACCTCGGGGGTGGTTCCTCTTACGTTCACCTTGATGATTACATCAAGTGGAATCCTCCGTGGGTGATTCCTCGGGTTTTCCCCTTGATGTTTGGACACACAGTTACCTTGACTTTACTTGAGACCTTTGGGAAAGTTGGGCGGGCCTAGAGAGCACCCGCAAGATGGTTACGAGGCACGGCCGGGCCAGCAGGCCGCCCCCGAGTGGGCTGGGCTAGCCCTTGCCGTATTTCCTTGAGACGGGGCGACGGGGTCACCTTATCGTGAGTCTCTGCTCGTCTCCGCAAGCTAATAATACACTATGGTTTGGGTATTTGTTCTGAGTTGGCCTTTGGCCTTTACGCACCAACCACCACGCGAGAATAGATATGGGCCTCGATGTCGCAGTATCAGCCGAAGCTTTGTTAGACGTCCAGTTCAGCATTGCGGCACGGCCTGGTCGGCGCCCCAGTGGAGGTGGCCTGGATCGCCCTGCGCGCAACGATCTAGAGTGCAACGGGCGATGGGCCCAGACCCCGGAGTGCTTAGGATGTAGACCGGCGGGGACCTCTCTGCTGAGCCTAGGTAGGGCTGCCACGTGTTGATCTTCTGAGGCTGGGCATTGACTCAAAAAAGTGTGTCCGGCCAGAGTGATCGAGCATGTTGGAAAACGTGGTATACCCCTGCAGGGAAGATTATCTATTAATAGCCGTGTCCACAGTAACGGACGTTCAGACTTATATCCTGATCTTATACAACTACAAATGGATACTTGAATATGTGGCTCCGGGATTGCTTTCTCCTAGGGAGTCGAGGAAGGATCTCTGGGCATTAATGTTACAACATGCTTGTCAATTATAAACTGCTATTCTTTACTCTTCTACATGCTTCAAGATGCTTGGAGCTGCTTGAAGATGCTAGTCTTCGATAGGCTAGGCCTTCCCCTCTATTCTGGCATTCTACAGTTCAGTCCACAGATACAAACCTTCCATTTGATACCAATGCATACTTAGTATAGATCTGATGCTTGCGAGTACTTTGGATGAGTACTCACGGTTGCTTTGCTACCCCTTTCCCCTTTCTTTCTTCTTTCCGGTTGATGCAACCAGATGGTGGATCCATGGAGCCAGATGCCACCGCCGACGGTTACTGCTACGTGAAGACCGCCGACAACCAGGTGTAGTTAGGAGGTCCCAGACAGGAGGCCTTGCCTCTTCGATCGCGTTGCTTTTGTGCTAGCCTTCTTAAGGCATCCTTGGTTAACTTATGTCTGTACTCAGATATTTTTGCTTCCGCTGTCTCTTGTGTATCGAGCTTGTATTCGAGCCCTCGAGGCCCCTGGCTTGTAATATAAAGCTGGTATTATTTTATTTGTGTCTAGAGTGGTGTTGATACTCCATAACACAGAGGGCAATTCTTCCACCCAACAACCCGACGTCCGCTTCAACGGGACCATAAGCCTGGGCTTAATACCCTTCAAGATTTCTTGATTCGCCCACTCGGCTTGACCATTGGACTGGGGATGAGCCACGGATGCTACATCAAGCCGGATGTGCTCTCGTTGGCAGAACTCCTCCATCTCACCTTTAGAAAGGTTTGTGCCATTATCTGTGATGATGCTGTGAGGAAACCCAAAACGAAAAATAATCTTTTTGAGAAATTGAACCGCCGTGGCCGCATCACACTTACTGACAGGTTCCGCTTCAGCCCATTTAGTGAACTTGTCAACCGCCACCAACAGGTGGGTCTTTTTATCCTGGGAGAGCTTAAAAGGTCCCACCATATCAAGCCCCCAAGTGGCAAACGGCCAAGTGATAGGAATCACCCGTAACTCCTGAGCCGGAACATGAGCTTGACGTGAAAATTTCTGACAAGCGTCACACCGCTTTACCAGATCCTCCGCATCAGCATGAGCTGTCAACCAATAGAACCCATGACGAAAAGCTTTAGCCACCAGGGATTTTGAACCGGCGTGGTGACCACAATCCCCTTCGTGGATTTCACGTAGAATCTCTTGACCTTCTTCAGGGGAAATACAACGTTGAAAAACGCCTGAAACACTGCAACGGTGTAACTCGCCATTGTGAATAACCATGGACTTGGACCGCCGGATGATCTGTCTAGCGAAAACCTCATCATCTGGTAACTCGCCCCGGTTTAGATACGCCAAATATGGAACCGTCCAATCCGGAGTAGTATGTAAAGCGGCCACCAACTGGGCCTCCGGATCAGGAACAGCTAAATCCTCCTCTGTAGGCAACTTGACAGACGGGTTATGCAAGATATCTAAAAAGGTATTGGGTGGTACCGGTTTACGCTGAGATCCCAGACGGCTTAAAGCATCTGCTGCCTCGTTTTTGCACCGGTCAATATGCTCAACCTGATAACCCTTAAAATGACCTGCCACAATATCCACCTCGCGTCTGTAAGCCGCCATTAGTGGATCCTTAGAATCCTAAGTACCATAGACTTGCTGAGCCACCAGATCAGAATCTCCGAAACAGCGAACCCGGCTTAAGTTCATTTCCTTAGCCACCCGGAGACCGTGGAGTAAGGCCTCGTACTCAGCTGCATTATTAGTACAAGGAAACATTAAGCGGAGAACATAACAAATTTTATCACCGCGAGGGGAAGTAAGAACAACTCCAGCCCCCGAGCCCTCTAATTGCCTGGATCCATCAAAGTGAATGGTCCAATATGTATTATCCGGTTTGTCCTCTGGTGCCTGTAACTCGGTCCAATCATTGATGAAGTCAACAAGTGCTTGTGACTTGATTGATGTCCGAGGCATATACTTCAATCCGTGCGGGCCAAGCTCAATTGCCCACTTTGCAACCCGGCCAGTTGCCTCCCTGTTCTGAATTATATCGCACAAAGGAGCTGAACTGACCACTGTAATGGGATGGCCTTGAAAGTATTTTTTGAGCTTCCGACTTGCCATAAAAATCCCGTAGACCAGCTTCTGCCAATGCGGATATCGCTGCTTTGACTCGATAAGCACTTCACTGATGTAGTAAACCGGCCGTTGAACCGGGTATTCCTTACCAGCCTCCTTGCGCTCTACCACAATCGCCACGCTGACAGCACGGGCATTAGCAGCCACGTACAATAACAAGGGCTCTTTGTCAACCGGAGCAGCAAGAACCGGCGGTTCAACCAACTGCCGCTTTAAGTCCTCAAACACCGCATTAGCCGCATCACTCTAGACGAAATTGTCTGTCTTCTTCAACATCTGATACAAAGGAATTGCCTTTTCTCCCAAACGGCTAATAAACCGGCTAAGGGCGGCGATTCGACCCGCCAAACGCTGAACATCATTGATACACTTTGGTTTAGCCAAAGATGTAATCGCTTTGATTTTTTTTTCTGGATTAGCCTCAATTCCTCTGTTGGACACCAGAAAGCCTAAGAGCTTGCCTGCCGGAACACCAAAAACACATTTGTCCGGATTAAGCATCATTTTGTAAACCCGAAGATTGTCAAATGTTTCCTTGAGATCACCTATCAAGGTTTCCTTCTTCCTGGATTTTACCACAATGTCATCCACATAGGCATGAACATTACGCCCAATCTGTGTGTGAAGACAATTTTGCACACAACGCTGATAAGTAGCCTGGGCACTTTTGAGCCCAAAAGGCATAGAAACATAGCAGAAGGCTCCAAAGGGAGTGATGAAGGCTGTCTTCTCCTGGTCCTTAACTGCCATCTTAATCTGATGATAACCTGAATAGGCATCCAAGAAACTCAGGCGCTCACAACCCACCGTCGCATCAATAATCTGATCAATACGCGGGAGAGCAAAAGGATCTGTCGGACAAGCCTTGTTCAAATCTGTGTAGTCCACACACATACGCCAAGTGCCGTTTTTCTTAAGAACGAGCACCGGATTAGCCAACCACTCGGGATGGAACACTTCAATGATAAACCCAGCAACCAACAACCGGGCTACCTCTTCACCAATGGCCTTGCGTCTTTCTTCATTAAACCGCCGAAGAAATTGCTTGACCGGTTTAAACTTGGGATCAATATTGAGAGTGTGCTCAGCGAGTTCCCTCGGTACACCTGGCATGTCAGAAGGTTTCCATGCGAAGATGTCCTGGTTCTCACGGATGAACTCGATGAGCGTGCTTTCCTATTTCGGATCCAGATTGGTGCTGATTCTAAACTGTTTGGATGAATCGCCAGGAACAAAGTCAACAAGTTTAGTCTCATTAGCCGGTTTGAAATTCAGAGTCGGGTCATGCTCAGTGGTGGGCTTCTTCAAAGGAGTCATGTCTGCCGGATCAACATTGTCCTTATAAAACTTCAGCTCCTCCGTAGCACAAACCGACTCAGTGTAAGCCGCATCACCTTCCTCACAATCCAAAGCGAACTTTCGACTCCCATGTACTGTGATAGTTCCCTTGTGGCCCGGCATTTTGAGCTGTAAATAGATATAGCAGGGCCTCGGCATGAATTTTGCGTAAGCCGGCCGTCCAAACAGTGCGTGATACGGGCTCTGGATTTTCACCACTTCAAAGGTCAATTTTTCAGACCTGGAGTCATGCTCATCTCCAAACACAACCTCCAGAGAGATTTTGCCAATAGGATATGCCGATTTACCTGGCACCACACCATGAAAAATAGTGTTGGACGGTTTAAGACTCTTGTCTGTCAACCCCATACGACGAAAAGTCTCATAGTACAGGATGTTGATACTGCTCCCTCCATCCATCAGGACTTTGGTAAACTTGTAACCTCCCACCTGAGGTGCTACTACCAAGGCCAGTTAACCCGGATTGTCAATCCGGGGCAGATGATCCTCCCTGCTCCACACGATGGGTTGCTCGGACCACCGTAAGTAACGTGGCACTGCCGGTTCAACATTATTAACTGCCCTTTTGTGAAGCTTCTGATCTCGCTTACACAGGCTAGTAGTGAACATATGATACTGCCCACCGTTCAACTTCTTGGGGTGACTCTGATAACCTGACTGCTGCTGATTCCCTTGATTATTCTGTTGGCCATACCACCTTGGTTATGCTGGTTGCCCTGATTATTCTGAAATCCAGAGCTTGAACCGCCGCCACCATGAAAACCTGGACCTGAACCGCCCGAAGGACCCTGATCATACCGGAAAATATCGGAATTCTTGAACTCCTTCATGATATAACAATCTTTCCATAGATGTGTGGAAGGGGCCTCCTTGGTCCCATGTTTGGGACAGGGCTGGTTCATCAAACGCTCTAGATTCATCCCTCCACCCGCTGCGGCGGTTTACCTTTATGACGCTACATATTAGTGTTAGCCATAAGATGAATTATCCGCCTTGCGCTTACCATTATTCCCATGGCTTCCTTGGTTGTGATGCTG
The DNA here is from genome assembly GCF_002162155.2 of Triticum dicoccoides. Taxonomy (NCBI): domain Eukaryota; kingdom Viridiplantae; phylum Streptophyta; class Magnoliopsida; order Poales; family Poaceae; genus Triticum; species Triticum dicoccoides. The sequence continues at coordinate 247,751,603 of NC_041393.1, forward strand.
TCCCTTTGCGCCGTCGTTCTTCTTTCCCTTCTCCGGTTTCTCCTCATCAGAATCGGGACCCTTGGTATTGTCAGAATCGGCATACTTGACCAAGGCTGCCATAAGGGTTCCCATGTCATTGCAGTGGCGCTTGAGCCATCCCAACATCATCTTCAGCGACTTAAACCGGCAATTACGCTCCAGCGTTATGATCGCTTGACCAGCGTTAATCCGGCCGGACGAGTGCAAAACCTCTGAAACCCGGCGTACCCAATGAGTTGTTGACTCGTTCTCCCCTTGAACACAAGCGTCCAGATCCACAATAGACATGGGCTGTTTGTATGGGTCTTTGAAATTGGCTATAAACCGGGCCTTCAACTGATCCCATGACTTGATGGAGTTAGCTGATAAATTTTTCAACCAAGTACGGGCCGTTCCTTCCAACATCATCGTGAAGTACTTTGCACAGGCCGCTTCACCTACATCCAGCATCTCCATTGCCATCTCATAACTCTCGACCCACGCCTCAGGTGGCTGATCCACCGTGTAGTTAGGCACTTTACGCGGACCCTTGAAATCTTTGGGCAGACGCACATTACGGAGAGCTAGAATAAGACATGACACTCCCCAAGAACTGAAGGCAAGCCTGGTGCCTTGGTCTACTGATGCAGCTGGCTGAAATGGGGCAGGTTGATGACGACCCAAAGCGGCCTCTCTTCGTGCTCTGCCATTATTCACCACATCTTGGGCATTACGATGCCACGCACTACTAGACACTTCCGGTTCATCCATGTGCCTGCTATAACTCAGGCTTGGACGAGGGGTTGAATGAATTCTATCCCGGCTATAAGAATAAGCCTGTTGCTGCACCACGGCGGTTTGAAGAAGGTCCCTAGCCCGTCATGTTTCAATTGCTGCCAGTGAATTGCCCTCCATCGGAATGGCTGCCAAGCGCGATGCTGCGGCAATCATGTCATCCAGAGGGCTCGAGAAGTGACCCAGCAGTGTGGACACGTATTGCGGTTGGTTATCTGTTCGCCGGGGCGGTTCTGTCATCCGTAGCTGATCCGGAGCTGTCCTAGGCGCATCAGTCCGATTTGCAGCTGCCGGATTGCTTGGCCCGGCGCCCGGTGTTTGAAAGAGGTTCAATCCTTCGTAGACCAACGGCAGACGAGACCGGTATTTCCTTCGCATTACATCCTCTGATGTGGTCCGATCCAGCATGAGTCGATAATTCTGCGCCTGTATCTGCTGTGACTGGGCATCCAAAGCGGCCCGCTCTTCAGCCATCCTAGCATCCTTAGTTGCCAGGTCCTCCTTAGCCTATGTTATCTGGTCTTTCAACTTTGCAATGTCCGCATTATGCTGATCCCGCGTCTCCGGGGTGACTGCCGTGGTTAACAAAGTTGCCCAGGCATCCATCAAACCGGAGAGGACTTGAGCCGGTCGGCGTGCCGGGGCTCCTGCCGCGGCCGCTGATCCGGTATTCATTGCCGCTGTAGATGACGACTGCAAAGTGGGCTGTGTTCCGGCCATGTAAACAGCAACCCAACTTGGCGGTTCAAGGAGGTCCGGAATACTGTTGCCATCGGAATATCCTTCGAACACTCCATTATGAATCTGGTACAAGGACTCGGTTTCGCCAGTGGATGATTCGCCGTCGGAATAAACAACCGTCTCGCCTTCAGACACCGGTTCAGATCCGACCTCATGGACACATCCTACGAACACACGCTTCATGGCGGGCTTAACCTGGGTTAGACTCGCACGCTGAGCTGTTTCGACGAGGTCGGTGCAGATGTCCGGCTCAGGGCCCGGTTCGCCGATCTTGCCGATGAAGACATGAATTCCGCCAAAGGGGACCCGGTACCCGTACTCGATTGAGCCGGCCTCAGGGCCCCACCCTTCATCATCGATGTAAAGCTTGCCGCGATGATTCTTGGTCATCCGGCCAACCACGTACCCCTTGAGTCCTTCAAAGTTGCCCTTCAAGAACTCGAGACCATCGTGCGATAGCCCCACGGTGGGTGCCAACTGTCGTGGAATTAACACGTCAAATGTCCTCATGAAAGGACTTAGTCGTGGAGCCATCGCAACGGGTTAGCTTGAAGGGGTTAAACCGGACAAGGGACACAGGAGTTTTATACTAGTTCGGCCCCTTCAATGAAGGTAAAAGCCTACGTCTAGTTGTGATGGGATTGATTGGGTCTCGATGACCAGGGAGCAAATATGCTTGCCTGAGTCTCGAGTTGTTGTTTATTGTCCCTGAACCGCCGCCGGGTCATCCCTTTATATACATAGGTTGACGCCAGGCCGGTCTACAGAGCCCCGAGGCCGACTCATACAAAGTGTCCGGCTCGGTCTCTCCTTTCCTAACTTACATTACAAGTTACATAGTCATGGCGGTTTACCACTATGGGCCCTAATCCGCCTTTGGGCTTCGGGTTCCTAAGCTTCATTAGTAAAGTGCCATCTTCTGGATCTTCATGGGCTTCAGCATATTCGAGGGTGAACCGGGCCCTCCTGGCCGGTTTACACTCAGTAGTTATATCCCCAACACCTTGCCTCTTCGACCGCGTTGCTTTTGTGCTAGCCTTCTTAAGGCATCCTTGTTTAACTTATGTCTGTACTCAGATATTGTTGCTTCCGCTGTCTCTTGTGTATCGAGCTTGTATTCGAGCCCTCGAGGCCCCTGGCTTGTAATATAAAGCTTGTATTATTTTATTTGTGTCTAGAGTTGTGTTGTGATATCTTCCGGTGAGTCCCTGATCTTGATCGTACACATTTGCGTGTATGATTAGTGTACGATTGAATCGGGGGCGTCACAAGTTGGTATCAGAGCCGACTGCCTGTAGGGTCCCCCTTTCCAACTCCTTGGCCGAAGTTGAGTCTAATCTTTGAAAAACTGTTTTACTAACATGGCTGTGTGGCTTACGGGCCCACGTTGCCATTGGGTGGTAGTAGGATCTTTTATTCCTCGTCCTTACTCTAGGAATCTGATCTCTCTTCTATTCGGGTTAACTGATTTTGCTAACAACTCTAGGTTCTCGTAAATAATTTCTCCTGGAGAGCCCCTCACTCCAGATGATTGCTTGGTGCACCAAAAGATTCTGAAGATACTCTCCGATGTTTTACCGAGACCCTTCTGCCCTTCGCCGTTACAATCCCTACCACCGATAAATCCTTATGCGTAACTACCTATGTTATCGTTCATACCTTCATCCTCAGTTGCTCTTGTTATGACAAGATGTCCTGAAATATTCTCCGATGTTCCGAGGATCCTTTATACTTGCTGTCTTGCAGTCCTTTACCACAAGAATACCCCTACGGATAATTACTCGCGCTTGCCGAGTATCCGTTCGACCACAGTTAATCCTGTGTTTCACTAAATTCTTTGGAATACTATTTGATCTTCCGAAAATCCTCAGTAGCCTATTGCTCTTGTTCCTCCTTATCTGCTTGCATTATGGTTACTTCCATATGTTTGGCAATAATCAGTGGTATCATTTTTCATCGTCATTTTGAACGTTTGATTCGATATGTTCGTGAATGCTCACAATCATCAATCACAACTAGAACTCTTTCCTTCGGCTCAGACGTCACCACGGACATGAGCTGGTGTTCGACAAATCAAGCCTTGATTGATTATTGATCTATGTCTATTCAACTTACTTGTCTTTGATCAGAGCCTCTGCTTCTGACCCACCGTTTCGGAAATCATAATTCCTATGCATTTGAGCTTTGAATTAGTCAGTTGTTTCTATAACCTGATCTCCTTGCCTTTTCTTCTTCTTCTGGTTGAGTATCGATACTCACATCAGATCCCTTGTGAACCACCAGATCCTTTGTGGGGTTCTATCCGACAACGTCCTTCATATACAGTAACCTTGTGAGCCTTTCCTCAGATACATAATGCCTTTGGTAAATTGTATCCCCCGCTCTTGCCAACCATACTCTGCTTTTGGGCTTTATTTACTCGTGAAGTTTGCGTTATATGTTCCTAAGATGCCCCGATGGGTTGAATCTATGTCTTCCCTAAATCCATGTGAACTCAAAAGTTATGTGGGTTATACTCTGCTGGCTTTTTGCCAGGTAAATTTTCAACACTACAACTTCTTCGAATGCGAGAAGTGAATGGAAGGTTGTGCACTGGAGAAGTGGGAGTAGACCTTGAACTTTATGTTCATGCCCATGGACACGATGTAGATCCTATCATGGAAGCTTCTTGTTATAATAATAATCCTCTTGTGATAAGTTCATCTTGTATCTATGTTTGGTCCTTCGCAACCGTGGTTCCAACCATGATTGTTCTTCTTTGATTTCATTTCTTGGACAAGTGGAAGTACTTGTCTTCTATAGATCATTTCACCCGTCCAACCTCTGTTCTTCTATACCCTCAAGTATTACCCTCTGGTATCTCGAGAATATCCCGGAACTACATAACTTCTTATGAGTTCTTCATCAACTATTATTCTCGCCGACTCAAAAATTTCCACGTGTTCTGAGTTGTTACACACTCGAGAACACCGATAACTGATTCGAGTCTACACTTTCCTTTCCATTGTTTTGTTTAACCTTTCTTATAACCTAACATATCTGAGCAGTGGTAATTCCCTGCTTATGTAAACACATCGGTGTACAAACTCTGTTAGAAAGACCTTGTTACTATTGTTGATAACATTCTGGTAGCCACCGATGGACGAGAACTTTGCCTATTGATCCGCCTCGTCTTAACGAGCAGTAAAATGGTTCTCTTCGTCCCTCGCCCTTGGTACCAACGTTGTTGCCAACATAACTGCTAGGCTATCCTCTGACCTGCCTTGCTATCATGACCGTTTAAATGTTAGCACCCTTCCCGCTTTTAACCCACATGGTGGGCCCATAACCCACAGTTCCACAGGATCAAAATTTGACTCTCCTATACATCCTTGTTTTCAAAGTTATCCCTCGCGCTTGGGTTCGTATGTAATTCATGGGCCACCTTCCTTGTGATTCGTTCTGGTATCAGACGCAATACTTATTCCCATTGCTCTGAACCCCTTTCACCCTTTGTTTTAGGCAACGAACGGTTGCCTACCCACTTGAAGCTTTTTTTTGCATCTTCTTGCCTTGCCCTTGATGACTTCCTTGTATTTCAACTCGAGAGATGCCTCTAGGCCACGTTCATTGAGATAGCCCCCGGTTACATATCTTTTGTTGAGCTCCGTCCTTCCCGAGTCTTTCCCCCTTACCCCCTCCTAAATCTCGGGATGAGATTTCTTGTAGTGGAGGAGAATTGTGACGCCCGAATAATCAAGCTACAGTAATTCCCTGCTAATGGTGCCATGTCATCATTTTTAGTGTTGCTAAATTCCCCTTTGATTTAATCCAGTTCAAATTCAAATTTCAAATTCTAAGTAAAATCCAAAAGTTCACAAACATGATAACTAAAATGTTGATCATGTGATAAATATTCACTTCTTAATATTGGTGGTGAGCCAACTTTTTAGAAAGTGGCTTAGTGCCCTAGAATGAAATAAAATAGAGGCTTTTTTTAAAAAAGGAAAGGCTATAAAAAGGGGCTTCACTTGCCCCCCGGGCCTCGGCCCACCAGGGACAGGGCCAGCTGGTCCGGCCCAGCCCCTCCCCGGGTCGCTTTCTCCCCTAGTTCCCCCGACCGGGGTCGCAACAAGGGTGAGCCTCGCCAAACCGCCTTGACGGCAGCTCATGGAGAGGATAAGGTCGAGCCCCCCTCGACGCCTCGGCCTCCTCCCCACCTACCTCCACTCGCCTCAATCGCCTCCCAGATCCACCCGCTCCCCCCCTCTCTGTCTCGCTCGCCCGCCTCACCCGAGCGCCATCGTCGCTGTCTCCGCGTTGATTCCCCCGCCACCAGCCGCCCCGCGCCGCCCGGAGGCGTCCAGGAGGACCGCCGCCATCCGCTCCGTCGTCCACGCCCACGCGTAGGAGCTGGGAGCCCCTTCATCGGGCCGACCCTTCTTCCTCTACTCCGGCCACCGCGAGCTTGCCAATGACTCCGGCCACCTCGACTCTCCCTCGGGCCTTCCCAGCAAAGGTGGTTAGCACCGCGTGCTCCCCCTCCTCCTACCCCCTTGTTTTCTATGCTCGTAGCCGTTCTGCCACGTTACCGAGTTCGCCGCCCGCCATGGCTGCCGCATATGCGCCGTGCTAACTCCGGCGCGCTCGCGACTACTTTGGGCGCGCGTCAGGGCACCCGCGGCGCCACCCCGTGCCCGCGTATAGTCCCCGTAGTCACCCCGCCTCGCTCTCGATCGAGGCCCGAGCGCCGCCGTCCGCCGATGGGCTCGCCGTCGTTGCTACGGTGCTCCTCCGGCCACGCCACCGCCGCAGATCGCCTCGCCGTCGCACGCTCTTTCCAACGCACCCACGCGCGACCCTTCCCGTGCTCTGTGCTGTTTCCGACCACCCCCGTCGCGCGTTGCCACGCAGTTTGCTCGCCAGCGCAACTCCGGCGCTGGCCGCTGACGTGGCCGACCTGGGGCCACTCCCGGGGTTGCTGCCAGCGGGCCCTGCGGGCCTCAGGTGACTGGGTTGACCTAGTAAACTACTGACTGGGAAACCCAGTACCACTGACATGGAGGCCCCACTGCATATTTAAGCTAATTAAAATGTTTTTATAATTAAAAGTAATTAGTAAACTAATCTACCTTTTACATGTGGGGCCCAGCTGTTAATTAACTCCATTTTAGTTAGTTTAGACTTCTGTTAGTCCACTGTCTATGACATGTGGGACCCACTGGTTAGTTTGACCTGGTCAGCCGTCCTGTTGACTGCTGACGTCACAATGATGTCATACTGATGTAGTAATTCCTTTACGTTAATTTAAATAATTTCAGAATATTATTAAAATTTTGAAAATTCATATAAAATAAAGCATAACTCGGATGAAAAAGTTTTCTACATGAAAGTTGCTCAGAACGACGAGACGAATCCGAACACGCGATCCGTTTGTCTGCCACACATCCCTAGCATAGCGAACATGCAACCTTTCCCCTCCGGTTCATCTATCTAACAGACATCCGGAACCGGGAAAACTTTCCGGGATGTTTCCCCCTTCGCCAGTATCGCCTAGCGCTGCGTTAGAATGCCTCTAGCTCCGCTTATTGTCTTGTTATTCTTATGTTTACGTGTATTTACTGTTTCTTCCCCCTCTTCTTCTCCGGTAGACCTCGAGACCGCTGCTAATGCCCCTGTGATCGACTACGTCGACAATGACCCTCCTTCTTTTCCGAGCAACCAGGCAAGCCCCCCCTTTGATCATCCCGATATCGCCCATTCTATACTCTCATGCTTGTATTAGATTTTGCTACTGTTATTGTTTGCTCCTATTCTGATGCATAGCCTGCTTTTGTACCTGCTTATTGTTACCTACCTGCTTATCCTAAACTGCTTAGTATAGGTTGGCTAGTGATCCATCAGCGACCCCCTGATAACCCACAAGTATAGGGGATCACAATAGCTTTCGAGGGTAGAGTATTCAACCCAAATTTATTGATTCGACACAAGGGGAGCCAAATAATATTCTCAAGTATTAGCAGTTGAGTTGTCAATTCAACCACACCTGGATAACTTAGTATCTGCAGCAAAGTATTTAGTATCAAAGTAATATGATAGTAATGGTAACAGAGGCAAAAGTAAAGATAGCGGTTTTGTAGTAGTTGTAACAGTAGCAACGAAAAAGTAAATAAGCAAAGCACAATATGTGAAAAGCTCGTAGGCATTGGATCGGTGATGGATAATTATGTCGGATGCGATTCCTCATGTAATAGCTATAACATAGGGTGACACAGAACTAGCTCCAGTTCATCAATGTAATGTAGGCATGTATTCCGAATATAGTCATACGTGCTTATGGAAAAGAACTTGCATGGCATCTTTTGTCCTACCCTCCCGTGGCAGCGGGGTCCTAATGGAAACTAAGGGATATTAAGGCCTCCTTTTAATAGAGTACCAGACCAAAGCATTAGCACTTAGTGAATACATGAACTCCTCTGAAATGATCGATATAGTTGACTAGAGGGGGGGGGGGATGAATAGGCAACTAACAATTTTTAGCTTTTCTTTACCAAATTCAACTTTGCACCAAAGTAGGTTGTCGAGATATGCAACTAGGTGAACAACCTATATGATGCAACAACAACAAGCACACAAGCAAGCAAGGGATATAACACAAGTAAGCTAGCAAAAGTAAAGGGGCGAGATAACCAAGAGTGGAGCCGGTGGAGACGAGGATGTGTTACCGAAGTTCCTTCCTTTTGAGGGGAAGTACGTCTTCGTTAGAGCGGTGTGGAGGCACAATGCTCCCCAAGAAGCCACTAGGGCCACCGTATTCTCCTCACGCCCTCACACAATGCGAGATGCCGTGACCCTTGAAGGCGGCGACCGAACCTTTACAAACAAGGTTGGGGCAATCTCCACAACTTAATTGGAGGCTCCCAACAACACCATGAAGCTTCACCACAATGGACTATGGCTCCGAGGTGACCTCAACCGTCTAGGGTGCTCAAGCACCCAAGAGTAACAAGATCCGCTAGGGATTAGTGGGGGGAATCAAATTTCTCTTGGTGGAAGTGTAGATCGGGGCCTTCTCAACCAATCCTGAGCAAATCAACAAGTTTGATTGGCTAGGCAGAGAGATCGGGCGAAAATGGAGCTTGGAGCAACAATGGAGCTTAGGGATGGAAGAGGTGAGTCTTCTTGGAGAAGAAGACCCCCTTATATAGTGGGGGAACAAATCCAACCGTCACCCACCACTCAGCCCGCGACCCGCGGTACTACCGCACCACAGGAGCGGTACTACCGCACGGGCCTGCTGTACTACCGCGGCGGACTGCGGTACTACCGTGGGCGCGGCAGAACTTGGACATGAACAGATGAGCACAGACAGGGCACGGTAGAACCGCAGGCGCGGTACTACCGCGACCCTGTGCGGTACTACCGCGACCCTGTGCGGTACTACCGCAGGGCAGCCACAGTCCAGGCATGATAGGCACAGATGTAAAAAATTACATCCGTGCCTACCTCCGCTGAGATTTTATCAGTGCGAAAATCCAACACGGTATTACCGCGACCATGGGTGCGGTACTACCGTGAGGGGTGCGGATGTAAAAAACTACATCCGCCCTACCTCCGCTCCTGCTGCTGCACTAGGCCAGGCGACACGGTACTACCGCTCCATAGCACGGTACTACCGCGTAGGGCGCGGATGTAAAAAATTACATCCGCTCCGTACTACCGCTTGAGCAGCTGCGCCAGGCCAGACCTCACGGTACTACCGCTTAGGAGGAGCGGTACTACCGTGGAAGCCCGCGGTACTACCGTGCCGGAGCCCGGTACTACCGCTGGCTTCTGCGGTAGTACCGCTCAGAGGAGCAGTACTACCGCCAGCCTGAGAAGAGCAACTCGGAGTCCTTCATTTCGCAGAGACAAGGTGAGACGGAGGAGAACTCCAAAGAGCCAAAGGAAAGGAGGTGCAAAGGGGACGTGTACGTGAGATTCCACCAAACCTTTCCAAAGCGGACCCCCTCTTAATAGTACGGCTTTCCTATGACTCAACTCCACCGAAAAGAACCGTAGAGAAATGCCGTCTTCAATAATCTTCGAGGGGCAACAAATCGTCTTGTGTTTAGTCATGATATATCTGAAAAGCTCAGTACACACGATTAGTCCGCAAAAGCGTTGTCATCAATCACCAAAACTACTAAGGGACAAGGATGCCCTTACAATCTCCCCCTTTTTGGTGGATTGATGACAATACGGGATTTGCACAAAGGGAAAGAGTATAGCACAAGCAAACCCCACATCTCTAGAATATAGACGAGCTCCCCCTAGATTTGTGCTAGAGAGTAAGGTGCTTTGGACTGCACGGCATGAATACTAGGATCACCACTCCCCCTATATTTTAGAGACAAAGCATATCTTGCAAAGATAAGGTTGACACTAAACAAGATAGTAAATATGAGCATAACATGAATAGCACAATATAGCATAAGCTCAGTAAGATAATAAGGTACGATAGAGTGCATATGTCTTACAGCATATGATAAACTTAGTCTCACGAGCACAACCAAAGCAAATCAAACAAGTTAAACAGACGAAAAGCAAAGCAAATGGCGAAGCACACACACACACACGATACGCAAATCCTACACTCTCTCCCCCTTTGGCATCGAGACACCAAAAAGGCAGAGAGGGCACCTACAACAAGGGTGGTAGCTCAGGCGGAAAAAGACTCCTCGTCGCCAGACTCTGCAGCAGGAATGTAATCCTCCTCAGAATCGGTCCACTTGTAGCCCTTCTTAGCCATCCAGGCAGCCTCGGGGGTGATGTGCCTCTCAGAGCCGCTGGCCACGTCCTCGCCGCACGCCCTCACAATCCTGTTGTCGCGATGACGGCCCTCCTTTTGAGCAACATGAGCCTTGTACTGACTCTGGACTTGCATGTAGAAAAGCCTCTTCATCTTGATCTTCATCTTCTTCGCCCAAGAGGGCTCGGCAGAGGGAGTAGTGAATGCAGAACGGTCCGCAACAGTTTCTTCCTCCTCAATCTCCTCCTCATCCACCGCCCTCCTGGCAGCCTCACCAGAAGTGGTGGTGTTAGCCCATTGTGGCTTGATGCGGGGCCTGATGGGCTCATGACGAATCCACCCTGGAGCTTCAAACTAATCATTGGGAAAATGCTTCTCCCAAGTCTTGGAGATCATGTGGAACAGGTAAGACCCATAGATGGGGACCTTACGGTTGAACACGGCGAACTGAAGCTCACACCACATGATATGTGAGACATCAAGTGGATGAGTCCGAGCCTGACGGGCCTCCTCACAGATAAGCATCATGTCAACGAGGTAAGCATGCACCTGGCCCATGTCACCAATGCGTGGGAAGAGGGTGTTCCAGAAGAGCCGATGCATGATGTCAAGGAAGGGATTAAGCACCCACGTTGTCTTCTTGTTGGGAAGAGTCTTCGGAACAAGGAATGGCATGAGCTTGTTCTTGTTGGCAGACTCAGAGTTGGCATGAGGGCGAACTCCAACTGGCGTGTCGAGCCCTTCATCTGGAATGTTAAGCAACTCCATGAACTCCTTCCAAGTAGCAGACATCCGACGACCATTAGTCATCCAAGTCATGGTCCTTGCATCATCGACGCCGAAGTAGACTGAAGCAAAGAACTGTGCGATGATCTCTGGATCAAAATCCTTGTGGAAGGTGAGCATGTGCTCAATGCCGAACTGCTCCACAAGATCCAAGGCCTCTCCAAAGTACCCATGGTGCTTGTCCTGCCTCATATGATGCATGTCAATATAGTGAACTTCCACGTAGAGGTTCTGCTTGGCCTTGATCACATCCAGATAGATCAGATTCTACTGCTTGGTCCAGGAGAGATCATTGCCTCGCAAGTTAGCCCGGGGATTCACATAGGGATTGCGCTTCCTTCGAATGACAAACTCTGCCTGGGGCATCTCATCGATGCCCATGACGGGCTACTTTTGCTTGCTTGCGGTGGTCTTGGTCCTACGTTGGGGGGCATTGGAGCCCTCAGGAGCTTCATCTTGATTGCGCAGACGCTTTGACCCTGTGTCATGGCTGGGATTCGAGCGACGAGCAAAGGAACCGGAGCCACCACCTAGACACAAAGACACAAAAACACGCACGGGAACAAGACGGATCAAAAACCGAACCGAAAGAAACACAAAGCATGATATCTGGACAACACAAAAGGGCGCAAGATGAATCTACGGTAGTACCGGGCAGGGTTACGAATGTAAAAAATTACATCCGCTCCAGCCGCGGTAGCCGTGTCGGGGTGGCACGGTAGTACCGCGCTTGGGGCGGAAGTAATTTTTTACTTCCAGATGCCAAGCGGTAGTACCGCACCAAGGTGTGGAAGTACCGCACCAAGGTGCGGAAGTACCACAAGTCGTCAGAACTAGGTGAGGCTGCGGTAGTACCGCTCCAGGAGGAGCGGTAGTACCGCACGGATCGAAAACCGCGATAGAGGTCGCGGATCTGGATCTAGAACCTCCGCACGACAACTTCGGTACTACCGTTGATCAACCGGAACTATTTTGACTATCCAAAGAGCATGCAAACTACACTACCACTCTCCTACGAATCCCACTTGCAAAGATTTAGCCAAAAATCTCAAGAACACCACATGCATCTCCCCAAAACCTAAAAGCACAACGAAGGACAAAAGGGAGAGGAACTTGGGGAAAAACCTTGGTCCATGGCAAGAGGGCGAGGTGGGGAATGATCCCACCGGTCGGAATCTGAGGAGAGCGGCCGGAGACCGAGATCCGGTGAAGGCCTCCGGTGTCGTTCTTGGGCAGGAGAGAGAGAGATGGGGTGGGGAATAGAGATGAATGGGTATGGGGGAGTTAGAACTCCCCCTGTCCCGCTCTTAACCCCCACCCGCTCACGTGGGCACGGAAGTACCACGGGTCATCGCGGTAGTACCGCCCAGGCGAAAGTACCGCACTATGGGCGGTAGTACCGCTCTTTCAGCGGCAGTAAAAAATTACTGCCGCGGAGGTAGCGGTAGTACCGTGCCCCTGGAGGGCCACACACTAAACGTAGAGCCACCAACTCCTGCGGTAGTACCGTGGTTCACCACGGTAGTACTATAAACCAAGAAAGTGCAAGAACACACAAGAGAAAGGAAGAAAAAGCAAAACAACCTCCGGAAGAACACTGACCAACTAAGAAGCAAACACAAACGATGACCCAAACACGGCAAGGAGAAGAGGAAGCCACACGACAACGAAGAGTAACTACAAGACACACCTTCTCCAAAGGGAGGGCGGTGGCCGGAGCCACCTATGTTTGAGTCAATTGGTATGGCACCGCGAAGAATTATCGTTGGGTCCATGACCAAAACTCGTCTTTGAAGAACAACTACCATCAAAAATGGCTAATGTGAAAGAGTTGATCGATTTATGCATAATGGGGGGAGGAAGAGTTCATTGAGAGAACAACACTCCCCCTATGTCCATGCCTACACCTAAACTAGACAACAAGTTGAGTGTGGTGGGAGGTGCAAGGGTTCAAGTCACATTGCTCGAATCAATGGTATTTAGCTCATGCCTTAACTCGCGAAATCTTGCTTCATCCAAGGGCTTCGTGAAAATATCTGCAAGGTTATCATGAGTGTTGACGTACTTGAGCTCGATCTCCCCTCGCCTAATGTGATCCCAGATGAAGTGATACCGAATCTCAATATGCTTCGTCTTGAAATGTTGCACCGGGTTGAGAGAAATGTTGATGGCACTTTCATTATCACACCAAAGAGGCACTTTGTCACAAATGACACCGTACTCCTTTAAAGTTTGCCTCATCCATAAGAGTTGTGCACAACAACTACCGGCCGCCACATATTCCGCTTCGGTGGACGAGAGAGACGCACAACTTTGCTTCTTGGAAGACCAACTCACCAAAGAGCAACCAAGAAATTGGCACCCTCCGGAAGTGGACTTCCTATCCACTTTGTCTCCCCCCAGTCGGAATCCGTATATCCTTCAAGCTTGAAGTTTGCTCCTCTTGGGTACCATAAGCCAAAGTTTGGGGTATGAGCCAAATATCGAAAGATTCGCTTGATCGCCACATAGTGGCTTTCCTTCGGTGCGGCTTGAAACCGTGCACATATTCCCACACTCAACATGATATCCGGTCTAGATGCACAAAGGTAAAGCAAGGAGCCAATCATGGAGCGATATACCTTTTGATCCACCGCTTTACCATTGGGATCAATGTCAAGTTGGCACTTCGTAGTCATTGGGGTAGAAGCCGGCTTGACATCACTTAGCTTGAATCTTTTTAGCATGTCTTGAGTGTATTTGGCTTGGTTGATGAAGGTACCTTCTCCTCTTTGTTTGATATAAAAACCAAGGAAGAACTTCAACTCTCCCATCGAAGACATCTTAACTTAGAGGTCATGAGAGCGGCAAATTCCTCATTGAAAGCTTTGTTAGGGGAACCAAAGATAATGTCATCAACATATAGTTGGCATACAAACAACTCCCCTTTGACCTTCTTAGTAAAAAGAGTGGGATCGATTTGCCCAACCTCAAATCCACGATCTTGTAAAAACTCGGTAAGGTGGTCATACCACACACGTGGGGCTTGTTTAAGGCCATAGAGTGCCTTATCAAGTTGATACACATGATCCGGGAAGTAGGGATCCTCGAACCCGGGGGGTTGCTTGACATAAACCAACTCATTAATAGGACCATTAAGAAAAGCACTTTTCACATCCATTTAATGTAACTTAAAGTTGTGATGGGAAGCATAAGCAATCAACAAACAAATGGATTCAAGGCGAGCAACGGGAGCAAAAGTTTCACCATAGTCGATACCCTCAACTTGGGAGTAGCCTTGTGCTACCAATCTTGCCTTGTTGCGAATGATGTTCCCATGAGCATCTTGCTTGTTCTTGAATATCCACTTGGTTCCAATAACATTGTGGTTCCCTGACGGCCTTGGCACCAATCTCCACACCTTGTTGTACTCGAAGTTGTTGAGTTCTTCATGCATGGCATTGAGCCAATCCGGATCTTTGAGCGCCTGATAGACCTTTTGGGGTTCAACACAAGAGACAAATGCGTGATGTTCACAATAGTTTGATAATTGTCTACGAGTGCTTACCCCCTTTCTTAGGCTTCCAACCACATTCTCCATGAGATGACCTTTGGTGGTGAGCTTGGAAGCAATCTTCGCGGCACGACGCTCCAATTCCTCCTCTGATGTGGAAGGAGGAGGGTTAACTTGATTATCCTGAGTGCCGTCTTGATCTTGTTCTAGATCTTGAGCTTGCTCATGATCTTGAACTTGCTCGAGGGGGAGAACTTGACCTTGGGCATCATTTGGTGGTTCACCACCATCTTGAGGTTGATCTTGCCCTTGGTCTTGTTCACGAGGTTGAGGGCCTTCACTTTGTTCTTCGGAAGCATGTGGGTCTTGGGGAGGTGATGGCTCCACTTGAGTGGAGCATTGTCCTTCTCCTTCGGCCACAAGGGGTTCCTCAATGGGTAGAATATGACCAATACCCATTCTTCTTATGGCTTGGGGAGGAATTTCATCACCTACATCATAAGTACCACTTTGCTCCACTTGGGAGCCGTTATTTTCGTCAAACTCCACATTACACGTCTCCTTAATGTGTCCGGTGGACTTGTTGAGGACACGGTAAGCATGAGAGTTTGTAGCATAACCAACAAATATGCCCTCATAAGCTCTAGCCTCAAATTTAGACAAACGAACACCTTTCTTGAGAATGAAACACTTACACCCGAACACCCGGAAGTACTTGAGGTTGGGCTTGTTACCGGTGAGTATTTCATAAGGAGTCTTGTTAAAGCCTTTGTGAAGATAGAGCCGATTGGATGCATGACATGTTGTGTTGATGGCTTCAGCCCGAAAGTTGTATGGAGACTTGAACTCCGCCATCATGGTCCTTGCCGCATCCATCAATGTCCGGTTCTTCCTCTCCGCGACACCATTTTGTTGAGGGGTATATGGTGCAGCATATTGATGCTTGATCCCCTCATCAGTAAGAAACTCATCCAAGGTGTAGTTCTTGAACTCGGTGCCGTTGTCACTTCTTATTGTCAAGATCTTTGCATCATGTTGACATTGAGCTTCATTTGCAAAATCGATGATGGTTTGTTGAGTCTCACTCTTCCTCTTGAAGAAAAATACCCAAGTGTACCTTGAATAATCGTCCACAATCACCAAGCAATACTTTCTGCCTCCAAGACTATCAAAGGATGGAGGCCCAAAAAGATCCATCTGAAGGAGCTCCAAGGGTCTCTTCGAGTAGATGATAGTCGTGGGAGGGTGAGCCTTTTCATGAAGCTTCCCTTCGATACAAGCACTGCAAGCACGATCTTTGGCAAAACTAACATTTGTTAGTCCACGGACATGGTCCCCCTTGAGGAGACTTTGCAAAGATCTCATATTGACATGGGCTAAACAGCGATGCCAAAGCCATCCCACATCAACTTTAGCCATTAGGCATGTTGCGGTCTTAGTGGGTTGCTCCAAAAAGTTAATCACATAAAGACCATTCTCGACATGCCCAACAAAGGCTACTTTAAGAGTCTTGCTCCACAAGAGGGCCACGGTATCAATATCAAAGAAAGTGGCAAAGCCCATGAGTGCAAGTTGACGAACGGAAAGAAGATTGAATGCAAGTGACTCAACAAGCATGACTTTCTCAATCATTCGATCATGAGAAATGACAACCTTGCCAAGACCCAATACCTTAGAAGATGAGGCACCACCCCACTCGACATTGGTGGGCATAGAAGGAATCTTGTGCACGTCCACCACCAAGTCCTTGCTCCCGGTCATATGATTTGTTGCTCCACTATCGAGCAACCATGACCCCCCACCGGAAGCAAACACCTACAAGATATCAATGCTTGGTTTTAGGTACCCATTTAGTAATGAGTCCTTTGATGTTAGCAACAAGGGTCTTAGGAACCCAAATAGACCATTCAATGTACTCATAAGGAGAACCAACAAATTTAGCATAAACATGCCCATCACTAGCACGGCACAACACATAAGAAGGGTTAAAATCGCCGGCTTTGTTGGAGGAGGTGGTTTTGCCCTTTTTGACATCGACATCCTTCACATTTTTCTTCTTCTCCTTAGGAGCACCCTCTCCCTCTTCCACGAAAGTTTGCTTGAGAGGAGGTAGTGGTTTGGTCTTGTCGTTCTTCTTCTTGTTCTTGGACTTGGGTGCGAACCCAATTCCCTCCTTGGCCACAACTTCCTTTTGATTGCTCAAAAGGTCATTGAGGTTCTTCTCACCTTGAATACATGTCACAAGGCCTTTCTCAAGTTGATCCTTCAACTTGGCGTTCTCCTCCACAAGATGCACATGCTCACAGCACGGGTTAGTGGCATATGCATTATCAATTAATACTATATGAGGAAAGGTGGCCTTTTCCTTGGTTAGCTTAACTTGGAGTTGAGCATGAGACTCCTTGAGGTTAGCGTGAGAACCCTTCAAGACCTTGTGGGCCTTGTCAAGTACATCAAACTCCTCCTTGAGTCTAGCATGATCAACCCCAAGTTTAGCCTTCTCGGAAGTTAGCACACGAGACACAACAAGAGCATGATAAAGATCTTTCTTTAACTTAGCATGGTCGTCGTTGTGTGACTCCTCAAGAGCCAAAGGATGCCCACGCTCTTCCTCAAGAGCATTAGAGAGATCCGATATCTCATCGGCATAGTCACGACTATGACCTTCCATCTTAGAGATGGTTTCTTCGTGAGCCTCGATCATGTCATTGGCTTCACCAAGTTGTTCCAAGAGAGCAACAAAGTGCTTCTTGGATTTGCCCTTGAGCTTACTCATAAATGACTCAAATTCATTCACATCCTCATTAGACCCCTCATGTTCATCAATGCAAGCCGTCAAAGAGGGATTAGTAATGATGGTGGTTTTGATGTTGGGGGTTACCTTGTTAGAGGCTTTGGCCATGAGGCACTTGGCGGTGATGTTCTCGTTGGGTGAGCGAAGAGAGACATCCAGGGAGTTGTGGCAATGGCAACGGATGCCATGGCCATTGCGTCACCATCTTCATCATCATCGTCATCCTCACGGTATTCTTCTTGAACCACCAACCCACGAGTAGGAGTCTTTTTGGTGAAGTTGTTCTTGTTGGGAAAGGACTTGGCTTTGTCTTTTTGGATAAACTTGCCACCATTGTCTTCCCGCTTCTCGTAAGGACAATCCGCAACGAAATGGCTCACATTGCCACAGTTGTAACAAGTTCTTACTCGTTGCTTGCCCTTGAATCCACTTGAGTTGGTCTTGTTGAAATTTGGCCTTGAGTTCTCTTGAATTGTCTTGAAGCAAGAGCCATGTGCTCATGATAATCATATTTCGTATCTTCGGGGTTGCTCTCCTCATCCTCCTCTTCTTCCTCTTCTTCCACAATAACCTTGGCCTTCAAGGCAAGGTTGGGCTTCTTTTCCCTTTGAGAGTGGAGCACCGCGTTGTTGGCGGTCTTGTCCAAGATGCTCATTGCAACGAATTCATCCAACACTTCACTTGAGGTCATGGAGTGGAAGTCCGGTCTTTTACGAATGACGGAGGACATGGCATTATTGTAGGGCATCATGGCCTTGAGGAACTTGCGCTTGATCCAATTGTCATCCGTTTCCTTGCTCCCATGATCTCGGAGTGAGACCGCGACTTTGGTCACTCTTCGAAAGAGCTCACGAGGTTCTTCATCTTCTTTCATTGCAAACTCATCGGCTTCATCTTGCACCACTTCATAGTTGGAGCATGCTTGCACTTCCCCGATAGAGAGACACAACACATTGCCATGCATCTTTGGCCATGGCATGGGGTCAAAGATGAGGGAGATCTTCGGGGAGGATAGCATCCTGGATGATGAAGAGAGGATTCTCGTTGAATTGATTATCCACTACTTCTCTAGGGGTGAAGTTGCTTCGGTCATGTGGATAGAAACCTTCTTCAATGATTCTCCAAAGATTAGTATTCACATGATTTAAATGACGCTTGAAGCGATACACCCAAGAATCAAAATCCTCATTTTTCACAATCTTAGTAGGAGGACCGGCATGATTTAAATGAGTAGAGGGAATCGGTCCTCCATAAGTTGGAGGTTCCACATGGGCAAAGATGCCGGTGCCATTTCTACCACTAGTAGAAGGACCCTTCTCACTATTAGCTTCCCCCTTGTCGGAGTTAGCATCCATCACCTTGTTAGTGGGATCACCCACTTTTAACGGCGAGGTAGGTAGTTTAAGTCCTTCAAAGAATTTATTAAACATGCTTTCAACCGTGGTAGTCATTGAGGTTTTCAATGTGTCCAAGGCCACATTGAATTCCTCACGGGACATCGTGGTTTCCCCATCACCCGTAGACGAGATCGGATTCACACCAGAGTGCTCCTCCTCCCCACCATCTACAGTGTCAACCATACTCTTCGGACGGCAAACTCTTTAATAAAGAGATGAGGCTCTGATACCAATTGAAAGGATCGATATAGTTGACTAGAGGGGGGGGTGAATAGGCACCTAACAATTTTTAGCTTTTCTTTACCAAATTCAACTTTGCATCAAAGTAGGTTGTCTAGATATGCAACTAGGTGAACAACCTATATGATGCAACAACAACAAGCACACAACCAAGCAAGGGATATAACACAAGAAAGCTAGCAAAAGTAAAGGGGCAAGATAACCAAGAGTGGAGCCGGTGGAGACGAGGATGTGTTACCGAAGTTCCTTCCTTTTGAGGGGAAGTACATCTCCGTTAGAGCGGTGTGGAGGCACAATGGTCCCCAAGAAGCCACTAGGGCCACCGTATTCTCCTCACGCCCTCACACAATGCGAGATGCCGTGATTCCTCTATTGGTGCCCTTGAAGGCGGCGACCGAACCTTTACAAACAAGGTTGGGGCAATCTCCACAACTTAATTGGAGGCTCCCAACGACACCACGAAGCTTCACCACAATGGACTATGGCTCCAAGGTGACCTCAACCGTCTAGGGTGCTCAAGCACCCAAGAGTAACAAGATCCTCTAGGGATTAGTGGGGGGGGATCAAATTTCTCTTGGTGGAAGTGTAGATTGGGGCCTTCTCAAACAATCCCGAGAAAACCAACAAGTTTGATTGGCTAGGGAGAGAGATCGGGTGAAAATGGATCTTGGAGCAACAATGGAGCTTAGAGATGGAAGATGTGAGTCTTCTTGGAGAAGAAGACTCCCTTATATAGTGGGGGAACAAATCCAACCGTTACCCACCACTCAGCCCGCGACCCGTGGTACTACCGCACCACAGGAGCGGTACTACCACACGGGCCTGCGATACTACCACGACGGACCGCGGTACTACCGTGGGCGCGGCAGAACCTGGACATGAACAGATGAGCACACACAGGGCACGGTAGAACCGCGGGCGCGGTACTACCGCGACCCTGTGCGGTACTGTAACGCCCCGGGTCCGATGCGCCAGGTGTCTGCCAGTTATTCGCCGTCGTTGCCATGTCATTTGCTTGCGTGTTGCATTTTATCATGTCATCATGTGCATCTCATTTTGCATACATGTTCATCTCATGCATCCGAGCATTTTCCCCGTTGTCCGTTTCGCAATCCGACACTCCTATGCCCTCCGGCGTCCCCCTCTTCTCTCTTTTCATGTGCGGGTGTTAAACTTTCTCGGAATGGCCCGAGGCTTGCCAAGTGGCCTTGGTATACCACCGGTAGACCGCCTGTCAAGTTTCGTGCCATTTGGAGGTCGTTTGGTACTCCAACGGTTAACCGGGTAACCGCAAAGCCCTCTTTTGTTGCAGCCCAACATCCCTTCCAAAGTGGCCCAAAACCCAGCCAATTCCCCTCCATGCTCTCGGTCGTTTGATCACGATCGCGTGGCCGAAAACCACTCCTCATTTGGACTCTCCTAGCTCCCCCCACCTATAAAAACGTCTTCCCCTCTCCATTTTCGGATCATTTCCCCCCGAAACCCTAGCTTTTCCCTCTCCGCCGCCGGACGCGTCCGCCCCCGGCTGGACACGTCCAGCCAGCCACGTCGCCCGACCAATGGGGACATGCCACGTCGCCTCCGCCGCCTCCCTCCTCCACTCCGCGAGCGCCACGTGGCCCCCG